>NC_141047.1:50690936-51048436 GCF_041138505.1 Cibotium barometz
GAATACTAATAAGTTATGCACCCGGCACTAGCTCAATCTTATAGTCCATGTCTCGTTTAGGAGGTAATCCATGAGGTAAATACATCCTGAAGTATGGAATTTAACACTTTACTTTCCCAAATATCCATAGAAATAGTATGTGGCAATCAAAACTTGGTGATTGGAACTCAAGCCATCAAAACAGGATGATTGGAATCGACCGATCTAAATGTGTGTGTGGTTAGAAATGGAAGATTTGGATGTGAGATCAAAACCTAGTGATGATCAAAACTTGAGCAATCGCAGAAGAGGACAATCAAGATTGGTCGATCTAAATGTGTGCTTTGCATGATTGGAATTGAGAAATTTGGATGTGATGATCGGGACTTGAAGAATCGATCTAAGTGTCGACAACAATTTGAAATGTGACCATATGAACCTTGATAATTCATACTAAAGATGACCATTTAAGAGCCAACGATCTAAAAGGATTGGGATTTGTTGAATCGCGATTCGGTAGTTAAATCAACGTGATTCACTTGGAACATGATTCAGTAGTTGAATCACCGTGATTCACTTGGATCATGATTCAACTACCTCATGAGTTGGCGATTGATGGGTACACCTCGTGATGATTATCGCTGATTTATGCACCTAGATTGTTGATTGGCCATTGACTGGGATCACCAATTTATGATGACATGTCACCGAGATCATGGAATGTAGAAATGAGACGGACAATTGAAGATGTTGAATCACTAAGAAAGTGGGATCGTCCACACAAGTCGGATCGCCAACCATGATCCAAGAAATTGTATAATATGGATTTTTAAGTGCTTCCAATGCTTGGGCCTCAACAACTTCTTATGCCTAATGCTGCACCTTGCAATGCAATGTTCTAAATATGCTCAATGCACTCATGGCATGTTATGGGAAGAGAGCTCAGTAGGGGTCCATGGGATGTCGACGATGAGGTTTTTATCTTGGGGTTCTTGGT
Source organism: Cibotium barometz (assembly GCF_041138505.1). NCBI lineage: Eukaryota > Viridiplantae > Streptophyta > Polypodiopsida > Cyatheales > Cibotiaceae > Cibotium > Cibotium barometz. The sequence goes on from NC_141047.1 coordinate 50,691,913, forward strand.
GCGTGAATGGTGTGCAACATGCCTATAACATGCATCTTGTCATGTGACACCCTGAGATGCATCACAAGCTTGATTAAAGCAGATATGTGGTACGAAAAGGAATCAATCTTAGATGATGGGTCTTATACTAGGCCAAACATAAAAGGTTTCCCTTTGATAGCTCACCCATCTAGAGATGAACCTGAGTGGCTTTCGGAGTCAAGGCCTATCCTTTTGTGAATAGTGTGTGGTTGTGAGGACCATTCTTCCAGTCCTTTGACTTAACATTTATGCCTACCGCATCTCGCATAGGTGACTTGACCTGAACTTTATGCTTATATCTCCAACAAAAGCAACTTGATAGAAAAAGACCTTATAAATAACATTGTGTTGTGCGTAGGATTTACACTTGGACGCATCTTTTTCCCTCAGTAACCAGACTCTTGACTCTTATCCCTTGGCCCATTTTGGCTTCTAGTGACAACATTTTGGAGCTTAGTAACCCGACTCTTGACTCGTATGCCCTTGGCCCATTTTGGCCTCCGGATGACTTGACATTTTAGTAGGTTGCCCACCTAATTGCATTACTAGTGGGTGAGTAATGGCTTCTTTTGACCCTTGGTTCGAAGTGATGTAGATTATAGCAATCTCTTCATGAATAAGGCTTTAAGAATTGAGGACTTGAGAGATCTTATGGTGTCTTGGGATAGGGTTTCCTCAACAAGCTGTTCTACTTCTTGGGTAGGCATGGGGGTAGGAACTTCTAAGATTTTCTCCAATGGTTGCTCCTAGTGGAGACTTGAGGTAGATGGGAGTTCTTGAATTTGCTTATGGAGCTATTCCTTTGATCAATAGCTCTTCTACCTTGCACTTGCCTTTGTTGATCTTTTTAGGTAGCCATATCTACTTTGGCTTGGCTAGCTTATGGATTGGCTTTGAGCATGATGATGATTTTTGACGTTCTTTGACTCTTGTGCTCTATTGTTGGTGATGGCCCCTTAACCTTTGGCAATGAGATCAAGCCTCATGCTTGATTATAGCATTATGCCTCCAGGGAGCATTTCATGGTTATCCATCCTTGGGTGGCTCGATTAATTCTTCACCCTATTTTTCTCCCTCACTTTGGGATGATCCACACAAGCTTGCTGTATGTTGTCCTTTACAAGTTAGGTATACTAACTTTTGGGATCCACACCCATTTTGGTGGTTTACCTTGGCTTTTGGAGAGGCATGGGGTACAACTTCTAGAATTGTTGGAACTTTGGTACCCACACCTATCATAATTTTAAATAAAGTGTTGGTGGGCGAAGTGGAGGGAGCAATGATTGGTGATTCTTGGGCCATTTCCCGATTCCTCCTCAGTTTAGGCTTGGGCTTCTCTGCCTTAGAGAGGTTTGGCTTTTGGCTTGTTAGCCTCTGTTTATGGTAGAGTTGGAAAGGGTTGGGTGGAGTTTCCAGATGATCAAACTTACCAGTTCGATTGGAGCCACTCATAATAGATTGAGCAATTTCTAGATCTCTGAGGTGATTTGTTATAGTTCTTCTTTAGCCAGAAGGACTCCACGGTTCTTTGCTCGAACTTGAGAGTTGTGGTCCTTGTCCTCCTCTAGTCGATGCTGCAGTCATGCTTAGTGATCCATCCTCTTCCGACGAGGAAGATTTCTTCCAACATAGTTCGTGTAGTCATGACAAAGAAACTACCTTCCATGGGATAAGAGTTTATGTGGAACTTAAGTTTCATGACACCTTCACACCCATTATGTAGTCCTGAAACAGTTTGCACTAAGGCCTTTGTGCGATCCAAGACAGGTTTGCCTATCGACATCCACATCTCATAGGACATGAGGTTTCTTCCTCCTCTAATCTCTACTAGAGCAAGCTTGGTCATACTCTTTGAATTTGTGGAAAAGTCAAAACAAAGACTTGCAGGCTTCACATCTTCTTCTCGTAAATATTTACCTTAGGCATGTGGACATGTAGAACACCTCTCCTTGCGAGCTTTGGCCTCTCTTGAGCCTATTTCTTCCTTTCTATTTCTTTTATTTTGATGTCCTCAACTAGGTGGATGGCTTCAAGCTATTCATAGGAGAGAGGTCGAGACCACATCCACCCCAAACAAACTGCTTAGATTGGCATTCTGTTGTAGATACTCATCTTCTTTATTCAGATATTGCATGCATGGACAAACAAGCTATTGCATGCATATAAAATAAGGCATCAACCAATACAAAAACAAATATTTGATTTATTGAGTCTACGGTGTGGATTCATACATACGTATTTTGATCACACTTCTACACGTACATACATACCTAGAAGTATATTTTGCACTAAAAATTTGAATGACATAACGCTAGGTGCAGTCCAACGTTGCTCGAGTGTTGCGAAATGCGTTCTTCGCATCATTTGCGGCAAGTTATTTGCAAATCATGTGCACGGCGAGCTGCTCGGTGGTACCACTCTTCCGAAGAGGTCGGAGTGAACAAGCGAAGCGTGACAGGCCTGTATGGCTACGATGTGCTCAAGTCTGCAACCGGCTTCCAAGCCTTTGCACGAGAAGCAATAGAAAAGTACGGAATAAGGACTCTCTCTTGCAAATTTGAAGCTTTTTCGACTAAGGTTTGATACACCAGTATTCCCTCGCAGATCAGATGAGTTGATTCAGCGGATTAGACAGACGCCTCCTTCCATGGAAACCATTCGCCTCTTTGACGAGCTTTCTGACACTGTAAATACATTTAATTCTTGTTTCAACCCTTGTTTGTGTTTGCTCTCTTGACAGGTTAAAAACTTACTAACCGCCGAGAGAGAGAGAGAGAGAGAGAGAGAGAGAGAGAGAGAGAGAGAGAGTACTAAGACCCAATTGGCCTATGAGACCAAAGTGATACAATAATGTCCATGGCATATCTCCTCATGGAATGGAAAATAAAACAAAAACAAAACATAAACATAGATATCTCACTAGGGTGATACAAAACTATGCATGGAAACTCATCATGGAATACTAGGAACATAGAAACATTAGAGCAGCATCAGCCCCAAGTAGATGGTTTACCACTCTCCAAAATATCAAGCGTGGGGTTGATGAGTATGGCCGAAAGGTCTCCCTCACCTATGTCATGCGGAAAGGAAGCTTGGTGGCGGTGGAGCATGTCTTGGATTTGGAGTTGATGAGGGGATTATGGCTGATGGCTGGGTGCGTCGGGCACGCTGGAGTGGGGAGGCCTAGTCCGAGGTAACTCCTCTCGGGCGAGGTGGATCCGGAGCAGCTCAAGGTGGGTCCACAAGATCCATTGTATCAGTGTCCTCCACCTCCTGGGTGCGGAAGAAATTGGTGACGGTTTGTTGGCGAGGGAGGGGGTGGGGTGACTTGGGCCAAAGCTCTCTCAACAAAGTGTCCTTGTGTCTGTGGAGCTCAAGCAGGAAGAGGCCTAGGCAACACTGGTCTGGGAAGTCAATGATCCTGGAGAGTGGGCCAAATCCCTCATGAAATAGACAGAGAAATCTCCCACGGATCTCATAGTATACTGGGTGGCGGCATATGTAATGCTCCTCCGTCTCACAACCTTTGTGTGGCATAATCGGCAGATGCTCTGCTCTCTGGGTCTTTGTATGAGCTTCTCGGCTTTGAAAACGCACTCATCTCTACTTGTCTCCACTCTGAGGTGGTGGGATGAAATCCGTATCGGGCCAATTGTAATCTGCATGCCATGGGACATATGAACACTTAGGTAGCGTGGTTGCTGGATGAATCCATCCTCAGTGAGTGTGAGGAAGTGATCTTTGTAGAAGTGCATCTTCGTTGGGAGCTCTGGAGGTGTGATCCATGTGCAGTGGGTGTAGAGGCTAAGAAGATCTAACCAGATAACTCGGTTGGTATCCTTGTGAGAGAGCCGGAGAAAAGGGGAGTCCAAACTGTACTGAAGGGGTGGTAGGCGGTCCATGTGGAGGCCATATACTAAGAACCAAGTGGAAACTAATGCATACCATACTCCTGAGTGGCCCTCAAGTGCTAGTTGTCTCGAGGACTCTAGGGCAAGCCTCGGTTACTTGTGGGGATCCATGTGATTGATACGATGGAGGTAGGTGACTATTTGGAAGAGTGCATCCACTATCATCGGGGTTGCAGCAAACTCTGCATGGATAATCTAGTGTGGGACTGATGGTTTGTTGTCGATCATACGGGAGAACATCATGACCTGAATCCAGGTATTGATAGAGAGGCGGGTGTAGAAGAGGGGGGCAAAGGCAGGACAAGAAGGGGGGGAGCAGTTGGGAAAGCAAAGGTAGTGGGGCAGGTGGGGGCAGCAGAGGGGTAGGCGGGGACTGCAGAGGGGGAGGCGGGGGCAGCAGAAGGGCTGGCGGGGGCTGAAGATGGCCAGGCGAAGATAGCAGAGGGCATGCAGGGGGCTGCAGAAGGGCTGGCGGGAGCAGCAGGAGGTCATGGGAGGGCAGGCGGGGGCAGGAGGAGGGCAGGCGGGGGGCTGCAGAGGGGCAGGCGAGGGTAGGCGGGGGCAGGAAAATCAGCAGCGCAAGCTCACTCTGCAGACATTTCTTGAGAGCGTAACATTCCCTATGAGCTCCCAGGTCTCGTATGTATGCTGTTTTGGTAGTGAATTGGTTCCGTATACATGTGCCCATTTGTGACAGTTGTATTTGAGCATTGGTTTCTTTCTTTGCTTGAGAAAGACGATTTTTGGGCATACGGAAAGCTTTTTGCTGAGCATATAGATTGTGTAACATGAGCATGCAAAAGCAAGGTCTGGTGAGCATTCAGATGCACAATGGTATGCTAAATCCACATATTCTGACTAGGCCGATGTACTTTTTGAGCTAGAGGCTCTCAAGCATAAAGTTAGACGCTATCGTGAGGAGACAGCTGAATTGCGATCTCTCAAGAATGACCTTGATGTGCAAAGGGTTTTAAATGAAAAGAAAAAGAAGGGTTCAGGTGACGATGCAACCTTTGAGGCCATAGCAGCAGAGATGGGATATGAAGATCCTAAAGAGCTGGCCATATCTTATTTGGAGCTGGCCATATCTTATTTGAAAGGCAAAAAGGATGTATTGGGTGATGCAGGTACAAAAAGGACTCCCCGCGTGGAAGCACATGTAGATTCCAGTACATTAGGAGATGTAGATCCTCGTCACCGTTATGCATCCTCACGTCAAGAGGGTTCTTCAAGTGAAGATTCTCACCACTCCAGGAGCGTCTCGTGTACGTGGGAAGAGACCCATGCATGAGTCTCCTAAGCCTAGACATGGGGCTAGAGACAGGTCTTGTTCTAAAAAGAAAAGCCGAGAGTTCCAAGTCAGGAGACAAAGATGTGAAGTTTGAGAACTTCTATGGCAAGATGGATACTACGAAGGCGCTTGCTTTTGTGAGACAGTTTGAAATTGCTTTTTGCAATGAACATTTTTCTGAAAAGTCTAAACTCAGGCATGTGGGTATGCATCTCAAAGAGACAGCTATGATTGGTGGATGGCCAAGCTTTTGGATGCAAGTGCTGCCCGCACATGGGATGACTTTAAAATTCAGTTTTATGCTCAATTCTTGCCTCCAAACTTTGCCAAGAATGTACGCAAAGAGTGGGATTGGTTGAAGCAGGATGAAGGGGAGACAGTGCAGACATATATAGCTAAGTACTGGAAGGTACTGCTGAAAGTTACTCCCTTTATGTCTCTTTCTAATGGGGAGAAGAAACGGAAGTTCGAATCAGGTTTGCACCCCATCATTCAAGAGAGCTTACAGGTGTACCCAAATCAGACTCTTTAGGAGTTGATAAACTTGGCACTCATAGCTGAAAATTTGCATATGAAGTGGGTTAAAAACAAGTCAAATTCAGATTTTACATACTCTTGGTAAGAGGAATGTAGTGGCCGGTGCACTATCCCGAAGGCCTCAAGCAAGTGCTATTACAGTAGCCTATCATCAGGACTTATCAGATATGCGAAATTCTTATCATACAGATGATGATTTTCAGCATATATGGGCTGGTTTTCAGCAGGGTATAACAGCCCCGAATTACTCCGTACGTGATGGGTATTTGATGTTTCATAATCGCTTATGTGTACATAAGGATTTGAGGCAAAAAGTGATGGATGAATGCCATGCACCGCCTTTTGCAGGGCATAGAGGAATCCTTGCCACTACATAGGCTTTGGAGAGAGACTTTTTCTGGCCAAGAATGTGTAAAGACATAGATGACTATGTGCGCCAATGCATGGTTTGCCAGAAAGTTAAGTTTGACAGGCATAAGACTTCGGGGTTGCTTCAACCGCTGCCGATTCCGAATCAGCCTTGGGAGAGTATTGCCATGGAATTTATCATAGGTCTTCCTAAGTCACAGCAAGGGAATGATGCCATCTGGACTTATTGTGGTAGATTCAGTAAGCAGGCACATTTTATTCCGGTACGGAAGACCATAAAGCCAGAGCATATGGCAAAGATATTTATGGCATAGGTTTTCAAGTATCATGGTATGCCAAAAACGATTGTGGGGGATCATGATTCTCGCACCACAAGTCTCTTTCGGTGAGCATTGTTTGATAACATGGGAACGAAGTTGAATTTCTCTTCTGCATATCATCCAGAGACAGATGGGCAGCGAGAGATTGCAAATTCAGCAGTGCTTGATCTTTTGAAATGCTATGTGGCTGATCGCATATCAGATTGGGAAAAGTATTTGTCACTGGTAGAGTTTGCTTACAACAATACAATGCATACTTCTACGGGCAAGGCGCCCTTTGAGATTGTTTATGGCAAGATTATTTTGCCACCTATCCTTCGCACGAAGGATGAGATATTTGCAACAGATGAGTATGTAAGGGATTTGGATACGGCCTTTGAATAGGTCTGGACAGTCATACAGAGATCCCAAGATAAGCATAAGAAAGCTGCAGATAAGCATAGAAAGCAAATGGATTTGAAGGATGGAGATTGGGTTTTATTAAAATTCCAAAAGGCTCGCCTTTGTTAGCAGACTAGGAAAGATGATAACTATCTGAAGCTATCTTGCAGGTATTATGGACCATTTCAGATCTTGGAAAAGATCAATGAGGTAGCTTACAGGCTGGTGTTTCCAGATCATTGGTGGATTCATAATGCTTTCCATGTCAGTCTCTTGAAGAGATAGATTGGTCCTGAGAGCCGATGGAGCCGGTTATGGAAGATCAACCCAAGGTTGATGAGCTGGAAGAGGTGTTGCAGCCTGAGCAGATTGTTTTTCACAAGGAACGGAAAGCTGCTAGAGGTAGGCTTGTCCGTAAGTACCTTGTGAAGTTCAGGAACTATCCAGCACTTGATGCGAAGTGGATGGACGAGGCATATTTTAAAGATTATCCAGATCTTCTTGCGGCCTACTTGGAAGCTTTTCAGTTGCGGGCAACTGATTAGAAGCCGGGGGGAATGTCACCACTTCTCTGGCAGACGTCTGGAATGATGTTATGATTGAATACATGTGGAAGGGCTCCATGGAAGGATTGGTATCCTGGTGTGAGTTCTTGGCATGATTTATGAACTCATGGAAGGGTGGTAACCCTGATGAGTGACTCTGGACTCATGGAAGGGTGGTTACCCTGGTGTGTACTTTTTGGTCCTATGTGGACGACGCCAGTGAACGGGCTAGTTGGATGTTCAAGATGTAAGTTGGGAGATTTCATCCACTATGTTTGTGCACCAACATATGTATGTGAGTTGCACATGCATGGATGACTTGTTTTTGATGCCTAGACATTGCTTGGTATTTTGCCTGTGAATGTCCACGAGCACCGGGGATGCCTGGACAACCCGTGGATACGCGTGTGCACACTTGTTTGGGACTTATATGGTTTCCTTATGTGTTTTGCAAGTGGTAAGTGTGCACACTTAACCCAATTTATTCATTATTTCATGTTACTAAGGTTTATTCGGTGCAAGGTTCACATTCACTTAAAGTGTGGGCGGACACACTTATAATTTTATAAGTGAGTTCACATCAAGCTGGACTTATTTTAATGAACCAAGGCCAATTATGAGAGATGGGCACCTGGGCACTCCCAAATAGCTCCACGAGTTGCTATTCTGGGTGTGGGAGGGCCAAAGTGGGCAAGCCCTGACTTGTAGAGCACTCATGTGAAAAGCGTGGGCTGTTAGGAGTTGTTTGGAGAGGAAAAACAACAATTTTACTCATTTGCATGAGGTACAGGTGGAGTACATGCCAAGAGCAAGAGTCCAAGGGCTGGCTGCTATTGCTCTCTCTCTCTCTCTCTCTCTCTCTCTCTCTCTCTCTCTCTCTCCAGGGCTGGCCGACTGCATCTACAGGGCTGTAGCCTGTTAGATTTGTTTCGAGAAGCTGGCGCATGGCTGTTGGGACTGTTTTTGTGCTACTCTGTTGAGAACAGGATTTGGACGGAGTGAACAGAGCCTCAACAGGAGCTGGCTGACTGTTGTAAGGGCCATTATTGGCTGTTTTTACAGGTTTGCAGGAGGTTTCTCTCGACGAAACTTGAGCAAACATGTCCCTAGACAAGTATCGGGCTTGGGGATGTGATCTGGTGGAACCTGTGGGTGGCCAGTGAGCCAAAACCATGGCTGGTTACTGTTTTGCAGGTTTGGGACAGCACTTTGTTAGAGGGTAGGTGACCGCTCTATCAAAGTATAGGAGTGGTTGGTGATCACTCTACCCTGGTTGGTGACCGAGGGTATTTCTACAGGAGCGGTTGGTGATCGCTCAACCTTGGTTGGTGACCGAGGGTGTTGCAACAGGAGTAGTTGGTGACCGAGGAATTGCAGGTAATGTGTTTACCTATGTTTTCACAGTTGGATAAATCTGGTGTTGATTGGATGAGTGTCTACTCTCCGCGCACCCGCATCTTGTACATATAAATACTTCTGTTGGTAATAAAGATACCTCGAGGGGGGGGGTTGGCCCAACTTCAGCCCCCAACTTCAGCCCCTAGTGCTGTGTCATGTGCAAGTTGGTTTATGTTTGCAGGATGTATATGCTCATGTAATGTTAAACTCCTGTATCTCCAAGTTGGTCGCCGTTTTCTTTTATTAAGGTTTGGAGAGGGACTTTAACACTTTGATTTGGCTGGCCCCCACGATTTGCATGTGGGTGGCCAGTTCTAAAGTGGGTTGGGTAGGTGCCCATGCACCCACCCCCACACACACTTAAGTGGGGCTCCCCACCTTGGCCCCTAAGTGGGTGCCCAAAGGGGGTGCCCACTTTTAAGTGTGAACATTAAACCTTATAAAACAAAGGGTTAGAATATGAAACATTAAAACAACATGTGCTATATACTCACCACCTGTTCACATGCAAGCAGATGCAGTGGGCTAATTTTCTTTCCATGTTTCATTTTCAGATTCTTCACACTTCTGGAAAGAATAATTCAATAGCTGATGCATTATCTCGTAGGCCCAAGGTGAATGCTATCACCACTGCCTATCATGAGAACCTTTCATCTATACCTCAAATGTATAATATTGATGAAGATTTCAAAGAGATATGGGCTGATTTATAAGCTACAAAATCAGTCCATCCTTTCTCCATCAAGGATGATTATTTATATCACCATCAAGCCATTTGTGTAGTCAAGTAGCTTCGTCAAAAGGTCATGGATGAAGCACATGCACCTACCTATGCAAGTCATAGAGGTATTTTTCCCACTACTCAAGCTTTGGAAAGATATTTTTATTGGCCTTCTATGCGGGCTAATAGAGAAAAATATGTTCGTGAGTGTGTGGTATGCCAGAAAGTTAAGTATGACAAGCATAAGTTGCTTGGTTTACTTCAGCCTCAGCCTATTCCTCAAGCACCTTGGGATAGCATAGCAATGGATTTGATCACAGATCTTCCTCGATCTGCTTATGGTAATAATGCTATTTGGACTATTATTGATCGCTTTAGTAAGCAAGCTCATTTTATTCCCGTAAGAAAGACTATCAAGCCCAATCATATGGCTCGACTCTTTCTTTTTCATGTTTTTAAACATCATGGAATGCCTAAGTCCATTGTGGGAGACAGAGATCCAAGGACTACATGCTTATTTTGAAGAGCTTTGTCACCAATTGGCCGACCATTTGGTCCATCTCCAGTTTTTGCGTCTCGTTCACTTGAGGCCAGGCCGATGTCTCGTGTGAAGAGGCCAGTATTTTGCTGACATGGACGGGAGCCAGACTGGTGCCACCCGTGTGTTAGCAGGATGGTGTCGTATGGACGGGAGCCAGACTGGTGCCACCCGTGTATGACCTGGACTGTGCTCGACCCATGGGATTGTCACGCCATGTAAGAGCCAGTATTCGTGCCGTGTTTTGCCTATGGGACTGTCACACCATAGGGAGACTCGTGCCTGGAACTGTGTCTTACCTATGGGACAGTCACTCCATAGGAAGAACAGGCTTTTATGTTTTACGTCCTGCCAGTTTTGTGCCGACAGATATTTTGTACTTGTTCCATGAACGGGAGATATGTCCATGTTACTATTTGCACATGCACACATGTTTTGCATGTTTGAAACTGTTTTTGCATGACATGTATTTTTGTGTTTGCTTGCTTGACGTGTTACTTACTGAGCGGGGACGCCTGCCAGTGAGTCGTGAAGTCTGCTCTGTATTTTGACGAGCAGAGTTTTCTCTGTGTGAGAAAGTGCCGGAGACACTGATGATTTGTTTTGACCATAAATTCAGCACCTAAGAGATAGTGCTTCCATATGGTTAAAGCATGAATCACAGCCATTAATTCTTTCTCATAGATGGTACTATGCATCTTTGCATCTTGCAATCTTCGACTTTCAAAAGCCACAGCATGGCCTTCTTGATTTAACATTGCTCCTATGCAATCACCACTTGCATCACATTCCACAACGAAAGGCTTATGCAAATCTGGCACAATAAGAACTGGCCATTGACTAATGGCATCTTTTAGCTTCTGGAAAGCTATCTTTTCTCTAATACCCCAAACAAAAGCAATCTTCTTCTTTGTAAGATCATGCAATGGACCAGCCAAAAGAGCAAAATGCTTAATGAACCTGCGATAATATGAACATAAACCAAGAAAGCTTCTGACTTCATGCACAGAAGTCAAGTTAGGCCAATCAACAATAGCTTGAATCTTGGCAAGGTCCATGTGTACACTGTCCTTAGAAACAATATGGCCAAGATAATGAATTTCAGTCAAGAAAATTCACTCTTTTTGGGACTGATATAAAGTTTATGCTTGTGGAGCTCTTCAAAAACAATAGCCAAGTGGTGCTTGTGTTCTTTCTCGGATTTGGAGAAAACTAGCATATCATCAAAGAAAACTCCTGTAAACATTCTGTGAGTTTTTAAAATACGATCCATCATGCGATTAAAAGTAGCAGGAGCATTAGTAAGACCAAAAGGCATCACTAAATACTCATACAATCCAAATGTAGTCCTAAAAGCTGTCTTATGTACATCTTGAGGAGCTACTCTTATTTGATGATAACCACTTTTCAAATCAATGTGGCTGAAAACAGATGCCCCTTGGAGTTTATCCAAGATATCATCACTTCTCGGTATTGGAAACCGATTCTTGATGGTTATCTTATTCAAGACACTGTAGTCAATGCACATTCTATATGAACCATCTTTCTTTTGTACCAGCAAAACGGGTGAGCAATAAGGTGATGAGCTGGGTTGTACTAAACCCTTCTCGAGAAGATCATTGACTTGTGTCATGATTTCTTCTTGTTGGCTTGCACTCACCCTATAAGGGGGCTGATTTGGAGGTGAGCTCCCAGGAATCAAATCAATGCGATGATCCTCTGGACGTTGCGGGGAAAGTTGCCTAGGCAAAGCATCTACACAACAATCTTCATAATGATATAAAAAGTTTGCCCTAGACTTATCCAGATGTGACGTGCTTTCATCTTTAGACCTAATTTGCTCTTTAACAAAAACCAAGTACAAACAAATAGACTTCTTTATTTGCTTTTTAATGGCAGTATGGCCTACAACGGGAATAGTTGCACCAGTAGTGCTTGCATGAATACAATACTGCTTGCCCTTATGAGTAAAGGTAAGCGTCTTCTTTTTAAAGTCTGAAACTGGAAGCATGCGAAAATGCCAGGGCATGCCAAGTAAAACATAATATCTCGAAGAAGTAGGACCTATGAGAAACTCCTCATGATCACCATAGTTGCCAATTTGAATGTGAAGCTTGCCAACCACTGGCGTTACATGTGCATTCAATCTTGCAAAATTAGACTCTGCATGCATACTCAATCCCATTTGTTAGGATGCAATTTAAGTGCTTCTGCCATCTCAATAGAAATTAAATTGTCAGTAGAACCCGGATCAAACAAAAACAAAGCATTTTTATCTTGCAATTTACCCAAGCCTTTAGCAAAGTGCATTGAGGTATTGCCTTGAACATCTGGTACTGCATTAGAAGAGGGTGGGGCTGCATGGGTGCCTTCATCATTAATAAGTTGAGGACATTCCCTCTTCATATGGTCTTTGCTACCACATTGAAAACATTTACCTTGCTCCCGGTACTCCTTAAGTTGTCTTCTTTTGCTCTCTTTCTCCACTTCTAGCTTGCTGTCCATCCTTGGACAGCTCTTGATTTACATGTCGCATGCATGAGGGTTTCTAACTATGCATGTCACATGCATGAGGGTTTATGACTATGCATGTCGCATGCATGGAGGTTTTTCATCATGGAGAAGAAGTTTATCAACAATACTTAGCTAGACTGTCATGCATGCATGCATAGAGATAGAAAACCCGCATAAGAGTGGGTTTCCTTCAAAATGTCAATTATTCTTGTACAAATCCATCAATACAAGTTAATTGAAGACAGGTTATGCAACATACTAACCCATGGGTGCAATCCAGGCATCCCCAGATCCATGAGCTTCTCATGCAATAAAATACAAGCATTGTTTAGGCAAACAAAAATATACACACAAATAAAAATAAGCCATGCACACAAATGTATGCATTTAAACACATAGTTTGGAAGAAACCCCAACTATTTATATGTACTTGATATTTACAAAGGCTATGGTATTTTGGCTCTACAAGATCCATCAAATATCCATGGCATTATGTGTTGCATTTGGTTCTCCAAGATCCATCAAATGCTTAACATGCTTCTATGCAGCTAGGATCTCGTAGATACAGCTAGCATACACATACATGGGAACCTTAACCATAAACATTCCATGGCTACATGTAGTGTCCAACAACCATGTCCATGTATAATAGAGAATTTACAATATGAATCCCGAGAAATTAGGGAATAGTTACAGATTTCAATGTGGATGTGTGTACCACAAAGAAATCTGTGATGGCTCTCTCTGAGGTGTCCTGTCGGAGCCGAGGCTGTCTCTTAGCTGAAGGAGATAGCACAGGCGGAAGCATAAATAGTAAAAACATATGAGAGAGTGCAAAGGAGATAGAGGGAGTTGGACAAGATCACCTTTTATAACAGCAATAAAGCTTTACAATGGCAATGGCCAGCAATTGGATGTTGAACTATGTGCAAGTGAATTGGATTAAGAAGTGAATAAAGGGGAACTCCTTATATAGTACCTCAGTGAGCTGGCCGACTGCCTCTAGGATTGGCCGACTGCTCACAAGACAAATAAATAGGAGAAATACAATAAAATGACAGATAAATAGTAGAAGCCCTAGAACACTGAGATGCACAATTCTAACACCCCCTCTGCAACTCATAGTGTGCAAGAGTCGGAAGAAGATAAGTTGATGAAGATGCAACCATGGATCCTCCAGCACCGCGAATATTGGAATCACCTCGGAGAGAGCACCCACCAGCTTGTTTCCTCGAAACAAGATGCCACTGCGAACAACAAGGAACTTTGCTTGGCCAGGAATTCCTACTCAAGTGTGCAGCAAACTCCAAAAATAGATGATGAGCTGTTGGGCACACTGCGCCCATAATCCCCAACAGTGGACGGAACACATCATGTCCCAAAAGCCTCGAACAATGAACTTGGAACAGATCCAGTTCATAATCTCTGTTGTACCAAAGATAACCATGTCCTGCTAGATGTCTAATACTTGGAACTCTGAATCACGGTCCCCATGCATCAGTAGGTGGAGCTGTAATCAGCCCCCTCTCCCGCCCACAAGCCTCTTCTGGCTGGAAGCACATGGGGGGGAACTGCATGTGTACTAGAGAAGCACACTATCTGGGATCTCTTGAGCCGGAAGTGCCCTGGGAGCCCTAGAAGTGGTACTAGAATCTGTATCACTATCCTATGTCGTGTCTTTGCCTTTTCGCTGAGATGAAGCCTTGCCCTTGGTCTTGTCCTTCTTCTTGGACAAACAATCCTTGGACATATGTCCTCTTTTCCTGCAAGAGAAACAACGACTCCGACCTTTCTTTTGAACTGAGGAAAGTGCTTGGTCAGAACTGTTGACTTACACCTTCAACTTACCCTGTGAGATGAGAACGGACTTCTCCTCCAAAGTAGGGAGCTAAGATCATCAAAATCCAACTGAGTGGAAGTGACCTGGCACCGTAAAGATCGAGAAATAATAGCATAGTCTAGAGGAAGCTTGGTGAGGATAAGAGCAGCCAGCTGAGAAGAGGACAAAGCAACACCCATAGCCAGTAATTGGTCATGGATAACCTTGGCCTTCATGAGAAAAGACTGCATTGAATTGCCTTCAGGAAATAACAAGCCATAGAGCTACCCCTGCAAGGTAACTGCCCTCATCGATGAATCTCATGCATTGGAGAGAGTTTGCAGTGCCGGTGAGACCTCCTCGGTGATGATCCGCACAAGCATAGAATGCGCCTTCGAGTCCCGATTCTCCCAGTCTTGTAATTCCATAGCAAATTCATCCTCCTGATCCCGAGTCCACCTCCTAGAGTTTTGAGGACGCTCGGGCTTTCTTTCAGTGCGCTGAACAATGTCCCACAAACCCTTGTGGATGAACCAAACCCGCATTTGAAGCTTCCGAAGAGCGTAGTTGGGTCCTTTCAACTCATCATCTTTGTTTGTACAAGGAGAGCCATATCCACAGTAGCAAAGAACAAATCTCAGCGTTCAAACACTTCTCTAAAGTGCTTTCCAACGAAGCGAGGCACTAGGAACAATCAGCCCCCTCTCAAACCGTAGAGAGAAAGAGGCGGGACAGCAGCAAAACAGTCCAAGATCCACCGGGAACCTCCTACCGGAAGGGCAGGGACTCGTGGAGGAAGAAGAAAATGTACAGCCACTTGTCTGGCAACTCCAAATGCAAGAGAACTCACCAAATCTGATGCCGGTGCAGAAAACACAGCCACAACTCCACCTTATACCTCTGTAGAAGAAAATGCAGCCACGGCACTACACGCACTTGATGATATCCACTCTTGAGATCAATTCGGCTAAAGCATGCCGATCAATCCAACTTGTCAAGCATGTCGTCTATGCGTGGAATCGGAAACCGATTCTTGATGGTAAGCTTATTCAAAGCTCTATAATCCACACACATACGAAAGGATCCATCCTTCTTTTGAACTAAGAGGACGGGTGTCATGTGCATCACAGATGCCATGGACATTTCCAGGGCTAGATCCAGAAGAGGCAAACAGATAAAGACCATGAACCAATAGAAGATGGACATGGAGCAGGACTTGGAGCAAAGCTTGATCCAGATAAGTGCAGTCGGCTGGCTGCAGAAGTGAGTCGGCTGGCTGTAGGAGGAGTCGGCTGACCCAGCACATAGGGACAGCAGCAGGCGCCTAAAGAACATGACCAGATCCAGTCGGTTGTGCTTGGAAAAAGGAATTAATGAATTATGAACTGGCCGACCAGCAGTCGGCCAGTTCCCCATGTAGTCCAAGGGGCTATAAATAGCCCCCCTTGCTCTATGGTTTATTCATTCTCTCCCACTAGGGGATTGGATCATTAGAGGTCCCATAGGGGATAGATTCTAGGGTTAACAACCTTTTTATGAAGGCAGCCCATGGCTGCAAAGATATGTACCTTTTTGTACCATAGTATATACTGAATTTCCAGCACTTCTCACTCTCTCTCTCTCTACTCTCTCTCTACCTGCGTTTTTGCATCAGATGGTGCGTTTTTGCATCAGAAGGTTTTCCAAGAGTGTTTAGGGCTGAAAGAAGACTTCCCAGAGCTTCCGCGTGTTACATTGGTATCAGAGCATAAGGCTCAGCAAAGCTAAACGCTGATTCAGTCCCAGATGATGGTGTACAGGTCCAAGGTACAGGAAAGTACATGGATTCGAAGCCCAAGGCGAGGAACACAGATCGGGAAGAACTCCCAGGAGGTTTGTTGGTGGTGTTCCACAGTGCCAGATGGGGATGGCAGTTCCGTGAGCCAGTTAGGTTCTAAGGGAACGGTCCCAAGGGAGGTTGATCCTCTAAGGGTGATGTGAGAGTGCCAGACTCAGTTCCAGGAACGAAGACCAAGACGGTGTTTAGAGTCAGGGCAGGAATGGATTGTGGACTAGAGGAAGACCAGATGCATAGATCTTCATCAGAGACAGAGTGGTTTGGAGAACAGACTGGATTTTCAGAGAAAAAGGTTTGCCAGGGATGGAAGATGACAGAGGGACTTCGGGACAGGATTGGGATGATGACAGTCATCCAAGAGCAGGTTGGATTCCCGTCATCAAGTTTAGCAGAGGGGGATGTCATGTGCATCACAGATGCCATGGACATTTCCAGGGCTAGATCCAGAAGAGGCAAACAGATAAAGACCATGAACCAATAGAAGATGGACATGGAGCAGGACTTGGAGCAAAGCTTGATCCAGATAAGTGCAGTCGGTTGGCTGCAGAAGTGAGTCGGCTGGCTGTAGGAGGAGTCGGCTGACCCAGCACATAGGGACAGCACAGCAGGCGCCTAAAGAACATGACCAGATCCAGTCGGTTGTGCTTGGAAAAAGGAATTAATGAATTATGAACTGGCCGACCAGCAGTCGGCCAGTTCCCCATGTAGTCCAAGGGGCTATAAATAGCCCCCCTTGCTCTATGGTTTATTCATTCTCTCCCACTAGGGGATTGGATCATTAGAGGTCCCATAGGGGACAGATTCTAGGGTTAACAACCTTTTTATGAAGGCAGCCCATGGCTGCAAAGATATGTACCTTTTTGTACCATAGTATATACTGAATTTCCAGCACTTCTCACTCTCTCTCTCTCTACTCTCTCTCTACCTGCGTTTTTGCATCAGTTGGTGCGTTTTTGCATCAGAAGGTTTTCCAAGAGTGTTTAGGGCTGAAAGAAGACTTCCCAGAGCTTCCGCGTGTTACAACGGGTGAACAATATGGGGAAGAGCTTGGCTGAACCAAACCCTTCTCAAAAAGCTCATTTACTTGCTTCATGATCTCCTCTTTTTGGGATGCACTTACACGATAGGCTGGCCTATTAGGTGGTGAGCTACCCGGCACAAGATCAATGCAATGATCTTAACCTCTCCTTGAACTCTTCCCATGATCTAACAGGATTCGGTGAGAGCTTCTCCGTGAGCCACCAATGGGTAGCAGTGCCTTTCATGAACATGCTTACATGCCGGATCATGGATTTCTGAGTGAAATCCTCATCACTGAAAGCAATATCAAACTGGGCAATAAAAGCAAGTGCCTTTGATGCATCATATTCCCCATGATATGTGTCAAACTTCACAGATTTGTCTCCGGCTTTGAAGTCACGAGACTTTGATGCATGTGTGTGCATCTCAACATGTTTTCCCCCATGTTTGTCCATTGGGACAGCCCCTGTAATTGGCATCATTTTTGGACCAAAAGGTGATGCATAAGGCATAGATACATGTGCCGTGTAAGCATGAGGCATGGCTGGCCCCTCAACATGCATTGATACATTTTCAGCCATAACTTCTCCCTCACGAGCACACTCGAAGGCATGAGTGGCATGAGAGATACGCGGAATACCTGCACCAACAGAAAATTGCAGCCCATGTTGCATGTGTTGTGCATGTACATTTTCAGCCGGCAATGGTATTTGACATACATTTTGACCACTGCCATAAACATTGTATCCTTCACGAGCTACATGAGGTATTCCTGCATGGTGTGAAGTCATTGATTGTTCCTCTCCCATAGCATGGAGATTTATCCTCTTAGACATAAGTTCTTGTTCGGGCACCAATGGGGATTCCAAGACATGTGGGATGGGAGAAAGGTCACTACTGGAGGAAGTGCCCTAAGCGGACAGGGAAGAGTGCTGATTTCTCAGCCTCAGCTGCAAAGACTCCGACATTTGTGCACTTAGAGATGGTGGACTCCGATGCTTCATCATCTTCGAGCGAGGAGGCAGTTGGCTTCACCGCGAAGGATACCCGGGAATGGATTCTCGACAGTGGTGTTTCCAGGCACATGACTCCATCCCGTGACTTCTTTCTGGATCTGAAACGGCAATCAGGTCGTATCTTTATTGGCGATAACTCCACTATTCCGATACATAGTGAGGGCAGGATGGAGATTATTCCCGACGGAAAGGGGGGCAAGCATGCTTCCCGTGTTCTTTATGTCCCTGCTCTGGGTTTTCATCTTTTGTCAGTGCATGAGGTATGCAAGACTGGCTTTCGGGTGGAATTTGAGGAGCATTCAGTTGCTCTAAGGGACCGTGAGACAGGCAAAGTTGTTTGGGAAGGCGGTGTGGAGAATGGCATCTACAAGCTCTCTGCACTCTCCTCACTGACAGGTTCTCAGGTCGGAGATTTGTGGCACTTTCGTTTTGGCCACTTAAATGTGGATGCTTTGCGGCGCGCCTTCCGGGACCAGATGGTGGTTGGCTTGCCAGATGTTGGTAATAGGCAAGGACGCTGCAGTTCTTGCATACGTGGTAAGCCGCACAGGGAATCCTTTCCGAAGCAGGCTTCCAGGCGGGCTTCGCAACCATTGGAGTTGATTCACATTGACTTGTGTGGACCACAGCAGATACCATCCTTGGGAGGATCTCTCTACTTCATGCTGCTTGTTGATGATTGTACCAGATTCACGTGGGTCTACTTTCTTTCCCAGAAGGACCAGGCTTTTGCTCGGTTCAAGGATTGGATTGGCACATGATGGTGGAGAAAGAGTCTGGATATCAGGTTAAGACTCTCAGGGCTGATAAAGGAGGTGAATTCTCCTTGACTGTATTTTTCAGGTTTTGTGCAGATCATGGCATCAAAAGGGAATTGGCCAATACCGGATCGCCTTCGGAGAATGGAGTTGTTGAATGTAAGAACAGGACTGTGGTGGAGATTGCGAGGACCATGCTGGAGCATCGTGATCTTCCTCGTCCACTTTGGGGTGAGGCTGTGGCAACGGCTGTCCATACCATTAACCGCTCTCCGACGACTTCTGTACCCCGTATGACTCCATTTGAGGCATATTTTGGCAGGAAACCCGATGTCTCGCACTTCCGTGTCTTTGGGAGTGACGCGTATGTACATATTCCGAAGAAGCAGAGGGGGAAGCTTCACTCCAAGTCCCGCAAGCTGGTATTTGTGGGGTATAACTCTCTTTCCAAGGGATACAGGTTGTATGATCCAGAGAGGAACGAGATTGTTGTCAGCCGGGATGTGGTCTTTGACGAGCATGTTCCAGCATCCACTGTCGAGGAGCCGCCACTTCTTGGAGATCCAGAGGAGTCTGATGATGATTCCTAGTCTTCCATTCCAGTTGATCCACCTCAGTCATCACAGGAGGTTGAGCCCGCAGCTGGAGTTGAGCCCCCGCGACCACAGGAGGCTCCACGATCTGTTCGAGTACCTAGGTGGTTGTTAGACACCCTTCGGGAGTCGGGTGTCACGGAGCTACCCTCCGAGTGGACCACAGAGGACGGCCCTCGAAGATCACATCGAGTCCGAGATAAAAGCAACACGGCGGAGCTTCTTCAGGTGAACTATGCCTTGATGTCTCGTATCATGCGGGACAAAGAGCCCACTTCCGTAAAGGAAGCCCTTTCACTGGATACTTGGAGGAAAGCCATGCAGGTGGAACTTGATGCCATCGAGAAGAACAACACTTGGGAGTTGGTACCGAGGCCGTCGAAGCGGTCAGTCATTGGTGTCAAATGGGTCTTTAAGACCAAATACGCGTCTGATGGGTCGGTGGACAAACACAAAGCCAGGCTTGTGGCTAAAGGTTATGCTCAGCGACCAGGCATCGACTACGAGGATACCTTTGCACCGACAGCGCAGATGACCACGATTCGGACCGTTCTTGCCCTTGCTTCTTCTCAGAGGTGGCCTGTGTATCAGATGGATGTAAAATCTGCGTTCCTTAATGGTGACCTGCAGGAGGAGGTGTATGTTGAGCAGCCTCGCGGCTTTATTGTTCCAGGATCGAAAGGGATGGTTTACAGGTTACGTAAGGCCTTGTATGGTCTTAAGCAGGCTCCCAGGGCTTGGAATCAGAAGATTGATTCCTTCTTTATTCAGACTGGATTTTAGAGATCGGTTGCAGATCCGAACCTGTATCTCTTTCGGGAACGCGGCATGGTCACACTCATCATCCTTTATGTGGATGATCTGGCAGTCATGTGGAGCACATTGGAGTGACGAAGGCTGCCTTGTCAAAGGAGTTTGAGATGACCGACTTAGGCTTACTCTACTTCTTCTTGGGATTGGAGATCTGGCAGACCCAGAGGGGGTTTTTCGTCTCTCAGCAGCGGTATGTTCATGAGTTGCTTGAGGCCTTTGGGATGGAGAACTGCAAGCCTATTACTTCGCCGATGGACCCGAACACAAAGTTAACCGTTACAGATCCTTGTGAGCCAATGCGGATCACTCCTCTGGTTTGTTGTTGCGAAGGGATTCATCCAGCTTGTAAAGGTCGACATGCATGTCCCAATCTTTATCTTTGTACTAGATTGGACTTGAGCTTCTCCGTGGGGCTGTTGAGCTCTTTTATGCAGACGCCATTGAAGTCTCATTGGGACGTAGGATTGCGGATCTTGCGGTATCTGCAGAGTTCGAAGGATCTGGGACTCTTTTACACAGGAGGGAATGGAGTCAAGCTCCAAGGTTGGAGTGACTCAGATTGGGGAGGAGATCCAGACACGAGGAGATCTACTTCAGGATACAGTTTTACCCTCGGCTCAGGAGCAGTTTCTTGGAGCAGCAAGAGGCAGCCAACTATTGCCCTTTCTTCGACAGAGGCAGAGTATCGGGCTGCTTGTGGTGTTGCTTGTGAGGTTGTATGGCTGCGGAGGCTGCTAGGCGAGATTGGGTTTCCACAGAGGGAGCCCACAGTCATCCAGTGCGATAACCAGAGTTGTATAGCTATTGCTCGGAACCCGGTTTTCCATGCCCGGACCAAGCATATAGAGATACAGTATCACTTTGTACGTGAGAAGATCTTGGCTGGTGACATCTTGCTACTTTATTGTTCGACGGAGGACAATGCGGCGGACCTCTTCACGAAGTCTCTACCTCAGGCTACGCTCAGGCAGCACTCCAGCTCCCTTGGGTTGGTTTCACAGCCAGGAGCTGAGAGGGGGTGTTAGGAGTCATCTCCTGTCTATATTCATACACCAGGGCCTCTGTTGTGGGTGTGCCCGCCCTGTATAAGGTGTTTTATCATTTTTCCACACTCCCCGTATTTTTTCCTATTTTTTTCCATTTTTCCTAGTGGTGGGAGGGCTGCCAGAGGATGCCAGGAGCACCCCAGTGCTGGCCGGATTCATGTTGATCAGTCGTGGGCTACTGGGCTGCTGGCCGACTGGATTTCATCAGTCGTGGGCATTCATGTGCTGGCCGACTGCATTTATGCAGTCGTGGGACTTTTTCCAGCAGTCGTGGGCACTTTATCTGCTGGCCGACTGCCCTCTCTGGGATGTATATATAGCCCCTTTGCCCCCACCACTTCCTCATTCAGTTTTTCCGGGATCTTGTGTATAGAGAAGAGTTTACACACCTATCTCTCTGTTGTTCTTGTGCTGTTTATTTTCTGCAGTCTACTTGCTCTTGTCTACCCAAGTTTGGTTATCATTTCCGCTGCATATTCTGACATGCTCATCCTGTAAAGCATTGGAGGCATGCATTTCATTGTCCCTGCCTCTTGTATTAGCATCTCAAAATTCATTGTATGGCTGTCCATAATGTTCTAAGTGTAGAGATAGCTAGTGTTCACGGTGATCGTCTCTTACGATAGAAGTGAAAGAGAACCGTATGCTCTGATACCAATGTGACTTGGTTGAACACAATGCTAATCAATACACTTAAATACACTAAGATTTCAAGGACACTTGCTCATATACAAGAAGTAAATTACTGAATTGACAAGAGACACACAATGAGCCGGAACGGCCGACCCCTCCCTTGAGTAAATTGTATTACTATTGGAGAAATTCAATACATAGCTTCACGGGCATCCATTGCCAAATCCTCCATGCCAATGCATATGAAATTCAGCATTTAGAAAACAATGGTATGTCGATGTAGATCACCAAGGAGCTGCCTTGATGCCCGGCCCGACTTCAGTGCCCATATTCTCTACCATTGGCTCTATGTTCTACCAAGCAAGGTAGCAACATCTTCAAGAGCACATAGGACAAGAGAAATACTACACAGGGCGGCTAAACAAGGAGTCCTGCCCTTCTACTGAATAAGTAATGAAACACATTGTCCAATTAGCTTACTAGTCTTCATAGAAATTGTTGCAAGCGGAAGCCTTCACGTTGGAAGCTTTAGAAGTGTTGATATCTTCGATTTGCCGCAATCTTTGGCGACAAAAGTCTTCAAGAGGATGAAGGGAACCCTGGGAAAGCTTCCCCTATGGTTCAACTTGAGAAAGGAAGGCTGAAATTAGGGTTTTCAGCAAAAAGACCAGAAATTACAGCAAAAATGAGAGTTGTTTTGTTGAATTTCAGTCATTGGGAGTGAGTAGGAGAGTGATTAGCACTTGGAAACACTCTTGGAAGCTTGGAAAACACCCTAGCAAGTTGGGTATGGCTATGGAGAGCTTGGAAAATGGAGACAAATGGTGGAAAAACAGAGTTTTTAGCCTCCAAAAATCCTCATGAAGAGAAAACACGAATTTTCTCTTAATAAGTAAGTGAATTGGGGTCCAATCAGGTGAGGGGACATGGGGAGATGCCCATTTATGAGTAAAAAGGGAGGATCAGGTCCTGGATATTGAGTCTTGTCCGCCTTGGGACTTCAGTGAGTGTGAACTTGGAAGCGGTCATAATTTATAAGTGACTTTTGGGCGCCCAAACTTTAATGAAGTGGGAACGCACTCACTTATAAATATTGGCTAAGTCCTAAAGACTATTTGAGCCTAGATTGGGTAATACTTACCACCTGTTCACATGCCACACAACCATGTCAGTAGACAGTTTCACACGCACGGTTCACGGGCAGGTGTTCCCTAGCCCGGAACTACACATAGGTCATGCAGGCATGAAAACAGCATGCAATTTCATTTGCAGGCAAGCACATAAAGATGCTATGTAATGCAGCATTGGCATGAGCAATTTTCGTTCATGAAACCATATAAGATCAGGCGTTTTCAGGCAAGTATATGCGATACCAGACCCAGTGGAAAGCCAATCCTCCAGGCGTTTCCGGGCATGTACACAAAGGCACAAGTCCCAGCGGAAAGCCAAGTCCTCCAGATATTCCGAGCATGATAACGTCAAGTCCCAGCGGAATATCATTTCCAACTATACAGCATGACACGTGTCAATCACATGCATAGGCACATTCCATAAGCCATGGACACCAATCCAATATGTACATAGTGTGAAAGCAAGAGTGAACCATTCGGGTGGCCAAATGGTGACATCCCCCCCCGCTTCTAAACAGTTGTCCGCAACTGAAATGCATCCAAATATGTTTGAAGCACATGCGGGCAATCTTTGAAGAACTCTTCATCTACCCATTTAGCATCAATGGGAAGATAGTTCTTAAACTTCACAAGGTAACGCCTGACAACTTTGCCTGCAGCAAGCTTGTGTTCCTTGTGACACACAATCTGGTGTGGTTGCAAGATCTTCTTAAGCTCATCCACTTTTGGTGGATCCTCAATGACCATTTCACTGGGCTCCGGCCCTACATACTTGCGAAGGAGACTCACATGAAAAGCATTGTGTATGTGCCAATGACTAGGTAATGCCAATCTGAAAGCCACTTCATTGATCTTCTCGATCACTCGAAAAGGTCCATAGTACCTGGTTGCAAGCTTAGGATATGCATCCTCTTTGCCAGGCCTCTTTGCAAGTCTTGCTTTCTCAAATTTCAGCAATACCCAATCATTCTCTTTAACATCCAATTGCCTTCTATGCTTGTCGGCATCCTTTTTATGCTTGTCTTGTGACGCTGTCCACACCTGAGCAAAAGCAATATCCAAGTCTCTTACATACTCATCAGCTGTAAATATCTCATCCTTTGTGCGAAGGATGGGTGGCAAAACCACCTTACCGCAAACAATCTCAAACGGGGCCTTTCCTGTAGATGCATGCACTGTGTTGTTGTATGCAAATTCCACAAGCGGTAAGTACTTCTCCCAAGAAGACTTCTGATCCGCCACATAACATTTCAAGAGATCCAACACAGCTGAATTTGCAGCCTCACTTTGCCCATCCGTTTGAGGGTGATAAGCTGATGAGAAGTCCAATTTGGTGCCCATATTATCAAATAAGGCCTGCCAAAAGAGACTTGTAGTCCTGGGATCTCTATCCCCCACAATGGACTTTGGCATTCCATGATGTTTGAACACTTGTGCAAGATATATTTTAACCATATGCTCAGCTCTGATGGTCTTTTTGACCGGCAAGAAATGAGCTTGCTTGCTAAACCTGTCCACAATTGTCCAAATTGCATCATTACCCTGTTGGGTACGTGGCAAGTCCATAATGAAATCCATTGTAATACTTTCCCATGGCTGCGTGATAATAGGATATGGCTGAAGCAAACCTGGTGCCTTTTGCCTATCAAATTTGACCTTTTGACAGGTGATACATGCACGTACATGTGCCTCTATGTCCTTCCGCATACCTGGCCAGAAGAAATACCGCTCAATCATGTGCGTAGTAGGCATTATGCCTCTATGACCAGCATAGAAGGAGCATGGCACTCATCCAAAACCTTTTGCCTCATGTCAGACACCACACATAGGCAATTATCTTTCATGAGATAACCCTCTTTGATCACATATGAGGCATGTGGATGACCAGCCATTAAATCAGCCCAAATAGTTGTAAAATCAGCATCCGTATGATACAAATCACGCATGGTAGACAAGTCCCCATGAGAGGCAACCGAGATAGCTGCTACATACGGCTTTCGTGACAATGCATCGGCCACTACATTCTTCTTTCCTGGGGTGTGCAAGATCTGAAAATGAAACATAGAGAGGAAATTGGCCATCCTCATATGCTTCTCTTATAACTTAGTTTGAGTAAGAAAATACCTCAAACTCTGGTGATTTGTCTTCACAATGAAATCAGCCCCAAGAAGGTAATGTTTCCATATAGTAAGTGCATGAATTACAGCCAAGAGCTCTTTCTCATAAATGCCAAGAGATAGCTCTGCATCATGCAATCTACGACTCTCATAAGCCACGGCATGTCCCTCTTGATTAAGGACAGTCCCTATGCAATTTCCAGATGTATCACATTCCACATAAAGATGCTATGCAATGCAGCATTGGCATGAGCCAATTCCGTTCATGAAACCATATAAGATCAGGCGTTTCCAGGCAAGTATATGCGATACCAGACCCAGTGGAAAGCCAATCCTCCAGGCGTTTTCGGGCATGTACACAAAGGCACAAGTCCCAGCGGAAAGCCAAGTCCTCCGGATATCCCGGCATGATAATGTCAAGTCCCAGCGGAATATCATTTCCAACTATATAGCATGACACGTGTCAATCACATGCATAGGCACATTCCATAAGCCATGGACGCCAATCCAATATGTACATAGTGTGAAAGCAAGAGTGAACCATTCGGGTGGCCAAATGGTGACACCATTTGCATACCGTGCATGCCAAACAAGGTGCCTACCTGTGCATACCAGCACTCTATCTCCCTCAAGTGTCAATTGTTTTGAGGACTCCAGGGCTAGCCGGGTGTATCTATCAAGTGGAAGCTCCCGTAGCCTATGCCAGTATGTTACTGTCTGGAATAGAGCCTCTGTCACTATCGGTGCAGCCCCCATCTCTGCCCGCACAATCTCATGTGGCACTGATGGTTTACTCCTAATCATGCGTGAGATGATCGTCACTAGGGGCCTCTCCATTGGCTTCCACGCACCATATACCTCCTCTGTATCTGTCTCGGCCGGCTCTCTCCTTTGTCTCCTCCTATGGTATAAGCTAGGACCCCAGATGGGGGCACCATACAGTAGTGCAGGTGTAACTAGAGTATCAAATAGCCAAAGCTTTGTCCTCGGCTCCTGAAACTGTATCGTGAGCATTGCCTCTCTAGCGAGCCAAGGGCTGCATATCCCCTCATCAATCTAGCGTCGGCCCCCTTCCGCATCGAGAAGTGAGGTCCAGCAAAAGTGATCCAAGGTATACATACGAGGTAACATACTCCATAGGCTCTCCACTGTATGTAAACTGTACTATAGATCTACTTATCCAGTGTGAGGAGGTGTTAAAGATCATGACCTTGGTCTTTCCAAGGTTTACAGTAAGGTCCCGGTCCTCGCAAGCCTGTAATGCATCCAAATGCCTCTGCAGCCCCTTTGGTGAATTAGAAATAAGAACAATATCATCTGCATACAAGAGGATCGGTATCAGGACTCCTGCCAAATGTGCTTTTGATCCTCCCTGTCTGTCTATGTAATCCGAGATCTCGTCAACGTATAGACCAAATAGAGTACGAGACAAGGGGCAACCCTGCTTCACCCCGATAGTGCTGTGTATGATCTCTGAGTCACCTCCTGGAGCCCGTACTCTACCTGTGACTGACTCATAGGGTGTAATGATCCCCCACAGCATCTCTGTTGGCACTCCCATATCGTGCAGTCTCCTCATCAGTCTGGCCCGTGGGACAGTATCAAAAGCTTTGCATAAATCCACAAAGCGGCAATATATCCATTGTCCGTGAGCTCTCCCCTCCTCAATGATCCCCCGTAGTGTAAAGATATGATCTAGTGTGGAGTGCCCTCTCCTAAAGCCTGCCTGCCCCAGTGCTCTGAGTCTCTGCTCCTCGGACCATCTACTAAGCTCATGCTCCAAAATCGAACCATAAATCTTGGCCAAGGTGTGACCAATCATGATAGTCCTATAGTTGTTGGGGTCCATGGGGTCACCTACTTTCAAGATAGGTACAATAGTATTCGATGACCAGCTGACGGGGAAGCCTTCACATAAAGCCCTGTTAAACATGTGAACCAGTAAAGGGGCTAGTGTGTCTCTAGCATGGGAAAAATGCTTGGTGAGGAGTCCATCATGATCCTGTGCTCTCCTAGTGTGCATCCTGTCAATAGCATCTCTCACCATGCTGAGGTGAAAGAAGGAAGAGTGTGGGGGATGAGGTTCGGGTGGATGGGGGAGAGGTGGCTGCTCGGGGACATGGTTGTGAGAGGTGGCATAGGTGTGCCAGGTGCTGGGTGAAGTAATCGGAGTTGGAAGGCGATAATCCTGGAAGATCCTCCAGGCCTCCTTATAGTCCCTGCCAAGAAATAGCTGGTATAGCTCCTGCTTAAGCCTTGCTAGGTAGGCTCTCTTCTTTCTTCGTGTGAGATGTCGAAAGATCACTTGCGCCTGTTGGTGAGTGGTGGATCCTAGTGCCATCTCCCGATGTAGACGGGCTCGGGTATCACGACATTCCTCGTTGTACCAGCTATTATGTGGGACAGTCCCTCGTGGTGATGTAGGGGTGGCTCTGGAGTGTGGGAAGGCGGCTGCAGCGGACGTATGGAGGGTGGCTGAGAGGTGTGTAGTAAGCTCATCAAGTGGGATGTGGGGGTTGAGGCCGGAGAGGATGTGGTATACGTGATCAGAGTAGATGGAAGAGGTCTCTCTGGTGAAGTGGTATCTCGGATGGTGATGGGGCAAAGCAGGTGGTTGCATGGTGTATCGGGATGTGAGTGAGATGGCCAGGTATGCATGGTCGGCGACAACACCGATGGGGCGAGGAGAGATGGTAAACTCCAAAATGAGTGGGATCAAAGAGAGGGATCCCATTAGGTAGTCCACTGTACTAGCTCCATGTCCGAAGGGGTAGGAGGTGAAGGAGTTGGATCTAGGCCATCTAGCCAGGCCATTATAAATGGCTAGCCTATGAGCCCTGCCGAGGGCTAAGAGATACTCTCCATAGTCTGTGCGGGCTGCTGTATCCCGTGATGTCCGCTCCAGATGTGTACCCATCGTGTCAATCTCCTGGTACATGCGATCATCTGTCTCAAAGAAGGGTACCTGTGCACCTGCGGTGCAGGCATTGAAGTCTCCAGCCAGGAGGATGTCCCCTAGACTAGAAAACTTCATAATGTCACCATAAAGGGGCAGGTACGAAGAAATTATTATATCGACGATCTGCTCCTGCGAGTTCCGCCTCATCCCCCTCCCGCCTACCTGCTGCTTCTCGCCGTCACGCGCCCCCCTTCCCCCCCCGCCTGTCCCCCGCCATCTCCTCCGCCTCTCTCCCCTGCCTCCTTCCTTGCTTCCTCCCCCGCCATCTCTCCCCCCCCCCCGCCTTCTCCTCCCCCGCCTCCTTCCTCGCTTCCTCCCCCGCCATCTATCCCCCCCCGCCTCCTTCCTCGCTTCCTCCCCCGCCATTTCTCTCCC
Organism: Cibotium barometz; assembly: GCF_041138505.1. Taxonomy (NCBI): domain Eukaryota; kingdom Viridiplantae; phylum Streptophyta; class Polypodiopsida; order Cyatheales; family Cibotiaceae; genus Cibotium; species Cibotium barometz. The sequence continues at coordinate 50,720,575 of NC_141047.1, forward strand.
GCCTTCTCTCCCCCCCCGCCTTCTCCTCCGCTTCACGGCTCTTCCCCCCGCCTTCTCCCTCACCTCCGCCTCCGTCTCGCCCCTCCTCCCACCGCTAGCTCCCCCGCCTCAGCTCCCCCCTCCCCCCACCCCCCCACTCCGCCCCCGCTTTCCTCCCACCTTCCGCCTCTCTGTTTCCTCGTAGGGCTGTGTCCCTCCCGTTGGTGACCCCGGTCTCTGGCCTTTTCCCTCTCGAGGACTCCATGGAAGCCGCTCCGACCACCCCTGCCGATTCCGGTCTCCGTCTGGAGTTCACAGCTGCAGATCATCAGTTGTTTGTTTCCACAGTATCCGCTCTTGAGGCCTCCTCCTTGGTCTGCAAGATAGTGGGTAGCCGTCCGATGCGGAGAGAGCTCGCGACCTTCTGCAAGGCAGCCTCGTTGGCGTGCCTGCCAAGATCGTCAGCGTCGATTTTTTGGGACGTGGCTACTACCAGGTGGATTTCGAGTCCCCCCAGGCAGCTCAGACGGTGCTGGCTCGGAGCTCCATTGCCCTCCGCTCATCCCGGGCGTTCCTGGCGCGATGGACTCACGGTTTCGACCCCGCTTCTGACCCGCTAGCAGGCGCGACAGGTTTACCCATCACTATCTGCTTTCCTGGACTCCGCAGGGAGTACTTGCCCCTCTTGTCATCCATTGGCAAGGCGTTCGGGCAGGTGGTGGAGACGCGTCAGACAGCGGCTTTAGTGATTGCTCGGGGGTTCATCCTTCTCGCTCTGCCGCCTCTGGACCCCCTTCAGGAGGCCCGAGGGGTGGCCATCCACCTCAGAGACCGGACATCCCTGGCTCGTCTCAGCAGGCGCCATCATCTGACGAGCAGACCCCGGCGGAGGATGCTGCGCAGACCCAGGAGGCTGGCGGATGGCAGGAGGTTCGCCGGCGGAAACGCCCGGCCCGCAGGGACCGTCGCAGACGCCAGCAGGCAGCACAGGCTGGCGGATAGGCGACTCCGGCTGGCGTCCAGGCACCTACCCGCACTTATGCTCCAGTCAGGGATAGGCGGCCAGTAGGTCCCACCCCAGTGCCCGTTGAGGCCGTCGGTGGAGCCCCCCATGTGGAGACCCCGCTCCCGCCTCCCCCCCCGCGGGGGGCCCCGCCCCCTCCATGGAGCAAATTCCTGAGGATCCCAGGCCGCACCCTGCGACCCCCGGCCCCTCTTCCCCTCACTCGGTGAGCACTCCTTCCACCTCTCCCCTCTCCCCTCTCCCCCCCAGTCCCCCCCCCCTCCCGCCTCCCCCGGCGGCCCCCCCTGACACCTCTCCTCTGGCAGATGCCTCTCCATCCTCTCCTCGCTCCCCCCCCTCCTCTTCGCCGCGAGCCACCATCCCTCCCTCGGCCTCTCCAGGATACTCCTCCAGACCACCCACTGCCCCGGGGCAGCGCAGCTGGGTAGGCCAGAGTTCAGTTCAGCGGCTGTTCCACCGCCACTCCGGGCCGGTGGAGATGGCGATCCTAGCTTCACCTGCCACCACAGAGTTCTCTCCAGCCTCCCCTGGGGGGCCCCGCGAGTGATGGGGCTCCTAGTGGATTACGGTTTTTTCAGGTGTCTCCAGCTGGATGCTGGCCCGTTCGAGACACTGGTCGCGCCCTTGCGAGTTTGCGTGGTGTGCCATCCCTCTCGTTCTCCTTCAGTGGTGAGCAGCATGGTGGCCTTCTCCTTTCCTCTCAGTGTTGCCCCAGACACAGCATGGGATTGCAACTCTGTAGAGGAAGTTTTGCGTGATCAGATACTGGAGTTTTCTCACCACTTCAGTGACTTGGGGCTCACGGACCTATTGCAGACCCGATTACACTCAGCCCGCATGAGCTTGTTTGGTATAGGAGATTGGCGGGTGGATCCGGTCCACACCTCAGTTGAGGCGATGCTACTGATTCTCCTCCACGCCGCCCCGAGGGTGCAGCCTACCTTTAGATACATATATGCAGAGGATTGGTCTCACGCCTATGCCCTGGATAGGGCGAAGGTGGAGTGGGGCTCGACACAGAGACAGGTCACCCTCTTTTTGGAGAGACTCCGCACCCGGACAGACAGTGACTATTCTCCCTCCAAGCCGGCGCCCAAGACTCACAGAGTGGAGGGCAGCTCATCCGGGCTGGCTGAGAGGGGTGAGCCAGTGGCGGCTGCTTCACTTGCCATAGCTCATCCATGAGGATCCTCTCATGGAACATCCAGGGTCTTGGTGGACCTCGCTGCTACATTGGTCGGGGCAGACTTCGCCAGGAGATCCAGAGGGCTCTCGTTGGAGGACCCATAGATATCCTTTTCATCCAGGAGCACCACCTTTCTGCCGGATGTACCCGCACCTGCGGGAAGATCTTGCCAGGCAGGAGTCACACTTTTTGGTCACCGGCATATGGCTCCCAGGGGAACCAGGGTGGAGTATGCATCTCAATCAGCGAGCAGCTTCTATCCGAGGTTGTGGATTCTGACACTCTGGTCCAGGGTCGAGCGCAGTGGATCATCCTTCGGGTTGGGGAAGACCGCTTTGGCTTCTTCAACTTCTACGCCCCTAATGGGGCGACCGAGAGAGCTGAGTTCTGGAGCACCATTAGGCAGTCCCTCCCCATGGCAGACCATTGATGCCTAGGGGGGGATTGCAACATGCTGGAGGATGCAGAGGACAGGATGGGGGGCAGCCAGGAGACCATTCATGGGCCGGAGCTCGCTGCCTGGGAGGAACTAGTGCTGCAGGTGAGAGGCCAGGATCCGTGGACTCTCTCGGAGTTTGGCAGGTTGCAGGGGAGTTTATCTTTCTCGCGCTCGGATAGACGGGCCACAGGAGTTAACCTTTCCCGCATCGACAGGTTTTACATTGATGAGTGGGCTTGCGATAGAGGTGGCACTGTGGGTATACTTGCAGGCTCCTCGTTTTCAAACCACTTTCCAGTGCTTCTCCAGATCGAGGACCCTATGAGAGGACTGCGAGGCCAGAGCGTCCGGATTCTAGATTATCTCATAGAGGAGCCCGAGATTGCGACCAGAGTTGAGCAGGTCTGGCAGGAGCTTCAGTTCAGGAGAGGATCGGCAGCCAGCGATCTTGACAGGGGTTTGCAGGAGATCAGTGGGATGCTCAGACAGGCTGCCATGGACCGTCTGGAGGCTTTCAGAGAGCAGGAGAGGAGCCTGCGGAGGAGTCTAGCTTCCCTTCAGAGACTTCAGGAGAGGGATCCTACGAGCCCTTGGATTTCAGAGCAGATGGAGTCAGCTCGCACAGAGATCAGATCCATCGAGAAGAGGAGGGTGGAGTTCCGATTCCATGCTCGGGCTTCTTTTTGGACACAGGCTGGAGACAGAGTGACTCGAGATTTCTTTGAGGCGACAGGGCCTCGCTTCAGACGAGAGGGTCTCAGGCGTCTTCGGTAGGGTGATGGCCAGGTAGTGGTGGATCCCCCCAGGGTTCCGGCGATCGCCACAGATTTTTACAGGGATCTGCTCTCTGCTGAGCCAGCAGATGACAGGGTGAGAGAGGCTCGGGAGGCAGTCTGGAGCTTCACGAGACCGGTTGTGCCGGCCCATTTGCAGCACTCCCTTCTCTCCCCCTTCTCGGATACGAAACTGGAGGCGGCTCTTCAGGCACTTCCTCGGGGCAAATGCCCAGGAGAGGACGGTCTCTCAGTGGCTTTCTTCCAGAGGTACTGGGGTCTCTTGCATAGGGGTTTCAGATTGGCATTCCAGGAGATCATGGAGTCGGGAGACATGCCGGACAGCATGGCAGAGGGGTTGATTCACTTGATCCCAAAAGAGGGAGGAGACAGACTGGAGATTAGACAGTGGAGACCGATCACCTTGCTAGGCACGGCCTACAAGGTCCTAGCTAAGGCGATCAACAGGCGGCTTCAGCCTCACCTTCCGGACATCATCCACTCCACGCAGACATGCTTCATCCAGGATAGGAGCATCCTGGATAACATCTTCTCTTTCTGGGAGGCTACGGCTTTGGCTAGATTTCGGCAGGAGGATCTGGCAGTGCTCCTTCTCGACTTCGAGAAGGCATATGATCGGGTGGACTGGGCCTTCTTGGAAGGCACTATGGAGAGGATGGGCTTCCCCCCTCAGTGGATCCGTGGGGTCTCTGCACTCTACACATCGGCTCATAGCCAGGTGCTGATACAGGGCGTGCGCGGAGAGAGGTTCCAGCTCTCGCGCTCGGTGCGGCAGGGGTGCCCCTTGGTGCCCTTTCTTTTTCTTTTTGTGGCGGAGGCCATGAGCACCTTCTTGACGGCACAGGATACAGGTTTGCGGGGCCTCCAGCTCCCCATCCGCACCTCGGAGGAGCTCCTAGACTCGGAGTTTGCGGATGACACTGCTGTCTATCTTCAGGGAGGGGAGGAGAACCTCCGCCGCTTCGCCTCAACCATGGACAGGTTTTGCAGAGCTTCGGGCGCTTTGATCAACTGGCACAAGTCGTGTGGGTTGTGGGTTAGTTTTGTTCTTTCCTCTTCTTGGAGAGCATTGATGATACCTTCAAGAGCTTCTTCTAGATGATGCGCACCCTTGAGTCGATGAAGAAGGCAGCCAAAGGAGAACAGTACGGCGGGCTGTATGAGTCTGAACAGGGTGGACAGCAGGAAAGTGGGCGGATAGAAAAATTCAGGCCGGCGGGTTGCTTACTTGATATGACGAGCTGCATGTGCAATACTAGAGGACAGAAGCTGAAGCAAACAACATGCAATAATAGAGGACAGAAGCTGAAGCGAACATATAGAAATGGTGAAATTAAAAAAAAACGTGAGGCAGCTCCCAGCTAGGCGGCGGCCAACAGCAAAGGCGGCGGCCCACAGTAAAGGCGGCAGCCTGTTCTGAACCAAATGACTGCAGCAAGAAGAGGGGCAGTCGCTCACAGGAAACAAGGGCAAAGATGAGGGGAGCCAGGATAAACCTGCTCTGATACCATGAAGGAAATATGAAAGCAAGAACAAACTGAAATGAAACAAGAACACAAATGAAAGACAAAGAGTTACCTTGAGATGAGTGTAGACAAGACACAAGATTGATACTTTCATTGATGTGACACCTACAATATATAGGTGAGAAGTACAAGATTGAGTAGACTCACTTATGGGATAAATGTAGAGGTGCCACATGGCACTAGACTCAAGACACAAAGACTCAAGTGAAACTAGACTAGAGAAATAGTACACCTAGTGTGCACTTATTTCCAACACCCTCCTTAAGTGGACACTAGGAGGAAGACAAAAAGACAAGACTATGACATGACAAAAGATAAGACCAAGACAGAGAGACTAGACAAGGATTGAGAGACAAGCTAGAAGACAAGATGGACAATACTAGAAGATAGATATAAAGACTGATAGACTGAGAGACAAGACATGAGAGACCAAAGATCCTGAGACACCCCTCCTCAAGTGATATCCTCATATGGGTCCACAAGGATAGGGACAAGATGGATCTTAAAACAAGACACAGTCAGACAGATAGACAAACAACAGACAGACAGACAGACAAGACTAGATAGACAGAAGACTGACTGTAGACAAACAGATGGACCTTGAGGACATCTGGTATCATATGAAAGCAAGAACAAACTGAAATGAAACAAGAACACAAATGAAAGACAAAGAGTTACCTTGAGATGAGTGTAGACAAGACACAAGATTGATACTTTCATTGATGTGACACCTACAATATATAGGTGAGAAGTACAAGATTGAGTAGACTAACTTCTGGGATAAATGTAGAGGTGCCACATGGCACTAGACTCAAGACACAAAGACTCAAGTAAAACTAGACTAGAGAAATAGTACACCTAGTGTGCACTTATTTCCAACACCCTCCTTAAGTGGACACTAGGAGGAAGACAAAAAGACAAGACTATGACATGACAAAAGATAAGACCAAGACAGAGAGACTAGACAAGGATTGAGAGACAAGCTAGAAGACAAGATGGACAATACTAGAAGATAGATATAAAGACTGATAGACTGAGAGACAAGACATGAGAGACAAAAGATCCTGAGACACCCCTCCTCAAGTGATATCCTCATATGGGTCCACAAGGATAGGGACAAGATGGATCTTAAAACAAGACACAGTCAGACAGATAGACAAACAACAGACAGACAGACAGACAAGACTAGATAGACAGAAGACTGACTGTAGACAAACAGATGGACCTTGAAGACATCCCCTCCTCAAGGGCAATCTCTGCCTCTTGGGTAGGGACAAGAGAGAGGTCAAAAAAACATAATGAGTAAGACACTAGAACCCCCTTGACCTACATCATCGGTGGTCAAAGTGGTAGACAAGAAAAGGTGAAGTAATCAGAAAGCCCACTCCTCATCATGTGAGGAATGAACAGCAAGATCTGCTGATGTAGATGCTGCAGCAACATGGGCTGAGGTAGATGCAGGGGCTGATGTAGAGGTTTTAGAGTAGCAGTCCTTTTCCCGGTGATTATCACGGCCACAAATGGTGCATGGATGAGCCTTGAAGCAGTCCTTCTCCAAATGATTAGTTTTCCCACAATGGGTGCAAGGCTTTCTTACTTTAGAACCTCCTTTCTTTGCTAAAAATGCAGTGTCAGTTACCTTTTGTTGTTTTGTTCTTTCCTCTTCTTGGAGAGCATTGATGATACCTTCAAGAGTAGGATTATTGTGATACTTGAAGGTAGTGACAAGAGTAGCATAGGTGTCAGGTAAGCTTTTGAGAAGCACAGCAATAGCAATATCTTCGGAGATGGGGGACTTTACTGATGCAAGCTGAACCATAAGACTGCGAAAATAATTGACATGAGAGGCTATAGTAGCTCCCTCCTGCATATATAGATCAAAGAATGAGATCATAAGTGCAATCTTAGAGTTTTTAGAGCGGGGTCCAAAAAGAGTATCCAAAGTGATCCATGCTCGAGAAGCAGACTGTATGTCGGAGATGTGATGAATGTAATCATCTCCAAGACCGAGCAGGATGATAGCATAGGCTTTGTCATTTTTGGCAGTGGGAGCATAAGTGATAACTTGCTCCATGTCGGAATCTTCGGGAGCAGCATGGTGAACAACGTCCCAAAGACCTTCTTTCATAAGATGGCACTTGATTTTGATTTGCCAAGTATGAAAGTTGGACCCATTGAATTTGTCGATAGACATGAGAGAATGAGTAGAAGAGGCCATGTGGGAAGGTCTTACCTCTTGCTAAAATGCAAGGGCAGTGTCTATTCCCTTACAAGATTGCAGAAATGAATGAGAGAAGAGATCCAAACTGTTTTAGAAGCCGGCTCTCTCACCACTTGTCAGGGCCATAGCATGTGACAGCCCATCGAAGCATGAGGAACTAGCAGTTTACAGATATGAGGATAAGAAAAGGATTGACCAGCGAACTGAAGGAGACAATGCACAGTACCTTGTAGACTCTTCAAGAGGAAGCGATGGCAGAACTGAATGCAGCAAATAGCTCGTTGGAGGAAAGTCGATCTGCAGCTTCTTCTAGATGATGCGCACCCTTGAGTCGATGAAGAAGGCAGCCAAAGGAGAACAGTACGGCGGGCTGTATGAGTCTGAACAGGGTGGACAGCAGGAAAGTGGGCGGACAGAAAAATTCAGGCCAGCGGGTTGCTTACTTGATATGACGAGCTGCATGTGCAATACTAGAGGACAGAAGCTGAAGCGAACAACATGCAATAATAGAGGACAGAAGCTGAAGCGAACATATAGAAATGGTGAAATTAAAAAAAAACGTGAGGCAGCTCCCAGCTAGGCGGCGGCCCACAGCAAAGGCGGCGGCCCACAGCAAAGGCGGCAGCCTGTTCTGAACCAAATGACTGCAGCAAGAAGAGGGGCAGTGGCTCACAGGAAACAAGGGCAAAGATGAGGGGAGCCAGGATAAACCTGCTCTGATACCATGAAGGAAATATGAAAGCAAGAACAAACTGAAATGAAACAAGAACACAAATGAAAGACAAAGAGTTACCTTAAGATGAGTGTAGACAAGACACAAGATTGATACTTTCATTGATGTGACACCTACAATATATAGGTGAGAAGTACAAGATTGAGTAGACTGACTTATGGGATAAATGTAGAGGTGCCACATGGCACTAGACTCAAGACACAAAGACTCAAGTGAAACTAGACTAGAGAAATAGTACACCTAGTGTGCACTTATTTCCAACACCCTCCTTAAGTGGACACTAGGAGGAAGACAAAAAGACAAGACTATGACATGACAAAAGATAAGACCAAGACAGAGAGACTAGACAAGGATTGAGAGACGAGCTAGAAGACAAGATGGACAATACTAGAAGATAGATATAAAGACTGATAGACTGAGAGACAAGACATGAGAGACAAAAGATCCTGAGACAAAAGATAAGACCAAGACAGAGAGACTAGACAAGGATTGAGAGACAAGCTAGAAGACAAGATGGACAATACTAGAAGATAGATATAAAGACTGATAGACTGAGAGACAAGACATGAGAGACAAAAGATCCTGAGACACCCCTCCTCAAGTGATATCCTCATATGGGTCCACAAGGATAGGGACAAGATGGATCTTAAAACAAGACACAGTTAGACAGATAGACAAACAACAGACAGACAGACAGACAAGACTAGATAGACAGAAGACTGACTGTAGACAAACAGATGGACCTTGAAGACATCCCCTCCTCAAGGGCAATCTCTGCCTCTTGGGTAGGGACAAGAGAGAGGTCAAAAAAACATAATGAGTAAGACACTAGAACCCCCTTGACCTACATCATCGGTGGTCAAAGTGGTAGACAAGAAAAGGTGAAGTAATCAGAAAGCCCACTCCTCATCATGTGAGGAATGAACAGCAAGATCTGCTGATGTAGATGCTGCAGCAACATGGGCTGAGGTAGATGCAGGGGCTGATGTAGAGGTTTTAGAGTAGCAGTCCTCCCGGTGATTATCACGGCCACAAATGGTGCATGGATGAGCCTTGAAGCAGTCCTTCTCCAAATGATTAGTTTTCCCACAATGGGGGCAAGGCTTTCTTACTTTAGAACCTCCTTTCTTTGCTAAAAATGCAGTGTCAGTTACCTTTTGTTGTTTTGTTCTTTCCTCTTCTTGGAGAGCATTGATGATACCTTCAAGAGCTTCTTCTAGATGATGCGCACCCTTGAGTCGATGAAGAAGGCAGCCAAAGGAGAACAGTACGGCGGGCTGTATGAGTCTGAACAGGGTGGACAGCAGGAAAGTGGGCGGACAGAAAAATTCAGGCCGGCGGGTTGCTTACTTGATATGACGAGCTGCATGTGCAATACTAGAGGACAGAAGCTGAAGCGAACAACATGCAATAATAGAGGACAGAAGCTGAAGCGAACATATAGAAATGGTGAAATTAAAAAAAAACGTGAGGCAGCTCCCAGCTAGGCGGCGGCCAACAGCAAAGGCGGCGGCCCACAGTAAAGGCAGCAGCCTGTTCTGAACCAAATGACTGCAGCAAGAAGAGGGGCAGTCGCTCACAGGAAACAAGGGCAAAGATGAGGGGAGCCAGGATAAACCTGCTCTGATACCATGAAGGAAATATGAAAGCAAGAACAAACTGAAATGAAACAAGAACACAAATGAAAGACAAAGAGTAACCTTGAGATGAGTGTAGACAAGACACAAGATTGATACTAGAGGACAGAAGCTGAAGCGAACAACATGCAATAATAGAGGACAGAAGCTGAAGCGAACATATAGAAATGTTGGCCGCCGCCTAGCTGGGAGCTGCCTCACGTTTTTTTTTAATTTCACCATTTCTATATGTTCGCTTCAGCTTCTGTCCTCTATTATTGCATGTTGTTCGCTTGTCTACACTCATCTCAAGGTAACTTTTTGTCTTTCATTTGTGTTCTTGTTTCATTTCAGTTTGTTCTTGCTTTCATATTTCCTTCATGGAAATAAGTGCACACTAGGTGTACTATTTCCAACAAAACAGAGCAGTGAATACAGCATGGCAGCCCGGGAGACTCTCCCTAGGTGCTGCAAAATACAAGCATCAGTACAAAGGACTGAGAGGCTAAATCATACAATAGGGGGGGGGAAGAGCCAAACAGGTGGCCTGTAGTTCCAACGGGGGGATCCCGTGTGTAAGGTGTAGAAGGGGCCACAACGCCAAGTGGTGTGAAAGGCCTGGCGCCGCAAGATCGCCTCATCCGCCGAGTCTCCCCGGATGCGGTCGTACTGTCCTTGCAGGGTGTGGATCAACTCCTGCCAAATCCCCCGTATTGTCTCTGCTGGTGGCTCCAATCTCCCCTCAAAGGCTGTAAAGCACCGGGCCCTCCAGGTGAACCAGATGGTGAGGCTGCTGAGGAGCTCCCATCGTAAATCCCGCTCCTGTGTCCAGCTGGCGGACGAGAAATCCGGTACCGGAACCAGGCGAGGCTGGCCCCTAATAAATCTGATGGCCTGATTGCCCTGCTCCATCTCATAGCCCATAGCAGGCCGTGACGAAGTCGACCAAGCAGCGGCACCCCACGTAAACATACCCTCTGGAGAGAGGGGAGCCAGAATACGCAGCATCCGTAGCCAAATCTGCTGCGCCTGAGGGCAATTCCAAAGGCAGTGTCTCTGTGTCTCCATAGGGTGGCCGCATCAGACGCAGGCCGTTGGAAGACCGCTGTAAACAAGCCAAGTGCCAGCTGTTGAGCCCCTGTGGGCGACCAGCCCCACTGAAAAGTCGAGATCCTGCGGGCCTGTCGACTAGCCCAGAGCCGAGCCCAAAAATCCTCCAGGAACTCCTGTGAGAGTCCGTGTAGCCGCCAATGCCCCGCTGCCGCTGGAGAGACCGTCCTCCTCGCCGTCAAAATATGCCGCCTCAGCCGAACAGTATACTGGAAAAAGGTAATCTCTGTGGCCTCAAGGGATGCATAAGGATCATGCCACTTGTACTCCCCGGGGTCCCACTGTAGCCGGGCCAAGGGGCGCGCTGCATATGCCCATATGCGCCAATCCGGGAGCACATCAGCAGGATCGGGGTCTATATGCCACTTCCGAGAAGCGGCGGCCACCTGATTTGCCACCACCACCCTCCCAGCCAAGGATAGTCGAGCTGTACTCCAATACAAAAGCTTCTTCCGAATGCTCAGAAGAAGCGGGGCAATCTGCTGCTCAGGTGACAAATCTAGGCCAATCTGGCATCCCAAATACCGCACTGCTGTGCCTGGAGGAATCCATCTAAAACCGGGGTCCGGGCTCCATGCCGGAGTGGGAGCACTACTAATCCAAAAGGCCACTGTCTTGCGCCAATTGATCAATGCTCCCGAAGCTGCACTAAAAACCTGGAGCGACTGCTCTGCCCGAAGAAGATTGGCCTCTTGGCCATGCAAAAATAACCCCGTGTCGTATGCAAACTCAGCATAAAGCAAGTCCTCCCCCCGGACTGGGAGCTGAAGTCCTCTCAAACCAACCTCCTCTGCCGTCAAATACATGCTCATAGCCTCCGCAAAGAAGAGAAAAAGAAAGGGGGCGAGGGGACACCCCTGACGGACTGATCTGGTCAGCTCAAAACTCGGCCCCCGTCCTCCTGCAATCAACACTTGGCTGCGAGCTGTGGAATACAGAGCCGCCACCCCTCTGATCCATCCTGGCTCAAAGCCCAGGTGAAGCATAGTGCCCTCTAAGAAACCCCAATCAACTCTATCGTATGCCTTCTCAAAATCGAGAAGCATCACGACCAAGTCCTCGCCAAGAAATCTAGCTCTGGCAATCGCCTCCCAGAAAGTAAAGATGTTGTCAAGGATACTGCGCTCCTTGATAAATCCTGTCTGAGTAGCATGAATCAACTCCCCCAGGAAGGGCTGGATCCTCAAACTCAAGGCCTTTGCTAAGACCTTGTAGACAGTATTGAGGATTGTAATAGGCCTCCAATGCCGAATATCATCTGATACTCCCTCCCCCTTGGGGATAAGATAGATCAAGCCCTTTGAAAAGCTCTGCGGCATCACCCCAGTGTCCAAAACATGCTGAAAGCCCCTGCGGAGGCCTGGCCCCAAAAGGTCCCAATAGCGCATAAAAAAGGCCGGCGTCAGTCCGTCCTCCCCTGGGCAACTATGTCGCAGCAGGACCCTCAAGGCCTCGGCAAGCTCAATCTCTGAAAGAGGCGCACCAAGAACTGAACGCATACGATCTGTGACCCTCCTCTGCACATGGGCCCACAGAGTCTGTCTGCAAGCATCTCTGTCCTCAGTGGCTGGCTCCGCTGAAAGCAGGTCTCTATAAAATGCAGTGGCAATGACTCTGATCTCCCCGGGCTCAGTAGCTACCGAACCATCCGGTCTACCAAGCTGACGGACTCCTGCCCGAGCATGGCGGGGTCCAGTGATCTCAAAAAACTCACCAGTCACTCTATCACCAAGCTGCGTCCACTGAGAGGCCTGACGACGATAGTAAAACTCATGTCTCTGCTCCTCTGCCTCTCTAACCTCCTGGCGTGCCTGGCTCAGCTGGGACGCCAACCACTCACATGTCGGCTGCTGCTCCTGGAGGCGCTGTAACGAGGCAAGGCTGCGTCTCAGCCGATGCTCCCTCTCGCGAATCTCTCCCAGCCGTGTCAAAGCTGCAGCGTGCAGAAAAGAGCTAAGCTCGATGAGTCCCTGGGCACACTGGCCTGCTGCATCCTGGTCAGAGCACTGACTATCATGCCAGATCCTCTCAATGTCCTCAGCGAGACTGGGATCTGTAAGTACCCTCTCTGGGATCCTCAACTGCAAGCTGGGCTCCCGTGTCCTCTCCTCCCATGTCAGGATAACTGGCACATGATCTGAAAATGAGGTGCCAGCGAGAATGCCGACGGAGCCCCCTCGCTCCCCTAACCAGTCGCCCACATAAAAGCGATCAATCCGTGATAGATTAGTCCCTCCCTGTCGGCGATCCGACCGAGAGAAACTAAGACTGTCTTGAGAACGGGAGAAGGCCCCATGCTGCCATGCATCAGTGATCCTCAGTGTCATGCAAAACCGGTCCCAAGCTGCAAGCTCCGTGCCGTGCACTGTAACATGACTGCCTCCCACCCTATCGGCCGGGTCCTCAAGCATGTTGAAGTCTCCCCCGACACACCAATGTGCGGCCTCTGGCAATGCATCCGTAACCTGGGTCCAGAACTCTGCTCTGGCACTAGCATGATTAGGCGCATAGACGTTGAGCACGCCCAATAGCTCATCATGCATCCTCAGAATGACATACTGTGCTCTACCAGGCACAATGATCCCTCGATCCACAATGGCCTGCCGCCATACATCTGCAATGACCATGCAAACTCCTCCCTGTCCACCCAAAGGACCAAACCCTGCAGACCAAAAGGTATCCCATTTACCAGGCATCACCGAACCATATCTCCGGATCCTGCTCTCACCCAAGTGGTGCTCCTACATCATCAAAATATCAATGCTGCCACCAACCAGGCATCTCTGAAGCTCCTGCCTCAAGCAACCTCGATAGCGTATAAAATGTGCTCCGCCCAGGCCCTGTACATTCCATGAGATGATCCTCATGGATGACCTGCTGAGGTAGATGCTGTCTCAGCCGTGCGGCGGGCCTTCGCAAGCGGCTTGGATGGAGAGTAGTCCCCATCCGAGCGGCTGCGAATCTGCCCACCCGGTGTACTGCAAGAATCCCGGATCAGGCGCCAGTGGCTGTGGCCCATGGCGACTGCCTCCTGCTCTGACAGAGCAACCTCGTGTATACATACATATCCAGGGTCGCGTGCTAAGTCTGCCACTATACGCACGACCAAATGACGAATCCCTGAGGCATCCACACTCTCGGGATCCAAGAAAAAATGAGCCAACTCCCAGAGCCGGCCTATCACATCTGTCACCTCCAGGTCGCTCACATGATGAGAAAACTCAACTGCCTGACTCTTCAAAGTGCTAAGAGCGAGCTCTAGAGTCCACTCCCTGTCGCAAGGGCCACAGAGAGGGAACGAGAAGGCCACCGCTGAATCAAGTGCCTCCTCCCCGCGGGCCGGAGGTATCACTACATGAACTCGGATGGGTGCTGGCTCATGGGAAGGAGGGGGTGCTGGCATCTCCTGGTCCTCAGTCGCTGTGCAGGGGTCTCCTCCTGGAGGGGAGCAAAGCTGTTCCTCACGGGAACCCAGTGAGGCTGAGACTGTGGTGGCTGCTGCTGCAGCGGTCTCTGTGCGTGCTGCTGTGACTCTCCCCCTCGGCGGCGCCCCTGTCCAGGCTGCCACTCCAAGGTCTCTGTGGCCTGAGCAGGTGTCTCGGAGGCAACCTTCCGTGCCGCATCTGTGGGCGGGCCATCAGGGGCCTGCTGTGGCCTGCTGTGGTGAGGGTCGAGGTCTCCTGCGAGGGCAGGCCTTGGCCAGATGGCCGACCTGCCTGCATATGAAGCACTGGTTCGGGAGCCCCGAGAACTCCACTCTCTGATCAATCCATCCCCCCCCTATCCTAGGTAGCTGAATGACCTTAGGAAGGGAGGAGATGTCAGACACCAAAACTCTGACGGAGGGTAGCCCAGCTGCTCTGGCCACCACTGAAGCTGCTGTGGGGCCAGTCTCGAGTACCGAGCCCACCAATGCTCCTAGCCGAGAGAGAAGCGGAAGATACTCCCGGCGGAGTCCAGGGAAGCAAACTGTAACATGAAAAAGGCGCTCTCCCTGCTCAGCCGCCGCCGCTGCTGGATCAAAGCCATGCTGCCAAGGTCTAAAGAAAGCCCGAGCACCCCTGATGTCAAGGGGACTCATGGCAAGGACCTTGGCCACACTCTGGGCGGTCTCGAACTCGATCTGATAATGTCCCCGGCCCAGAAGCTGTACGTCCAGGATCTTGCCCACATCTGCAAGAAGGCGGGCCTGGAGAAGATCCCGGATCTCCCCTCTGCTGGGGCGAGTGCCGACTATACGGCAGATGGTGGAATGGGCCTGAAGGCGTTCCACCTCTGCGGTGAGGCTCGCTTCCTCTTCCGGCGAAAGAGAAAGCCTGATGGGGGTGTCCTCGGGGGCGGGCGAGGGGGCTGCGGATGAGTCCCTCTGAGGCGAGGCGGGAGGAGTCTCCATCAGAGTCTGAAGCTCAGGCGTAGGCGAGGCGAAAGCGGAAATCCTGCAAGAACCGGGTTGCACACAGAGAGGCGGAAGACCGGAGGAAAAAAGAAAAGCAAAACCCCCTGGGGACGGAAGTCAGCACGAAAAGGGAGGGGGGTGGTAAAAATGGCGAAGGAGAAGCCGGGGGGGGGGGGGGGGCTGCTGCGCGAACGAGGGGCGGGGAGGAGAATGCTGGCGGAGGGGGGGTCGGGGCGCTGCAAAGGTGAGATGGGCGCGAAGAAGGGGATGGGGCGAGAAGGCGAGGAGGCGAGGAGGGAGGGGGCGAGAGGGCGAGGAGGGTGCGCAGCAGCGAAGGAGGGCGGGCGCAGCAGCGAAGCAGGCGAAGGGGGGGAAGAAAGAAGGGCGGCGGGCAGAGCAACGAGGGAGGGGGGCGCAGGAACTACAGCAGGCGGGGGGGGGGGGGGTGGGGGGGCAAGAGCAAACGCAATGGCGGGGGGCGCTGGTGTGCAGGTCGCGCAAGCAGGGACGGGGCGTAGCTTCAGCGAGTAGTGTTGACTTCGGGATAGTTGAATCTCTCCTTCTTCGAATTGGGTATGTGCCCTCAAGGTCTCATTTTCCACTCTAAGGGTGGCGACTTGGGCCTCTAGCTCCGTGATTAGTGAGGTGTGGTGGCTGGTTTTTGCGTCCAACATTTGGACCATTTCCTCTTGCATCTTGCTTAGCTGAGTTGCCATGTATGCCTGCATGTCTTCCTTCCACCTATCCATCTCCTCTTGCATCGAGACACACAACTCATGCCCAAGGTCATCACTATCCTTGTTCTCCCCGAGCTTCTTTTGTAGGTTCTCAATGTTAGAATCCTGCATTTTGCATACTTCTCTCATGGTGGTCAGGCATGTTTTGATATGGGGGTCGCCGATCTTCTGTGAGCTCGCTCATCTCTAGTCCAGAAGCGAAGAGAGAGAAGGCGCATAGAGAGAAACGGGCGCAGACAGAAAAGCGAAGAGAGAGAGGGCCGGGTGGGGAAACGAGGACGCAAAGAGAGAAGCGAAGCGAACAGCAGAGAGAGAGAGAGAAAGAAAGAAAGAAAGAAAGAAAGATATATTAACGTCTACGAGAGGCCAAAGTCGGCCTATGAGACAAAAAATAATACAACTCTGTTCTTCCGGTCATCGGAAGAAAAGAAACAAAAGAAAAAGTGTGCATGTGTCTGGATACAACTGTGAATCATCATGGATCGGTGGAGCCCATATACAAACAATGTAAGGGGGGGTGGGGATGTGGATAGAGTGCTAAGGCAAGATGCATCTCTATATGCTGAAGGGGTGGTACAAGCATGCTATGCAGATCTATGTCTAACTCCATCCAATGCCATAAGAGGGATATAAGATATCATACATCGTCGATGCTGAGGCTGTGAATGGCATGAACATGTACCCTGAGTCTGAATGAAAGCGAGCTAGCCTCTCCTGTGTCTCCATCTGGTGTCTCATTCGGATAGCTGCTATCTCTCGGTGACGGAGTCGGGGTGCTCTATGTCCAGTCTGTCTAGGTCTCTTCCTGGCTCTCAATTCCTCTGCTCTCTGTGCGGTCACCCCACGTGGTACATCAGCTGGCACTGGCATAGCTCTCTGGAAGAAATCTGTGAGCTGGGATTGTCTCCCACCCCTAGTTGGAGCGGGTGTCTGGAGGAGTCTCTCTCGAGAACTATGAAGCTCTAGTAGTAGTCTGCCAAGCTGTCGCTGGTCCGAGGCCTCCATCAACTGATGTAGTGAAGAGTGCTCCTCAAACAATCCTGCATATCTATCTCTGACCCCCTGGTGGGCTCTACATCTACATACAAAGTGATCCTCAGTCTCCACCTCCTCGCGGCACAATCTGCATATCCGCTCAGCTCTAGGAACCCGTGCCGCTCTCCCAGCCTCTATCTCTAGCTGATGTGATGAGACTCGTAGCTGTCCAATAGCAACGCGAGAGCTGTGTGGCATGTATACATCCATGTACCGCGGTCGATGTATAAAACCCATCCCCTGAGATGCTCATAAAGTGGTCTCTGTAGTACAGCATCTTCGGTGGTAGTGGCTCTCTGGTGCTGTCCATGTCTCCTGTATGTAGTGCTGCCATATGTCCTGTCTCATCACTCTGTTCCTCTCATTGAGAGAGAGGTAACCCCGTGGAGCAGACTGATCATACTGAAAAGGTGGCAACCGCTCAATGTCTATACCATGATGTGAGAACCACTGTAGCATCTGTGCATACCAAGATCCAGTGTGTCCAGCCTCGGCCAGCTGTCTGGATGCCTCAAAAGCTCGGCGGGATAATCTCTCCATGGGCATCTCCCTCATCCTGTATATAAAAGGAGATCGTCTGGAACAATGCCTCCACTGCCATAGGTGGTGCAGCAAACTCAGCTCGAACAATGTCGTGCGGGACGGATGGTTTGCTGCGTATCATCCTCGAGAGCATCAAGATCTGTGGTCTCTCCAGCTGTACCCATGTGGAGGCTTGTGCGCTTTTGCCGCACAGGTCGTAGCTGGGGACTTGCCAGACACCGTATGCGAGCCACGAATGGCTACAAGCATACAACCAGGGAAGGAAGCTCAAAACAGAATGCAAAAAGGTGTGTCACTCACCGCTTAACTGCCGCCTTGAAGGATCCTCGCGTCGCAGTCGTGAAGGAGGAGCCGCCGTCGCCGCTCTACCGCCTCTCCGCCGCTCCGCCGCCGTGCCGCTACACAGTGCTCGATCGCTCTCTCACTCTCTCTCTCTCTCTCTCACTCACATACGCAGGAGAAGGAAACCAAAGAGATAAGGCAAGAGCACTCTTGTATTCACAACACATGAGAATGAGGATTTTAGGGTTACATTTGACTCATATAGGTGACTTGGCCGTTCACACTTGGGCGCCCATACATGGCCGGCCGACCTTAACCCTTATCCTACTGATATCCAAGGTGCGCCTCTCATCGGCGATCACCCAATCCCTTTATCCTTAACATATGGTGCCGACAAGCCCGGCCCATGACTCAGAATATTTAAATTAATGATGTACAACATAGTACGTCCGCCATGGGTTAACATGCCCCCCTTCCTGATGTAGATTCCGTCCTCGGAAGCTATGGTATGGTAAGCTCGAGAGGGTTGTTGTGGTAGACCGTCTGCAAAATAGGGAAGTAGAGTGAAAGTATGCTAGAATTCAAAAGATATAAAGTGTAGAAATTCAAGCATGTTAGACCACAATGGATGTTGCCCGATGAGAACTTAGTTTAAGGGTCACATGAATGAGCTAGTGTAGCAAATTAACAGGAGTTTAAAATTATTGAAAGTAAATCAAGAGTTAGCAAGGTGTCAAAGGTTAATCAAGGTTTATAACTGGCCTAAGTCAAGGAAAAGAACCAAGCTTAATAAATAAACAGATGACCACACTGTGTCTACTCTAAGGACAAGTTTATACCACGAGCCTAGGGACACAAGAAACATTAGAGTTACAGGAGCCTTTTGCCTTTATTTCTTCATACACGTGACAATTTTTTACACAATGGCGACCTTCCTAAGGCAAAACTAACATCGATTCTGGTACCATGTTTAACACAAGGCATTATCCAGGAATCTATTAGCTCACTTTAGGCAAGGCTACCCCCTACCAACCAAGGCATCGGTCTGGAGTAGAATACTCCTCGCCTACCAAGTATCAATAAGGCGATAGGCCAACATTAAAGCACATCATAGACTTGTATTGCCATTTATTGTAGGCTTTTTTTTAAAAAAAAAAAAAAGATTTTTTTTGATCTTCGCTCCTGAACTAAAATGTGTTCTTACATCCTTTCGACAAGGGGTAAAAGCTATGTCCTAGAGGTCAACACACACACAGCCAGGTGTTCAAACATTAAGATGGTTTGACCTTAGACCTAAGACAATCGTATTCCAAGGTTAACTAAAGACGTCATGCTGCCTAGGAATATTTCCAATAAAGTTAAGCTCATTAATGATTTACACTAGCATGCAAGCAACTTCAAAAACTAAGTAGTATATTGACAATTTCCATGTGGTCATGCCTTATAGTTTATGAAATTAATTGAATGTAGATATATTTCGAAGAACGTTGCGGCAGTCTCAGGACTTGAAAGCGAACCCACCTCAAACTTTTCAACCTGTTCAATCAACTAACAAGCACTATACCTCGAGAGGCACATCAGTGTGAAAATTTCAAGACTTGCTTAAGGAATCTAAACTAGAAAAAACTTGGAAACGCTAACCTACCTACCAGTCACCACACTACTACTGAGGATACGGTAAGAGGATGTTGTAGAGTCCTGGCTCTAGCCCTAAGGCTAAGCCTCTATCCGCATCATCCAAACAAATAAAGTCAACCTCAGTAGTGCCATGAGTTTCATCTGTCCATTCATCATTGTCAGATATTTCCTTTTCATTTTCCCATCCACATAGACTCATCAAGAATGTAACCATGCGAGGATAGTCGTCTTGTGGAAAAGGAAAGCATTGGGCTATCGGGGATATTTCCTCTACGGAGTAGGGGTCAGTCATGGTCAATAGGCGAATTAGCCATTCTAATTCCTCAACATTTTCCTCTCTGGCTAGTAAATCTATATGATCCCATTCAGTTTCAATTACAGGATAGCACATGTGAAATATCTGCGAAAGGTACAGATGATACCTTTCATCAAAGGTAGGAGTGGATGAAGTGTATGATGATCGGGCGTCTGCCATATCTGCAAACACAGATATAGCATCAGTAGGTTCATGACAGGACAATCTAGTTCTTGATTGTATACGGATATCTCTGCTCTTAACGTGCTCTTGCTCTTTTTACTATTTTTTTATTTTGTTTTCTTTGTTTTGTTTATGTATGAAGCTATATATATACATCCCCTTGAATTTGGCAATTACATGGTCAGGGGAGAAGGTTAAGGAGGAAGCATTAGAATGTCGAGCGTGAGTACATGCTCCCCCTTTCCTTAGGTAGATCATATTATTTGCAATGATGTTGCAGCCTCTTGGAACCAATTTGTCCAGCGGGTCATAGGTTGTGATGTGGGCAGATAGCTTTTTATGACCCTTGTGGCCACATCCAATTGTAGAGATGGTAGTGTACGCTCCCATTGACGAATGGAGGAAATGGTTTCCGACGATACTATTACAAGGGGAGACGTAGACTCATCAGTTTTCTGTTGGGTGTTGGCAAGAGTAGGTGTAGAGCATGTAGAAACTTCTATATCAGCGTGTGCCTGGCATGAGGAGCTAGAAGCTTCATGTGGCTCCTCCCTTCCTGAGCTAGGTGGTAATGATCGATATCGTTTGGGGATCCAAACTATTTCTGGAAGAAGTGGTGGGGAGCACTCTGTTACCTTTCCCTTACCACGATCTTGAATTATCGTTGGGGTGGCAACAATTGGTTTGCAAGGTTTTAAAGGTGATGTAGAGGGATTCACCTTATGTTTAGGGACCCAAATCAGGTCATTCCCCTCGTAGTACCCTTGGGCTACTAATAATTTTTTAGGGATCCATCGCGATGTTACATTGCCCTTTCTCGGGTGGGTAGCTACTTTCCTTTTACGAGGCTTCTTGGTGGCTGAACGAGATTGAGCAGGGGAAGTAGCTATTAACGAAGCTTTGGGGACCCATTTGTATGTACTCTTTGGCATAGTAAGCGAAGCTTTAGGGACCACCTTGCCGGTTTCCACTCTTGGCATTGAAGCGTTAGAGGGGTGGCCAACAATCGAAGATGGTTTTGCCACTGGACTTTGTGATTTTTCATTATCTAATATTTGAGTGGATGACTTAGGTGCGGGATTTTGAGCGGTCAGACCTAGTGTTGGTTCTTGCGTTGTGACTTGTCTGGTTGCCCAATCGATATTGCACTTGGTGGCCATCATCCATTTGCGCCCTAAGATTACAGTCCCTTCCATGGTACTAGCAGGCATAACCAAAAAGCTTTGAATTATGGTTCCCTTGTCATAAGCAACCGGAGTGTGCAGAATTCCTGAGACAGGGGTTTTCTTCTTGTTGATTCCTTGAACTTGGATAGAACTCTTGGATAAAGGTGGTTTTCCCAGTTGACACCACACGCCATATGATAGCAAATTGTGTTGAGCTCCTGTATCCAATAATGCATTATACAGCACCTCCCCGTAAGGACTCTGTAACTCAATTGGGTATCTTAGAGGTGGGTCAGATTCCAATGCATCCTCCTCTGCTTCCTCGAAAAATACTTGCGTAATTCCCAAGTTGGCTTCTCGTTGTCTCCTAGCACGCTGTTGACGTTCTTTGGCTTCGACTCTTGCTTGTATCTTTTTAAGCTCAGCCTGTTCTTTAGCCTCCTTCTTTTGGTGGATTGCGTGTAACTCTTCCTGGCTCAGGGGGTCATAGTATCTTTTGAATTTACTCCCATTAAGGAATCCAATGGTTTCAACTCCGTCGAGAGTCTCCACTCTGATGGTACCTTGCGGTGTAATTTCACATACTCTATACGGTCCCTTACCAGCATATTTGAGCTTTTTCTTTTCGTTTCGCACTCCATACATCAGGACTTTATCCCCAACCTTGATGTCCTTGTCCTTTAGATGGCGATCAAACCATTTTTTCCTTCTATCCTTCTCCACAAGGGCATTGTATACAGCCAATTGTCTTTCTTCGTTTAGCCGCTCAAGGATATACAGACGCTCTGCTAAGGGATTACCATCCCAACCCTCTTGAGTAGCAACACGAAGACTAGGAATGACAAATTCCCACGGCATGACTGCTTCTTGGCCATATACCATTTTGAATGGTGTGCAATTAATAGCCACTTTGTACGCAGTACGATAGGCCCATAAAGCCGTCGTGAGCTTTAGATCCCAATCCGTGCGATGAGCTTCAACTGTCTTTGTCAAAACAGAGATTAATGTCTTGTTTGTACTCTCGGCTTGGCCATTCGCTTGCGGATAATAAGGAGTAGATTTATGATGGGATATCATGAAATTTGTTGTGAGCTCCTTAATCACTTCATTTATAAAATGCGTACCATTGTCGCTCACAAGTTCAAAAGGACAACCGAAGCGTGTGATTATATTTTCAAAGAGAAACTTGGCTGTTGTCCTCGCATCTGCCTTACGTGTCGCTTTCGCTTCAGCCCATTTGGTCATATAGTCAGTAGCCACAATAATATAGCGAGATTGTGTGTTGCGGGCCGCTGGACTGATTGGACCTACAAAGTCTAAACCCCACTTTTCAAATGGTTGGTTTACTTTGATTGGATGTAGGGGCATCTGATCTTTCCTCTGGGGTTTCTTGTATCGTTGGCATTCATCGCAACCCTTCACAAAGAGTGATGCGTCTTGGAACATAGTGGGCCACCAATACCCTGATTGTAAGATCTTTCGCGCAGTTAAGTCTCCTGAGAAGTGACCACCGGCTACGCCCATATGTGCCTCTTGCAAAATGTATAGATACTCATCCTCTCGGGCACAACGCCTAAGAACGTCATCCTTTCCTCTTTTATAAAGAGTCCCAGCTATCAGGCAATAGGGTTCGCATTCTTTGATCAGCTTCCGAGCTAGATCTTTACGAAGCTCCTTGGGTGGAAAGCCATTAACCAAAAAGTTAATAATTTTCTCACTCCATTCAGGCATTGTCTCCACCATGAACAGGGAAGTGTCAGGTAAGTCATCATCAACCCCCGTAGGAGCTTCACCATTAGGTATGCGAGACAAATGATCAGCCATAACATGTTTTTTGCCAGGTCTCACAACAACAGTGAAGTCAAACTCAAGAAGAATCAATAGCCATCGTGTGATTCTTCCTGTGGAGCATGGTTTGTTTACCAGATACAACAATGCTTGATGATCCACATAGAAAACAAACTTGGTGGCAAGGAGGTAATAACGAAATTTCCTTACTGCATATATCATCGCCAACCCTTCTCGCTCCGTAGTGGTGTAGTTCATCTCAGCATCGTTCAACTGGCGACTGGCAAAGCTAATGGGGTAGTCTAGCTTATGTTCTCCAGGTTGAGTTAACACACACCCAATAGCAAAGTTTGATGCATCAATATGCACATGGAAGAGTAAATCCCAGTTAGGCATTCTCAAGATTGGAGCACTTGCCAAGGCCTTCTTTAATAGCTCATAGGCACGGTCACATTCTTCGGTCCAAATAAACTCGATGAGAAGCTTATACAATGGTCGAGCTATCTCGGCGAAGAATAGAATAAACCTTCGATAATAACCAACGTGGCCCATAAAGCGTTGGACTCCCTTGTAGTTGGTGGGTGGGGGTAATTCCAGAATGACCTTGATTTTACTCTCGTCCGTGGAAATCCCATTTTTGGACACTATATGCCCTAAGATAACTCCGTGTTTAACCCAGAATTGGCATTTGAAAGGATTCAAGGAGATGCGATATAATCTACACCTTTCAAATATTTTTCGTAAACACATCAAGTGCTCGTCCCAAGAGGAATGAACACAAAGATCATCTAAGAAAGCTTCACAGAAGTCCCTTAGATATTCCTTAAAGGCCGTGTTTATCAATCGTTGGAATGTTGCAGGTGCATTGGTCAAGCCAAAAGCCATGACGCGAAAGGCAAACACTCCAAACTCCGTGATAAATGCTGTTTTAGCTTGGTCCTCGTCTGCAATTGTGATCTGATTGTAACCCGAGTACCCATCTAAAAAGCTATATGCCTCCTTGCCTGCCACTCTTTCAAGCACATGTTCAGAATACGGCAAGGGGTAATGATCCCTTCTGGTGGCTGCATTAACCTTTTTGAGATCAACGCACACTCTGAGTTTCCCATTCTTCTTTGGTACGATGACTATCGGAGAAACCCATTCTGAGTGCTCAATAGGGTATATGAATCCACATTTTACAAGCTTTTCAATTTCCTCTTGTACAATCTTTGCGTACTTAGGATTCATTGGGTAGGGACGTTGCTGGACTGGTTTAGCAGTGCTAATCATTGGAATCGTGTGTTGCACCACCGAGGGTGGAACACCCTTCATATCATGATATGTCCAAGCAAATATGTCCTTGAATTCTTTAAGAAGCTTCGTAAGTGCAGCTTCTTCCGCCTTGGTGAGGTCTTGAGCAATATAAACTGGTTTAGATTCCTCACCCGGATCTGCTAAGTCTATCTCCTTAACTACCGCAGGGCCATCGTAGACACCGCTACTCCCATTGGTAGGCGTTCGTTGGGCTTTTGTGTAGACTACTTTACGTTCTCCTGTGGTGAATGATTTGAAATGCTCGGGTGCGGGGTGTAAGTCTACTGGTTCCTGTTGTGCCAGACTTTTTTCTTTCAATTCCGCTTCCTTTTGTTGTTGAGCCAACTCTTGGTTTTGCCGCCTTCTTGCAGTACGACTTAGTTTCTGCTTCTCTTCGATTTCTAATTGGGCGACGTCATGAGGTTGCGGATTACACCACATGACACTTTGGAGGTATTGTCCCCAATTATCCGCTATCTTTCGATGAGCATCAATGGCTCCTACATAACTAAGCCATTCTGCAGTGGATCTTTCCTTGTTTATTGCAGTGCGTACATTAGCTCGATAGCGTTGGCGCTTATGTCTCGTTTTCTTCTTACCAAGTTTTTGATTTTTGTTTCTATCAGATTCAGATTCACTTGGTCGATCTTTACTTGTGTCCCCCTCACTTTCGGATGAACTGCAAGAGGTCACTGTCCTAGGCCTTGAGCACATTGCTTCCACATTTGGGTGAATATTTGATTCGTTTTTCCCATGAGGCTCAGGGTCAGTTTCTTCTTGAGATTCATACTCAGAGTTGCATTGGTCAGAGTCTTCGCTACTTTCAGTGTCGGTGGAGTTTGCCACTTTCTCGCCACCATCAGGGGTCAAGTGCATAACACCTATCATGTTTATTGGCACTAACGGTGGCATATCTTGTCCCTCAGGTGTTACCCAACTTGTGCCTCTATTTCCCCATGTGTCTATGGTTGCCGCTAGGTGTACCCAATCCACGTTATCCGACTCAGTCATACCCGGTAGGACATCCATATAAGGAGAATCTTTCCCATCATCAGTCTCTTTTTTGCATGTATAGCAATACCTTAATGGGGCAGAGTGAACAGTGGTATCCGATCGATTATCAATGATAACCTTGCTTCCTAAGGGATGCGCACGACCATTCTCAAGATCAACTCGAATGACAGAGTCCTGGAATTGTAGATAGACATGGTTTTTCGACCAGTCATGCACCATTTGTGCTTCCCTCATGAAAGGACGTCCTAAGATCATTTGATATGACATAGGATGCTTGGAGAAATCCATTACAATGAAGGTATGTTTTACCTTGTATCCCAGGACCTTGATCTTGAGGTCCCTTAACATTCCAATAGGTTTAGCTATGGTTCCGTTTGCCATCTTAACCACTATGTTTGTGACTTCGAGGTGAGGTCTTCCCATGGATTCCCAACAGTTTTTAGTCACAATGCTCACTCCAGCACCACCATCAAGGATTCCCTTTAGAGTTAATCCCTTGGTAGTAATGGGGAGGGTGGCATTAGATTCATCACCTTCAAAGTACTGTCCCAACTTGTTCACAGGTATTTCAACGACCGAATCTTCATCTAAGTTGGGTTGTAGATCCCAATGCTCCCCTTCATCTTGAAGTGTGTCGGGTCTATCCATATTTGCAAATTGTGGTAGCCCCGCCTTTAGTTCTCCATTGAGAAATGCCCGAAGAGCTAAGAATAGCTCAGGATCTCCGTATAATTTGGATATGATCGTGGTTCTGATCTCGGAGGACATGAAATCCATTAGCTTGGACACATTCAATGGTACTTTTCGAGATATCGCTCCTTGACTAGGAACTGGTGAAGATGGAATCACTTCCTCTTCAATGGGGTCAGGCATTCCCTCACTAAACATTCTTTCCAGCAAGAAGGGTGTTTGCCCACTTCCGGATGTCCTATCCTCACTTTCTTCCCGAATGATACTAGGTATAGCTAACGGTTTATGGTTCCGGTGAGGCTGAACTTGCGTAGGAAACACTGTGTCTGGAATTTTGATTTTTCTCGGGTTTGGCTCCAGTTCTCTTTGTGTTTCTTCCACCAAACCCCTTAAGTGTTGCACTTGTTCAATCTCCTCAACTGGGTTTGGGTAAGTTCCAATCTTTTCCTTAAGGGTTTTTGGTCCACGTGGCTTGTCTCGAGGAGTCTCAGTCAGTTTGGGTGGTCGAGAGGGCATTGATTGACTTGGCTGTGGGGCCGAGGAAGTTTCCTTCTGTCTCCCCTTATTTATGCTTGATTCTCCTTCATTGAGCTCCCGAGTGGGTTCCTCCCTTAAGGTAGTGGCTTTGGTCCCCATGGTTTCTATGGAGTCGGAATCATCTTCAGGATCATTCATATACACGGGGTCGTCTCCTGTCCCTATGTTGGTCTTTGAACTGGGCTTGGAGCTCGTGGCATTAAGCGATCTCTTTCGTCGTGTTTTCTTTTTCTTTGCCTGAGCGATTGATGCAGTATCCCTCTCTTCAAGAATGTAGTTTTGATTTTGAAGCATTGACCGTGTAACTACATTCGCAGGTACAACAGGTGTTGTTCCTCGTGCTTGGTTGGTGACCTCAACCAAATTCAATGGCGTAATCTTGGGTGCATTAGGATTATGTGGACATTGAGCGATCAAATGATCTATGCCACAACGATTACATGTAAGTACCGGCATTCCCGATGTGCTCCCTTGATTTGGTTGCATTTGAGTAGCGATCTTCTGTAGCCTATTAGGGCACTCCGCTACACGATGAGGTCCACCACAATCGTAGCATTGAAGAGGTGGTCTCCTTGCTATGGTATTAAGGTTTTGCCCTCTTGTGGCGAGAGCAGCCGCTTGATATACAGGCTTGACTTGCCCAAAATGATCCTCCATGTAGTACTGGGGAATCATTTCAAACGTATCAATCCCATATGAAGTAGTGGGGTCTATCTCCTCTTCATAATCCCCACATGCACTATGTGACTCACAACCCATCTGGTTTATTGGGGTAATCCTTGGATGTGGAGGTTGTGGTCCTAGCACTGGCGGTGGTAACGGCACAGACTGGACTACATTCGGATTCCTTGGAACTATGTGCTGTGACGGTTGCTCGATAGGTTGTGCAGGCATTAGCGCGGGTACTTGAGGTGTGTTTGACCAAGCTAGGGGTGCCTGGTTTGCCAACATTCGCTTAAGTGTTAGGCAATCTTTAGATTGATGGCCGTACTTACCACATGCATTGCAATTCCCATTGAATTTGACTCTAAATGTGGGACATTCACTCGTGCTATGTGGTCCTAAGCACACCGAACACCATTGTTGCTCTCTCCTTGGGTACATATGGCTATTCTGAGGAGCTCGATTACCCCTAAAGTATTCTTGGAGAGCCTTAGTAAGGTCGGTCACAGACATTTCAGATATCTTGGGCTCCTTGGTAATTGGTTTTACCGTCATCGGCTCGTGCCCAGATACTTGCGAACTAACGGATTTTGTTTCTGAAGACACCTTTTTACCTGCAATCATCAAGTTGTCTTCTAACTGGATTGCATTGGCAGTGACTGCTTCCCACGTTGTAAGACCTCTAATGACTAGGCCATTGTAAATGTCCTCGTGGCGCAATCCTCGGATGAATCTATCGAGGAGTTGGTTGTTATTGAAGCGTTCATCGGGAGTGCAGCGAGAATTTAGATGTTTCAATCGACTTATAAAGTCTCTCACTGACTCCCCTTCCTCGCGTTCAGCTTTTTGGAGTTGAGATGCTACCCCCCAAAGCACACCCTCGCGTATGTATTCTTTCAAGAACAATCTCTTGAGAGTGGGGTAGTGAGTGCGCTCTTCAACCCTTAAGGTTCGATACCAATCTCCGGCCTTCCCACTCAAGGTTAAGCCTAAGGCTTTACACTTGTGCAGCTCATTGTGCTCTTCCAAAGAATCACACACGTGTTCAAAGACTTCAATGTGCTTCCTAACATCCTCGTTACCACTGAAGTTTTGAGTGAGCTTAGCCACTTGTACTGCCTTGCTTCTAGGTTCTCTCTCAGGCATACCCCGCATGTTTTCTGCAATGGATCGTCCGATCGTCTGAGCAAATGCTGCGAGATCACCTAAGTGAGCAGGCATAGTTGGTGGAGGCACTTCTGGAATAGCCTGGCTGATAGGAGTTGGCGTCGGTCTGAGTAAGTTGGCAAATGACGTAGGATATGATATGTAGCTCGGCCTAGCTCCTCTTGGATAAGGGTGGTGATAAGACGGTCGTGGAGCATACGCCATTGGCATACTAAGAGGCGTAGGAGCTACCTGAGCATGAGTAGCAATAGGTACATATGGACGATAGGCACTGGCACGCACTGTTGTAGGTGCTGTTCCACTAGGTAGCAGTGTCGTACTAACTACAGTGGTAACAGGTGTGCTTTCTGTCATGCTCATCATTGGGGTAGGCATTGTGGATTCCTTAATGGAGAGTTGAGCCAAGGTTGGAAAGCTAAAGTTACTGCTCGTGGGCTCAACCTGCATTGAGACTCCAGGCGAAACAACATATGAAGGGTCTATGGGACTCACCGAGGGAGTCTCCAATTGTGATAAGGTTGGTTGTTTGGCCTTGCCCGTATCCAAAAACCTCATAGGGCCAGTGGAAACTAGGTCCACTCCCCTATTTTGCCTCTCAATCTGGATAATTCTATGAATAACATCACATATCATGTGTTGTTGCTCCTCTAGATTAGTGGCGCTAGATGTAGATCGTAGGACTTCTAACCAACCTACATGGTATGTGTAACCCGTGTATAGGTCCGTTAGAGTCTCTGTGTGTAGATCATATTCCCAATTTTCATTGAGAAATATCCCATCTAGACTTGGTGTGCCAAACGGTTCTCTTGAAGTGGACGCAATGTCACTTCTTATGGATTGGCTTCTAGGGACCTCTACTTTAGGAAGAGCATCGGAATGTGGTAGCTCAGTAGGGCCCTCATTAAACGAAGTGGGTAGAATATCCACATGGACACTCTTTGGGAGGGTAGGGTCTACATAAGATGTGAATGGCGAATCTACTACCCCTCCTTCCTCATTTACTTCGCTTGTCGCATGTTCAGAGCGTGTAGCTCTACTAAAGGTCTCTATTAGACGACTAAACATGCTAGATCCGGGTTGTGGGGCCCACACTGGCATGTTTTGGCTTGTCTCCTCAGGGTTCTTGGTAGGGTGTCCTTCCATGGCTTCTGAGTCAGAGGACGAGTCACTATCCACTATTCGTGGATCTTGGGTTGCACTCCCTTGGGTTCCAGCCGAAGGCCAAGATGCCAACGTGGAGGGATGGTGTGAGCCTGCGTAGACTGAAACGCTTTCTAGTGGTTCAGGCTCTAGCACCCGACCAGAACGTAGATGCATGTGACGTGGGTACCCTACGTGCGTTGGTAACTACCCTTGAAGCCCACACAAGTGGTTTCTTGGGTATTTTGCACCTCGTTTTTACTTGTTTTTAGATTGTTTTTAACTCGTTTTTGACCCCCTTACTTACGGTCGAACTTGGACTAGGGCGTGTGATAGCTCGAAACGAGCGTATCGTTTTAAGGGTCCTAGTGTGCTTTACAGCACCGTGTTTGCCTATCCAGAGCTCCTGTAGTCCTCAAAACAGTCCGGTTCCTTTGGGGGAAAGGGGCAAAAGCCTATTTGCTTGTGGAGGAAAGGGTGAGGGCTTTATCCCACATGCTCACTTTACTCCTTGGGGAGTGGGCTACATATAGGGCACAACTTCCCATAAGCTCTCACTTGAAAGAAAGCTATGGAGGCTCACTCTCCTATATATATATATCAAAAGACCGAGACCGAGACCGAGGCCGGGGCCGGGGCCGGGGCCGTGGGTCGTGGGTCGAGGGTCGAGGGTCGATTGGGGTTCTTTCTTTCCAAAATTTTTTTCTCCAATTAGAAAATCTTTCCTCTCCACATGTTTGGTTCTTTCTTTGAAAATAAAATTTAATTTTTTCTTTTTTATTTTTTTTATAATTTTTTTATTTTTTATTTTCTGTTTTTTTTTTTGATATAAGTTTTCTAGGGTTTTCTTACGGTTCACCTTGGCCGCGGCGCAGTTCGCACACACAGCACAGATCTGGGGATTCAGAAATCCCTCTCACACGCAGAAACCAGATAACAGAACGTACGCCTACACGCGGAGCGAAAATATAACAAAAGAAACAGGAATACAGAAGACAAATTGCAGAAACAGAGATTGAAAACCACAGCAACACAGACGCCTTTCCTACAGTGTAGATTAAACTTCACGCAGCAGCCGAGCTGCAAACTGGAGCTTGGTGCAGGGCAACTCCCCGGCAGCGGCGCCAAAAATGTGCGCTTTTGCCGCACAGGTCGTAGCTGGGGACTTGCCAGACACCGTATGCGAGCCACGAATGGCTACAAGCATACAACCAGGGAAGGAAGCTCAAAACAGAATGCAAAAAGGTGTGTCACTCACCGCTTAACTGCCGCCTTGAAGGATCCTCGCGTCGCAGTCGTGAAGGAGGAGCCGCCGTCGCCGCTCTACCGCCTCTCCGCCGCTCCGCCGCCGTGCCGCTACACAGTGCTCGATCGCTCTCTCACTCTCTCTCTCTCTCTCTCACTCACATACGCAGGAGAAGGAAACCAAAGAGATAAGGCAAGAGCACTCTTGTATTCACAACACATGAGAATGAGGATTTTAGGGTTACATTTGACTCATATAGGTGACTTGGCCGTTCACACTTGGGCGCCCATACATGGCCGGCCGACCTTAACCCTTATCCTACTGATATCCAAGGTGCGCCTCTCATCGGCGATCACCCAATCCCTTTATCCTTAACATATGGTGCCGACAAGCCCGGCCCATGACTCAGAATATTTAAATTAATGATGTAAAACATAGTACGTCCGCCATGGGTTAACAAGGCTGCAAGCCCTGGTGCCCAAACCGCTGCTGCATACATCAAGGCTGGTGTCACTAATGTATCAAAGAGCCACCCCTTCGTGCGGGGTTCCTGAAAATGTGCCTGATAACACTGACGCTCAAGGCCAGCAAGAGCTGCATACCCCCGGGTCACTCTGTCTCGGACTGCCTGAGCCATGGAGAAGCGTCCAGCTGAGCTAGTAAATGTGATGCCAAGGTAAACATAAGAGCTCACCACCTCGACCCGCCCTCCTGCTAATGTGAGAGTAGTGTGGCTCCTGACTGCGGGTGAAGTGTGGAAGATCATAACCTTGGTTTTCCCAAGGTTCACTGTGAGCTCCTGCTGTGCGCAGAAGTCATCAAGAGCCACAAGGTGTCTTTGAAGCCCAACCTGCGTGTCAGATACCAAGATGATGTCATCAGCATAAAGCATAACATGGACAGTAATACCTGATAGCTCAACCCCAGAGCCTCCTCCCTGTGTGATGTAGTCGACCACCTCATCAATATAGAGCCCAAAGAGCGTGGGGGAGAGCGGGCACCCCTGCTTGACACCAATGGTGCTAGCAACTGTGTCGGACAAGCCTCCTGGGCATCGGACTCTCCCAAAGACCTGCTCATATAGCCTGTATATGCCCCACATCATGTCTGAAGGTATGCGTAGTGTCTGTAGTCGCCGAAAGAGGCGCTCTCTGGGCACAGTATCAAATGCCTTGCGGAAATCCACAAAGCAACAATAGAGCCGTTGCCTCCGTGCCTTGGCCTGATCAATCAGGCACCTCAATGTAAAAATGTGGTCGATGGTCGAGAAGGCTCGACGGAAGCCTGCCTGGCTTGCTGCTCTCAATCCTCCAACCTCTGCATGAGTGCTCAGCTCTGCCTCCAAAACTGCCCCGTATAGTTTGGCCAATATATGGCCAATCATGATGGTCCTGTAGTTCCCGGGGTCTAGTACATCTCCCGCTTTATGGATCGGCACAATAGTGTGCATCGTCCACTCAGCCGGAAACCCCTCTGACAGAGCTATGTTGAAGAGATGAGCAAGAAATGGTGCCAATGTATCAATAGCATAGATGAGATGCTCTCCCTGTAATCCTGTATGATCTGTCGCCCGTCCATGTTGGAGTCGGCCTATGGCCCTCCTAACCATAAAGTCTCTCTGCATATGTCTGCCAGGTCTGAGGATCGGCAATAGGTGTGGGAGGACGGGGCTCTCTTAGTCTCCTCCAAGCAGCAGCAGCATCTCTGCTCATGAGCATGTGATATGTGTCCCAGTACTGAGCCTCCTCATAAGCTCGCCGCTTATGAGGAGGCTCTCACTCGCCGCTTACGGCGGGTGAGAGTATGCATCCTCCTGCCTGCCTGCCTCCGGGTGATCTCCCCGCGAGCCCTCCGCACTCGGAGACTGCGGTAAAGGTTTCTGCACTCATCATCGTACCATCGGTTCTGGGGCATGCTCCCAGATGTAGGTGGCCGTCCTGTCTGTATGTGGTATGGGAAACTCCTCGCGGCTGCGGAGTGAAGTACATGTGCGAGCTGGGAGGTAAGCATGGCCATGGGTGCCGACGGATCTAAGGCAAATAGCTGATCATGATTATGATAGTCGTACACCTCGGCTAGGTCCTGAGTGAAGTGAAAAATAGAGAGAGAGAGAGAGAGAGAGAGAGAGAGAGAGAGAGAGAGAGAGAGAGAGAGAGAGAGAGAGAGAGAGAGAGAGAGAGATTTTATTAACGTCTTCCAAAAGACCGAACTCGGCCTATGAGACAAATCGGAGTACATGTATGGGGTATCCTCTGTCATACAAAATGAAAAAGTACTGAATAAAAAAGCTGAATCTGGGTGTGCAGGGGATGGAGCTCTATTACTAGGAGAATGCAAAGCTATTAACGTCTTCAAAAGGCCATAATGACCTATGAGACCAAAAGTTACATCATGGTGGATCTGATACAATGTCTGGATAAAAAAAACCCAGAAAATGAAAAATAAAGATGATACTACAGGCACCTAGAAAATGAAACTGGAAATGGAAGGTAAACAGAAACCCTTATAGGGTGTGAATATAGTGAGGGGGGGGTACGCTATGGAGGTGAGTGGAATATAGTGAGGGGATACAATATCATGTGGGACGGAGGGGTACACTATGGAGGTGCCTCCATCTCATAATATGTGCCGCATCGGACACTGGCGGATCTCCTCAATATCCTCCATGGTGAGTACTCTGACTGGACGTCTCCCATGCCGTGCTAGTATGGTCCTGATCCTCTGTTGTAAGAGAGAGAGAGAGAGAGAGAGAGAGAGAGAGAGAGAGAGAGAGAGAGAGAGAGAAGAGAGAGAGAAGCTCTTAGTGAGGAGAGAGAGAGAGAGAGAGAGAGAGAGAGAGAGAGAGAGAGAGAGAAGCTCTTAGTGAGAGAGAATTTGCATGACTCAACAGCTCTTAGTGAGAGAGAAAGAAAGAAAGAAAGAGAAATATTAACGTATACGAGAGGCCAAAGTCGGCCTATGAGACAAAAAATAATACAACTGTGTTCTTCCGGTCATCGGAAGAAAAGAAAGAAAAGAAAAAGTGTGCATGTGTTTGGCGAACAAGGAGAGCAGGAGGGGATGGGGCACAGACAGGAGACAGCAGCGGCGGGAGGAAGAGGGGTGGGCAGAAGTAGGGGCGAACAACGGGAGAGGAAGGAGGGGGGGCGGAGGAAGGAAGGGGGGCGACACAGACGACACAGGCGGAGGTTCGGGGAGCTCGCAGGTCTTCAGCACCGCATGTTGAAATTGCCTCTTTCCGTCCACATTCCTAGCCCAGATACTTAATATAGTCAAGGAGCTTTTGATAAAGCCACCTTGAGGTTCTTGAATGCCTCCAAAGCTTGTGGAGTTCAGATTCGCTGCCTTATAGTCTTGACACCCTTACGTAGGTCTGTGGGTGAAATATGCTTGATAATAGGTATATGCCCACAAAGAATCGGATATCGTAAGTTGTCTGTGGAGCGCTTAGAGAATCCGTCGATGTGGGTGGAATATGCTTGATAATAGGTATATGCCCACAAAGAATCGGATATCATAAGTTGTCTCTGGTATCTCCCAATTGACTACCTTGGCCACCTTGGCCGGATCAATTTGGATGCCCTTGGCACTGATTATGTATCCAAGGTAGTGAACCTCGAAGAGATAAAACTCTGATTTCTTCTCATTGACATAGAGCTCATTGCTTTCGAGCAACTTCAAAACTTTCTCCACATCAATGTCATGCTGCTCAACCCTAACTGAAAATACCAGTATGTCGTCCAAAAATATGAACACACACTGTCCAATCAAGGTGAATCATGTGCCTCAGTGCTCCAAAATTAACAGGAGGGGATGTCACATGCATGCACTAATGGCTGTGAACATGGAAACACAAAGTACTGAAAATGAAATGAAAAGAAGATCTGCGTACTACGTGGGCCTTCCATGATGGGCAGTAGAGATACAATCCCTTCTTTCCCCCCCACCCTCCTTTCCTAGCAAAAAATGCAATAGCAAGAAAAAAAAAATAAAAAAAATCCCTTTAGTAAACCCTGTTTTTTTTTTTTTGGGGATGTTTTGTCAATATATAGTTTGTGAGACCCACGGTGATATGACTGCCTCTTTGCTTACATTCTGATTATATTTATAAAATAAAGATCCCTTTAGTAACCCCATTTTTTTGATGTTTTGTCATATGTAGCTCGTGAGTCCCACTGTGATATGATTGCCTCTTTGCTTCAGCTTAACTTCTGATGACACCCTTGGCTGTAAGCAGATATGTACAGTGGTGGATTCAGCAGAGCTTTGCAGAAACAGTCATCCTGATGTGTAAGTTGCCTCTGCCTATAAAAAAAGTCTGAAAGTTCGTCCTTAAGCGGGATGGCTACTTTTATTGCTCTCAATTGACAAGGCTAGATTGAAAGATTCAAAATAGAGTTGTTGTTTGAGTGTTTTTCTCTCACAAATTTATAGTCAATTTGTTGTGATTACTTTGCTGCCATAAATGTCTCGTTCAAAGAAGGGATTTGTGCATTTCTAATGCTTTTGAAGGTCATTTTCCTCAAGTTTTGCTCGAAAGAAAATTTAACATTTGGAAATATACAAGCCAGGTTTATTTGACATGCAGAGAGTTTGTAGAGGAGGCAAGCCAAGCTTCTATGAAAATCTATGAATATCTTCATGTGAGTATTTGTTTGATATATATGTATAGTCTGTAGTAAAGTTTGAGGTTATGATTTATGGTGGAGAGACATGCCAGGCTCTAATTTGTTGTAGGCATCTTGGCTAAATGGGTATGTTTTAGTAGTTGATGCTGTGACTTTTGTGGTGCCAAACTCCAGGTTTTGTGAATGATTGGCTATCCCTCTCATGGTCTCTCTTGCATTTCTTCCTTGTTGATTGTAGAAAATATAGTTTTTTTTTGGGTATCTTATCTTGCATTCAGCTTGTATCGTTGTGCCAAACAAACACAAAAAACATGGGCAGCGAGACTTGGAAGAGTATATGATGCATTGCATGTC
Organism: Cibotium barometz; assembly: GCF_041138505.1. Classification (NCBI taxonomy): domain Eukaryota; kingdom Viridiplantae; phylum Streptophyta; class Polypodiopsida; order Cyatheales; family Cibotiaceae; genus Cibotium; species Cibotium barometz. The sequence goes on from NC_141047.1 coordinate 50,756,001, forward strand.
ACTAACATGGAAAAATAAAATAAAATTGGAGACAGGTATGAAGACAGCAAATCTAGAATGGCCATTGATCCTTAAAAATTTCTTGATAGAGAAGGTGTCAATTCCTTAAATCACCGAAGCATCAGAACTTCCCCTACAACCCTCCCACCAACACAACAGCACCCCCCCGCCCCCCCCCCCCGCGGTCCGCCCCACGCATGGGTGCTCGTGCCCTCCTGCCGGTCCTCCTCTCCCCTCCCTTTCCTTTCTTCTTTTTATAAAGTTAAAAGTTCTTGAAATGCATATCATGAAAACTTGGCAACAATGTCCCCTCCCCCAAGAGGACTTCATGACAGCCACCCAACTCCCTGAGGAATCTCCTGGTTGTATTTTTTGGGAGATGGATCTTCAGCTACTTTCTACCTCAATGTCATGCTTGGAATCAGTTACTCTTGTCGATAGGGCCCTAGAAAGCCGACCGGTTTGCAACCACGTCAGAGATAATAATCTTTAGGCCGCCTTGGTTAAACATGAGGACACAGTATGGGGTTTTGCTTGGTTAGAGTTCGACTTCAAGGTCTTGGTGAGCATTGTTCTAGAGAGAATCCTCCAGCATTATGCAATGTGTTACGTTCCAACCGGCCTAGGGCTTGGGGACGTAATGTCTACACCCATAATGATTGCTTGCTACAAGCTAAATGAAAGGGAGATTGACCAATACATTGCTATGCATGGCATACTTGCATACCTGGAACTGTTTTCGCGTGAAATGATTTACTGCCTACAAGATCTGCGTGTTTAGTTTATGGGCAGGGGACGCCCTCTCGTGAACCGTGCACGGTGAATCTATATTCTGACCTCGCTTGTGGGCTGTAGAGAGGTGGCAGGTGTGACCCTAAACTCTTTGTTTAAGCTTATTTGTGTTTTAGCTCATTGTGTTGCTTTGCGGAAGAGTGAAGGCAATTTTCAGCATAACCAGTCCATACATGGTTTCTTACTTCTCCAATTCTTGGAACAGCTGGCAAATGAGTGCTACGCTATTGTCCAATCCTTGTTGGGAGTCCTTTTGAGCTGCTATCTCTTCGATATGTACCTGCTGAAAATGCTTTGGAGCATTTCCATCGCCGACAATTTGATCAAAAGCTGATTTCTTCTCTCAAAATCAGAAAATTCAGCATTAAGAGCTTTCACAAATTCTCTTCACCTACTCGACATCAACATGCTTGACCATTAAGTTCTTCTATGACTCAGCCTGGCGCACACATGCTTGTGTATGGATGCCATTGGAGCATAGCTGCTTGTGGCAAGCTATTGGGGTTTGGGGATTGAGGTTCTTCGTGACAAAAGCTGTGGAATCAACCTCTACTTCGACAAAACATGTTTGCAAAATGTTTTCATTGCATGGATGTCATTGGAAATTTGGCATGTGATGCCCATGAAGCTTGTATCTTGAGAAATCCTTGATAATTCAAACATATTACAAGGGGGGTCGGCCCTTTCCAGCCCTATTGCAGTGTCATTTAAATTTCAGCGTTGCTATCTCATTTGGTTTTGTGCCATTTTATGTTGTTTAATCGTATTAATAGTTTAAGTGTCTGACAAGATTATGCTCAACCCTTTTTGGGGCGATTACATTGGTATCAGAGCCTAGGATCTTCCTCCTTTCTGTGTGGAAGACGGTCCTATCTTGCATACACTAACTATTAGTGCTTTTAAACATTATGGCAAGTCATATAGGTAGTGGAGTGAATGTATACTCAAGAAGGCAAGCTCGTGGAGAACATGTTGTTGAAGATGTACACCATGGAACCCATGCAAATGATGAACACTATGCTGCAAATGTATGTCATGCATTCCGTGGTGATTATGCACATGAGGGACAACCTTTCCATAGTAAAGGGAAAGAACATGGTGATTGTGTAAATGAGGGACAGCCGTCCCGTGGTAAAGAGAAGGTGCAAGAGACTAATGAACTTGATACTATGCATGCTGAGATGGAAAATCTCAAGAGGCAATCATGTGAGAAAGATGCCCAATTGAAGGGTTTGCATGAAGAACTAGAAGTTAAGTAGGTATTGGACGCACAAAGGCACTTAGCCTTTGTGAATGATGCATTGGAAACTGTTGCACTTGAATTGGGTGTCAAACCAAGAGAGATGGCATTCTCTTTTCTCATTGATCAAGGTGATGTGGTGGAGGGAAAAGAGAGTGAGCGTATGTTCAAAAAGCAACCTCGTCCAAACCCTCTTGGAGCCGCTTCCGCAAAGCTGAAATCTGCAATTCAACAAGAGAGAGAAGAGGTGACGGTAACCCTCTCGCCATGCCTCTCCTACACATGGAATCCCATCCCATAGGCATGCTTCTTCATTTTTAGGTACAATCATGTTTCGGTTCCTACGAGGGAGGAATTGGGCCGTTACATTCCTCACGGAGACAAAGGCTGTCACGTGCACCCTGCATTGGGGTACACGGGGTACACAGTGACACACTAGCATGATCATCAGTTCAACATTTGTACAGAAGTAAAACCTTTTCTAGGATTATTTGTTGTACGCTATGACCCTATTGTGAGCCCTCACTCCAGGGACAATCAGACACGAGCTACGTAGGTCAGTCTCTGAGCTTTCGAGGTCAGTCAAAGTCCTCTTAACCCACTTGGAGAAAGCATCATTCAGAAGCATATAGTTGTTAGCCATAGTAGTAGTTGCATGTAGGCATTTTAGGTCTCATTGCACATAGAAAGGGGGCAGCCCGACATGGGCTAGCCTTGCAAGGGGCAGCCAAGGCCCTTTTACATTCAGTCGGCCAGCCATGTGGCTTTGGCCATTCAATCGGTCTTCCCATGAGGCTTGGGGTCTAGTCGGCTAGCACCTGACCAGCCCCACAGCAGCCGACTGGGCACAGTTTGCAAGTCGTGGACTAACACAATAGCCGACAGCACCTGACCAGGCATTTGAGCAGTCGACTGGTCATTTCATTCAGTCGTAGGACCTTTGCATCAGCCGACAGCCCTCTATTGGCAGCCGACTGCAGTCTAGAAGTGGTATAAAATCATGACCTCAGCCCACACAAAATCCATTCAGGTATTCAGCAAAGTACCTTCAGTTTGCAGCATACAATCACTCTAGGCTAAGGAAGGAAGATACTCTTCACATTTAGCCAGCATATGTGCAGTCCTACAGCTATCTGGACTTGCATCAGTGGCCAAGGAGAGTCTTCAGCAGAGCCTTGGGATAGGTGGATACTCAGCCGACGTACGGTCTCCCTCGTCCTTGCATTGGGCATTCATATCACTTGTACTCAGCATTGTCCAGCATTTATCCAAAGAATAATATAAGCAAATACTCCTGCTTGCAGGGGAGGGGGGGGGGTGGGCATTTAGTGGGTATTGGGACCCAAAACTGTGTCATCTTCTATATTCTCATTCTCTTCTCTCTCTCTATACGGGCTCTGCATGGACTGCCTACCCCCCTTTCAGTACAGTTTGGACTCCCCTTTTTTCCGGCTGTCTTATGAGGATACCAACGGGGTTATCCAGTCAGATCTTCTTAGCCTCTATACACATTGCACATGGATCACACCCCCGGAGCTCCCCACGAAGATGCACTTCTACAGAGATCACTTCCACACACTCACTGAGGATGGATTCATCCAGCAGCCGGGCTACTTGAGTGTTCACATGTCCCATGCCATGCGGATTGCGATTGGCCACATACGGGTTTCATCCCACCGCCTCAGAGTGGAGACAGGTAAAGCTGAGCGCATCTTCAGAGCTGGGAAGCTCATTCGGAGACCCAGAGAGGAGAGGATATGCCGACTATGCCACACAGAGATTGAGACGGAGGAGCATTACATATGCCGCTACCTAGTATACTATGAGATCCGTGAGAGGTTTCACTGTCTATTTTGTGGGGGATTCGGTCCACTCTCCAGGATCATTGACTTCCAGGACCAGCGTTGCTTGGGCCGCCTCCTGCTTGAGCTCCGCAAACACATGGACACCTTCTTGAGAGAGCCTCGGCCCCACCCCGCCCCCTCCCTCGCCAGCCAACCATCACCAGTTTCTTCCGGACCTAGGAGAGGTGGAGGACACCGACATAGTGGATCTTGTGGACTCACCACGAGCTGCTCTGGACCTACCTCGCCCGAGAGGAGTTACCTCGGACTGAGCCTCTGCACTCCAACGTGCCCGACTCCCTCGACCCCCCCGTTGGCCACGATCACCTCATCAGCTCCAGATCCAGGACATGCTCCACCGCCCTTGAGCTACCTTTCCACGTGACATAGCTGAGGGAGACCTCTTGGCCATACTCGTCAACCCCATGCTTGACATTTTGGAGAGTGGTATACCATCTACTTGGAGTTGATGTTGCTCCCATGTTTTTATGTTCTTAGTATTCCATGATGAGTTTCCATGGACAGTTTTGTATCACCCCAGTGAGATAGCTATATTTATGTTTTCATTATGTTTTATTTTCCATTCCATGATTAGATATGCCATGGACATTATTGTACCACTTTGGTCTCATAGGCCCATTGGGTCTTAGTAGACGCTTAATATATCTTTCTTTCTTTCTTTCTTTCTACTTTCTTAAGTTGATGCTAAAGATTCTCACCACATAAAGGTATAAAGAAGGCCCTGTTGTGCGTTATCACTATTAAGCTCAGTGCATGTAACAAAGGCAAAAGAAGAGCCAACATTGGTGAGGAGGATGTGCATCACAGCAAGAGGGCCGAAGAGTTCAAGGTAGGAGACAAATCTATAAAATTTGAGAACTACCATGGTGAGTATGACTCTACCAAACCTTTATCTTTTATGTCCTAGTTTGAGATTGCTTTTCATGAGGGAGAGTTCACGGAAGGATCAAAGCTTAGACATGTTGGCATGTACATGAAGGGGACTGCAGCACATCGATGGTTGGTTGAGAAGCTTTCCGGCAACACCATTGCTACATGGGCTGAATTCAAAAGCAAATTTTATGCTTAGTTTCTGCCTCCCAATATTGCGAAGAACATACGCAAAAAGTGGGATTGGTTGGGTCAGAAAGAAGGAGAATCAATCACTTCTTCTGTATCAAACTTTTGGAAGGTAGTATTGGAAATGATTCCCTTTATGAAGATAGTTGAAGAGGAAAAGAAGAGGAAGTTTGAGTTGGGGTTGCAACCCATCTTCCAAGATGCACTTGAAATCTACCCCAATCAAACTCTGCAACGACTCATAAATTTTGTTTTAGCCAACTCAATGTCAAATGGGTGCAATCAAAGATTGACCTAAGCATGGGAAAAGGGAAGGACAAAGTTGGTTTTAGTATACAAAAAGGTAGATAGTCACCAAAAAGGGACTTTAAGGATGCCAAAAGTGCTCCAAAAGCTAAAAATGTACAAGGGAAGAAGCCTTGGAACAAGAGGAGCACTCAGGGTTATCTTAGTAGCAAAGGGTGCAATACATGCGAGAGGGAAATTGCTTTAAATGTGGTAGTAAAGACCAAATATCACGTCAATGTACAAGCAAAGACAAGAAAGCACATGAGCCGAATGTGCATGTGAGTATCTGCAAGGCAATACAAGACATGCAAGAAAGGATAGAGTGGTATCCAAAGCATGGGGGCAACTTAAATATGAGCCCGCCTTATTCTTGTTGATTGCTCTATTGACAACTTCATCTCCACCCAAATGGTTGCCGCTTTGGGGATAGAAATGGGAGATATGGGACCTCATGTTGAGCTTTTGTTGAAAAGGATGTAAAGGTCACTCCTCTCATTGGAAAGCGGTGAATTCACATCCAAGGTTACCTCGACCATGAGAACTTCCTAATTGCACCTCTCAATGGATGTGATGTATTGCTTGGCAAACCATGCCATGCTTGCCTTGAATCCCTCAAGAACTACAAGAAAAATAAACTCTCTTTTATGTACAAAGGCCGAGGGCATCTTATAGAGCTGGTGAATCGGGTGATACTATCCCCGTTTCATGTACAAATCAATAAAGCAATGAAAAAGAGTGTTTCTTCATACTTGGTTCTTGTACGTGATGATGTGGAACATAGCAATGTACATGTAGATTGTCTTACTCTTGATAAGCTGAATTTTTTAAGCGAGTATAGAGATTGTTTTGCGGATGCATTGCCGAGTGAAATGCCTCCTTTACGGCCAGAGGATCACCGTATGATTTGGTGCTAGGTAGTTCACCACCTAAAAGGCTGGCATATCGCGTGAGTGCTTGCCAACAAGAGGAGATTATGAAGCAAGTTCGTGAACTCTTAGAGAAAGGTTTAGTGCAACCAAGTTCTTTGCCATTTTGTTCACCCATTCTTCTTGTGCAGAAGAAGGATGTTACATTTCGCATGTGCGTGGATTATATGGCACTTAATAAGATAACCATCAAGAATCTGTTTCCTACTCGGAGAATTGATGATATCTTAGACAAATTGGATGGCTCGTCATGTTTTAGTCACATTGATCTCAAGAGTGGTTACCGTCAAGTAAGAGTGATGCCTTAGGATGTACACAAGACAACCGTTTGCACATGTCTTGATCTCTATGAGGATTCATTTGGTTATGCCATTCGGTCTCACAAATGCTCTGACTACCTTCAACCGAATGATGGACTGAATTTTCAGAAATAGAGTATTTATAGGCATCTTTTTCGATGACATTTTTGGTGTTTTTGAAGAATGAGGAACAACATAAGAAACTTTTTCAAAAATCATAGAGTATTTACAAGCATCTTTTTCGATAACATTTTGGTGTTTTTGAAGAATGAGGAACAACATAATACACTTGGAAGTGGTCTTTGATGAATTGAGGAAACAGAAGCTTATGATTAATGGCAAAAAGAGTGAATATTTCCTCTGGGAGATTCACTATCTTGGATACATAGTTTTAAAAGATGGTATGCGAATGGATCCTGCAAAGATCCAAGCCATTAAGGATTGGCCAGAACTTAATCCATACATGAAGTTCGTAGTTTCCTTGGTTTATGCTTATATAAGAGGAGGTTCATCTCTCATTTTGCAATGATTGCCTCACCATCGCATGAACTTATCAAGAAAAGGGCTATTATGTTGAAATGGTCAAAATCTGAAATTGATGCTTTTCTTAAGCTCAAGGGTGCCATTACATTGGGACCAGTTTTGGTGATTCTTGATTTCAGTGTTGAATTTGATGCATGTGGCAGTTGCACAGGAGCTGTCCTAAATCAAGAAGGACATGCCATTGCATATGAGAGCAGAAAATTGCATGATGCTCTTGGCGTCTATGAGAAAGAGCTATTGGCTGTAATTCAAGCTCTTATAGTATGGAAACACTACTTATTGGGAGCTAAATTTACAGTCAAGACCAATCACCAAAGTTTGCAGTATTTTTTGACGCAAATCAAGCTTTCAGAGAAGCATATGAGGAAGGCCAGTTTCCTCTCTATGTTTCATTTTCAGATCTTGTACACCCTAGGAAAGAAGAATGTAGTGGCAGATGCATTGTCATGAAAGCTATATGTAGGAGCTATCTCGGTTGCCTCTCATGGGGACTTGTCTACCATGTGTTTTTTTTTTCAGAAAGAGACTTCTATTAAGTATGAGAAAAACATACAACAATCACAGCTATAAGCCGGAAAAGAATAGAATCACCCCAATATGTAAGGTGATTTCAACCACTGAGGAGCATCATGATGCCATGTAAGACCTGTGGTACTAGAGGAAAAGAAGATGCCATGGTCCCACTCCTGCATAAATATCACGCGCTTTGCCTGCAGAGAACGAGAGGGCCCTTGAATGCAAGCCCAAGCAGCCATAAGAGTATGGATGATATCACCCCATATAGTACTAATGCATTGAGACCCAAACATCTGGACACTCTCAATAGCCTCTGTGCATTTAGCTCATATGGATGATATCACCCCATATAGTACTAATGCACTGAGACCCAAACATCTGGACACTCTCAATAGCCTCCGTGCATTTAGCTCTCCAGATCTGCCATGTTGTAATACTGGCAACAATCTCCCAACTGGTGTCAATCCTCTGTCTGGGGGGTGTATAATCAGAGTGAGGAACATCCTGCAATAAACCATGCTGGGCAATACCTCTATGAATGAAAATAGCAGAATTTGTATCACTGTCCTCATAAAAAAGCTGCGGTCTAGATTGGGAGAGCCAAGCAACTGCCCCCCAAGTCACATGCATGGCTCGGCCACTCAATTTGCCCATAAGTTGGGCTACATAACCCCAAATCTGCTGTGCAGTGCTGCATCCCCATAAACAATGTTGTACAGTCTTAGAATATGCCGCACACCTAGGACAGGAAGGTGCTACACCGAAAACCGATCTCCACTGATTGGTGCGGAGCTATTTGGGCTGATCTGATGGCTAGTCATGCACATGCCTCATATGTGATTAAAGAGGATTATCTTATGAAAGACAATTGTCTATGTGTGGTGTCTGACATGAGGTAAAAGGTTTTGGATGAGTGCCATGCTTCTCCATATGCTCGTTGTCAGGCTAAAATCTGAAAGGTGTTTTTGGTCAGTGTACATATGGTGCGTGTGGTGTGCGAATAAATTTTGCCCTGAATGCCCTGGCAAGTGTACAGGCCGAGTGATTTTGTTGTGAGCTGGAATATGCACGTGTTTCTTCCGGAGAAAATGTTGGAGATTTGGAGTTTTATTGCATCAGTATGGTGTGCGGGTGGTTACTAAGCAGAGCACCGGCTGGAAGTGGTCATGATTAGTAAGTGGATGATGCTGAAGACGGCGGGCAACTCTCGCATTTATTGGAAGATTCGGTGCGGTGTGATGATCTGAATGTAAGGAGAAGAGGGGGCCCTTGTAGCATTGTATGGCTGGGAGGTTTTTAAATGAAAAATAAAAAATATATGTCAGATGGCCAATTTGTAAAAAAACACGTGGAATAGCAAGAAGGCTGCCAGCTTGTATTCCAGAAGCTTGTGGAGAGCTGGAGAGCGTGAAGCAAGGAGGCGGCCGTTTTGAGAGAGGGGGGTGCAGTAAAGAGGAAAAACAAGGGGGTGATGCTGTAGAGACTCTCCGACCTCTGCTGATAGCAGAGAACGACGCACTGGTGGTTGGTGGGACGGCCGCTGGGGGGCTGGTACATCACGTGGCGAAGAGCCTGGTCAGGCGGTGAAGCTGGCCACCTAGTGTGTGGAACGTAGCAGCTGGCGTGAAGGCGAAGGCCCTTGCTAAGGAGCGCAGTAGCTGGAAACTGAAGAACGTGGATAGCCGCCTGGGAAGCTGGCGAGGAGAGGTGTGGAGCTGTGTGAGGAGGGCCTGGTGTGATAGCAGAAGGCGGAAGAGAAGTCGTGTGGGCTGGCGGGTGTTAGCTGCATAGGCTGGCAAGAATAAAGGAATAGCCGCCTTATTCGAAAAAGGACAGCCGGGCTAGTGAAGAAGCCGACTGTGGCAAGGTGATGGCAACAAGGATAAGCTGCAGGTGAACGTGGAATGCAGAGGAGCACAGCTAGTCGGAGGACTGTGGCTGCAGAGGTGGTGGTCGCCTAGTGTGAGGTCGCTGGACAGTGACAGGCATAGAGAGTGTGAGAGGCCGATCTGGTAGCTGTAAAAAAGCCAGAGGCAAAGAGAGAGAGAGCTTGGTGATTGAAGCAGCAAGGGAGGGCTGCTGTTAGGAAGGGATTGAGAAGATGTGGCTTGGGTTAGATATCTGAGGATGCTGCGGTGAGTACTGGTACGTGGTGCTGAGGATTGTGCAGAGGCTCTGGTGGTTGGTGAGCTGCTGGTCACGACATACAGAGAGTGGGAGCTGCTGAGTGAAGGTTAGCTGGTGTGGGCGCCTTCTGGAGAGAGTAGCTGGTCTTGTGTGGGCGGTGATTGCAGGCAGTGCATGGATGCTGACCAGAGAGGGAGCCTTGGTTTTTTGTGTGTGTTGGATGCAGAAGTGGTGCTGATGTGTGGGTTGGAGACAGTGGGGCTCGCCTACGACAATTGGCAGATAGCAGCAGACAGAGAGTAGCCAGGCTACAGAGGAAGTGAAGAAGGGTTGCTGGTGTGGGCGCCCTCTGGAAATTACAGGGACCGGGAGACAGAGGCTTGGTTGTCAGACGCAAGGGTGTATTCCCTTGGCAGTAAATCCTGGCCAGAGTCCTGGTCTTTGGTGTGTTTGCTGTGTTTATACAGTGTGTATGGTGCTGTGTGTTTTGTGGAAATAATCATCTGTCCTTCATGGTTTTGAGCGGTCTTATGGTGTGGGTGGGTGGCGAATGTTGAGAGAGTGTTCCAGCCGGTGGCTGGTGGTGCCCCGTTCGTGGTAGTTTTTTCCAAGTTTGGGAGGTGGAAGAGCTATAGAGGCAGGTATTTCTTTCTTTTTTTCACCTCACACTCGTCATAGAGGCATAATGCCTACTACATACATGATTGAGCGGTATTTCTTTCGGCAAGGTCTGTGGAAGAACATAGAGGCACATGTATGTGCATGTATCACCTATCAAAAGGTGAAATTTGATAGGCAAAAGGTGTCACCATTTGGCCACCAATTGGTCCACCCGTGCTTTCTCATCATGTATGTACATTGGATTGGTGTCCATGGCAATTGTATATGCCGGGGATTGATGCCACTCATGTGATACTGTGGACTTGGCTTTCCGTTGGGACTTGTGCCTCTGTGTACATGCCTGGAAATGCTTGGTTGATTGGTGCTCCATTGGGTCTGGTACTTCGTGTACTTGCCTAGAGCACGTCTATTTTGGTATAGTTTCATGAACAGGGATTGTCCATACCAATGCTGCATTGTAGAGCATCTTTATGTGCTTGCTTGCAATTGAAATTGCATACTGTTTTTATGCTTGCTTGACCAATATGTAATTCCGGGTAAGGGGACGCCCGCCCGTGAACCATGTGTGTGAAACTGTCTGTTGACATGGTTATGTGGTATGTGAGAGGTGGTAAGTATTGGTCATAAACCTAGCCTTAGGAGTTAACACTACACACTTCATTAAGTTTTAGGCTACCAAAACTCACTTATAAATTATGACCAGCCTGGTGTTCACACACAGTGATGTCTTGAGGTGGACAAAACCCAATGTCCATTGCCTAGACCTTATCCCCTTTGTACAAAGGGAGTAACCAGCCATGTGTCCTCTCTAGCTTTTTCCACAAAGCACTTGCTTGCCACCTAGAGTGGACAACTGACCACCTCACTTCTCCTCTCTCTAGAGGTAGGCGCCTCCTATATAAGGGCATTTGGGCTGTATTTTCTGCAATGACTGAAATTCAGCAAAACAGCTCTCTTTATTGCTGTAATTTTTGGTCTTTTTGCTGAAAATCCTAATTTCAGCCCTCCTTTCTCAAGTTGAACCATAGGGGAAGCTTTCCCAGGGTTCCCTTTATCCTCTTGAAGACTTTTGTCGTGAAGAAATGCGACAGATCGAAGATCTCATCACTCCAAGGACTTCCATCGCGAAGACTTCCGTTGTCACCGACTCTGCTTGCAATTGGTAAGCTTGTATGCTTAAATATGGAAGCAAGTAGCAGGAGGGAGGAACCGGATTACAAGATCATATATCCTATGTAGTGTTCTCTTGTCCTACGTGCTCTCTTGCAGATTGTTGCTACCCTGTGTTGGTGGAAAAATAGAGAGCAGATTGTAGAGAACATGGGCACTTGAGAGGGTAGTGTGATTTGCAAGTCTACATCGGCAACCACTTGTTTGCAATACTGTATTCATATGCATTGGTATGGAAATTTGGTTAGAAATGCCCATGATACTATGTACTTGATTCTCCCAAGATCAATATACTTTATTTGAGGGAGGGGCTGGCCGTTCCGGCTCATTGTGTATCTCTTCTCAATTCAGTAAATTACTTCTTGTATTGAGCATGTGTCCATCAAATCTTAGTGTATTTAAGTGTATTGATTAGCATTGTGTTCAACAAGTTACAAAAGGCTCTCGGTTTGCTTCAGCCTTTGCCAATTCCGAACCAGCCATGGGAGAGCATTGCCATGGATTTTATTATGGATTTGCCTCGTGCACAGTATGTCAATAATGCCATATGGACTATTGTGGACAAGTTTAGCAAGCAAGCTCACTTCTTGTCTATGAGAAAGACCATAAAAGCTCAGCACATGGTGAGAATCTTTATATCACAGGTGTTTAAGCATCATGGAATGCCCAAATCAATTGTGGGGGATAGAGATTCCAGGACAACGAGTCTCTTTTGGAGAGCTCTTTTTGACAACACAGTGCATGCTTCTACAGGAAAGGTCCCATTTGAGATCATGTATGGCAAAGTGGTATTGCCACCCATCCTTCGTACAAAGGATGAGATCTTGCTGCCGATGAATTTGTCATGGACCTTGATATTGTCTTTGCATAGATGTGGACAGCCATTGAGCATTCTCAAGAGAAGCATAAAAAGGTTGTAGATAAGCATAGAAGAAAATTGGACATTAAGGAGAATGATTGGGTATTGTCAATCCAAACGGCATGACTGTGAACTCATAATGCCCATAGCGAGTATTGAATGCTGTCTTCAGGATGTTCTGTTCCTTGATTCTGATCTGGTAGTACCCGGATTTGAGATCTATTTTTGTGAACATTTGGGTCCCACTTAACCGCATCAATCCTAGGAATAAGATACTTATTTTTAATTCTTAATTGATTTAGTCCTTCGTACTTAAACTCCAGAAAGCTAGACTTAGAAGAACGCTTGGAAAAGAGGGGATGTGTCCTAAGCTCTCTACCAGAAAATATGAGCCATTCAAAGGCATTGAGCAGATCAATGAAGTGGCTTTTCGGTTGGCTTTGCCGAATCATTGGAAGATACACAATGCGTTTCATGTAAGCCTCTTGTGCAAATATGTGGGACTAGAGTCTAAAGAGCTGGTTATGGAAGATCCACTTGAAGTGGATGAGCTGGCGGAGGTGTCACAGCCAGAAAAGATTATGCATCACAAGGAGCGTAAGCTTGCAGGTTGCAAACTTCAAGACTCTACCTTGTGAAGTCCAAAAACTATTCACCCTATATACTTGGATGAGGTATACTTCCAAGAGTATTCACAGCTCTTGGAAGCATACTTGGAAGCTTTTCAATTGCGGTCACTTGTTTAGAAGCCGAAGGGATGACACTAATTGGGCACTCTCTACGCTTCTGGGCCTATGGATGGACTCCATAGTGTGGGCATAATACCTCGTTGTAGGGCATTTACGTATACACCAACGGTCGTGCGGATTGGTACTTTATGGTGGGGTACTGATGTCTACAATAGGGCCAGTAGGCTGGATATGAGAGGCTGGGGATTCTGGTATGCGCCCATATCCAGATTACGTTATTTCGGTTGGTGTGGGCACGTAATATGTATGCTCGGAATGACTGCCTGCTACAAGCTAAATGAAAGGGAGATTGACCAATACATTCTTATGCAGGGCATACTTGCATGCCTGGAACTTTTTTTTACTTGAAATGATTTATTGCTTGCAAGATTTGTGTGTTTAGTTTATGCAGGGGATGCCCTCTTGTGAACCGTGCGCGTGAATCTGTATTTTGACCTTGCTTGTGGGATGTAGGCTGGTGGTAGGTGTGACCGTAAACTCTCTGTTTAAGCTTATTTGAGTTTTAGCTCATTGAGTTGCTTTGCTGGTCCACATTTCATTAAGTACGGCTGGAATATTTAGAAGTGAGTTTGGGCATTCACACTTCATTAAAGAATGGGCAGATAAGTTATAAGTGAGTTTGGGCACTTACTGGAAGGCGGCCGGCCAAACTCTCATAAATCAGTTACTCCTTTGAGTAAAAGGGTGTGGACAGCTTATTAGGCACCCTCTCCACTTACGAGAGAGGTGTGGATAGCTTATTGGGCACCCTCTTCACTTACGGGAGTGGTGTGGCTCTTGTTGAGGTGGCCCAATGGCCACCCATTATTCTTATGGAAAGGTTTATCCTCTCCCTCCCTTGAAGGGAAATAAGCGCCTACTTCATGAGGAGAAAAGTGAAGGCAGTTTTCAGCATAATCAGTCCACACATATTTTTTGGCATGGTTTCTTGCTTCTCTAACTCTTGGAATAGCCGGCAAATGAGTGCTACAGTGTTGTCCATCCCTTGGGAGTCGTTTTCAATTGCTATCTCTTGGATATGTATTTGCTGAAAAGCTTTGGAGCATTTCCATCGTCGACAATTTGATCAAAAGCTGTTTTTTTCTCTCAAAATCAGAAAATTCAGCGGTAAGAGCTTTCACAAATTCTCTTTACGTACTGTACATCCGCGGGCTTGACCATTAAGGTCTTCTATGACTTGGCCTGGCACACACATGCTTGTGTATGGATCCCAGTGGAGCATAGTTGTTTGTGGCAAGACACTGGGGATTGGGGAGTGAGCTTCTTCGCGACAAAAGTTTTAGAATCAACCTCTACTTCGATAGAACATGTTTGCAAAATGTTTTCATTGCATGAATGTCATTGGAAATGTGGCATGTGATGCCCATGAAGCTTGTATCTTGAGAAATCCTTGATAATACAAACATATTACAAGGGGGGTCGGCCCTTTCCAGCCCTATTGCAGTGTCATTTAAACTCTAGCATTCGTATTTCATTTGGTTTTGTGCCATTTCATCTTGTTTAATAGTATTAATAGTTTAAGTGTGTGACAAGATTGTGCTCAACCCTTTTTGGAGCAATTACAGTTACTAAGGAGTGTGCAAGATCTCTCGGCCATGGAGATGTCAGCGGATGATTCGGCTTGGTGGTGTGGGGTGGGGCCATCGATGATTGGGAGGCAGGTGGCAATTTGACCTTAGGCTCAGGGGTGGCTCGCGGTACTGAACCTACGGTTGGGTGGTGAGTTGCTAGCCAAAATCTATAGTGGTCACGCGATGAGTTTTAGGTCGGGTCAACCTTGCTAGGGTTTCCTAGGTATTTCCTCTATCGTGATCCACAATGGTTCTATGTTAGATAATCACTTTACACTAGTATCAGAGCTTGGATTTGACAAAGCATGAACCACCGGCATGAAGGATGTACATGATCATACCCTCGTGAAGGTACGTAGGGAAGGCATGTAGAAGGAAGGAGATTTGTGATGGGTGAATGAAGTTTTGTGGGATATGCTTTGTGTGTACGGCTCCAGGTGACCATCTCACTCGGAGAGGTATATCCTTATGCTTGAGTTTGCGTATGATAGTTCTAAGCATTTGGTTGCTGGTTACAATCCATTTATGTTGATGGTGATGGTGTAAGATCCACCGGGATCTCCCTAAACAGTGAACACAAACAACTAGATTAGTACCAAATAGAAGGGGCGTGTGAGCTTTTCATCTCTGTCTAACGAAACCACATTGTAAAGCTTTTATAGCTTTATTAACACGATTAAGACTTGATTAATGAACATAAGACAAATACTGCAGGAAAAGACTAAGTGATTGCATTGAGATGGGGGCCTTTCTTAATTAGAGGCCGAGAAGGTACAATTGAAGAGGCACATCCCTCTGAAAGGGTGTGGCTCTTGAATCAATGGTTATGTCCTTAGGACTTAGGGATGTGTCTTTAATGAATAGGCATGTCCTTTGATAGTGACCCATGTGCAAGGGTGTGACCCTTCACAGGTGTCTTTACAGTTAATGAGAGATTAAGGAGTAATTAGGGAGAGATTAAGAGAGTTAGTCACAAGCGTGACATTTCCTCCCACTTAAAATAAGACTCCCGCTAAGAAGAGATGGTTGTCTTTGAAAGAATTCCCGAAGAAGTTCCAGATATTCTTGTAAGTCTTCATCACTTTGCCAAGTAAAGTGAGAATCATCAAGATCTCTCTATTTAACCAAAAAATTATGTAGTGAGCTTATGTCGTGTTTCTTTCTGTCTGACATCAAGAATTGTCTCTGGAATTAAGAGTATGTGTTCATCTTCAATTTGTGGAACATATCCAAAATATCTAAAACTGGAAAATCATTGTCCTCAAATTTCTTGAGCCAAGAAATATGGAAAGTTAGATGAATTCTACCCCAATAAGACGGTAATTCCAACTTATAACTGAGAGATGAGTTTTTCTTAATAATGCAAAAGGGTCCACAATATCTTGAACGAAGCTTTGGAAAGACTGATTTCACTGTCTTGTATCAATGAGGGACAATATATAATAATACCAAGTCTCCTTCTTGAAATTCAATGTGACGACGATGCTTATTAGCTGTGCGCTGATATTGCTCTTGTACACTGACCATCTTATCCTTAATCTGTAACAAAATATCTTGCATCTCTTGAATGAGTTGGTCTGCTAAAGCCACTTTATGTTGAAGAACAAAGTTGGCAGGAACAAGGGGACTATGGCCATAAGCTGCTTGAAAAGGTATCATTCCAATAGCTGAATGATAAGAATTATTATAAGCAAATTCCACCAAAGGTAAATATTCTTTCCATGAAGCTAATCGAGACTGAACATAATGATGCACCATTTCTTCCAGAATCTGATTAACTCGTTCCGTTTGTCCATTTGTCTGTGGTGGATGATAAGCAGAGCTAAAGAGTAAATTTGTACCAAGAGACTTGAATATCGAAGTCCAAAAATGTCTTGTAAATTTTGGATCTCGATCAAAGACTATAGATTTTGGCAACCCATGAAGTTTGAAGATATACTGTATGAACAATATTGCAATATCCGAAGCCTGGGCTACTTTCTTGCACGGAATGAAATGTGCCATCTTAGAAAATCTATCAACCACCACAAGAATCTGTGTATTGCCTTTAGAAGAACGTGGCAATGAAGTAATAAAATCCAGACTAATCCTTTTCCAGCGTTCATTGGGAATTGGAAGTGGTTGAAGAAGACCAGCTGGAGCTTGTCTGCTAGCTTTCATACGTTGGCACGAAAGACATGCTGTGACAAACTTAATAACATCTTGCTTCATTTGAGGCCAATAGTATGTAGCCATGAAAAGACAATATGTCTTGTTGATGCTTGATTGTGCAGTATAAGTGACCTCGTGATGTTCTTTCACCAAGACTCTTTGAACATGAGTATCATGAGGTACACAAATACGATCGTGATAATATAATAAACCATCCACTAATGTATATGCTCCATAAATCTTCAATTCGGAAGGAGTTGCATTCTGAGAATTAAGAATTCGAAATGCATTTCCAAAATCACGATCCTTTGAATAACGATCCTTGAAACTTTGTGGTATATCCATTTCAACTGTAGAAATAGCCAAGACCGAAGCTGGCGGCATACGACTGAGGGCATCCGCAACCACATTCATAAGACCAGGAACATACTCAATTGTCATATGAAAATTGGCTAAGAATTCGATCCAACGCACTTGCCTAGCATTTATAACTGGCTGCGTGAAGATGTATTTCAAAGAATGATGATCTGCTTTCACCACTGAATCTGCACCAAGGAGATAATGTTTCCATGCACGATAGGCATGAACAATAGCCAAAAATTCCTTGTCATATACTGGGTATCTTACTTGAATTGCAGTGTGCTTATGATTGTCAAATGCAATAGTACGTCCTTGTTGCATCAAGATGGCACCAGTAGCAATATCGGAAGCATCCGTATAACCATCAAAAGGGAGAGTAGGGTCGGGAATAGCCATGACAGGAGTTGTGGTCAAAACTATCTTTAAACTTTCAAAAGCTTGTGTTGCGGCTTCAGTCCACTTGAATGCAGGAGAGGACTTTAAAAGTTTTGTGAGAGAAGCAACTATTTCTAAAAATCGATGAACCTTTGTGTGATAGAAGTTGGCAAGTCCCAAGAAAGAACGAACATCATGGATGTTGTACCTGTCAAAGACAACTGGTTAGCTGCCTTTGGCTTGGGTCCTGCGTTGGTCTTTGCACCCTTTTGCTTTGGGCACTCGTTACGTATGTGTCCTTTTTCTTCGCAGATAAAACGTCGTCCTTCCTTCTTGAGCTTTAAAGTCCTAAGGAGTCGTTTCTGCTTCGCTGGTGTCGAACTTGAATTCTTCGAAGGTTGGTCTGACGACTTTTCTTCCGTCGTGTTAGCCATAGGTGCAGAGAACTTTCGTTTGTGCTTGTTCCCCTGCTCAACAAGGGGGTGCAGGCCTGACTCACCTCCCAACCATGACAGCCGTGGGAAAGCCCACAGTCTTGGCTGTCCCCACCGAGCCACGAACTGAGCTAACTAGGTTGACGTACCGACCAATCTCCTCCTCGCGACGTCCCATACCGCCACGAAGCTACCCTCTCGGGCCTCGAGATTGCTGCCGGCCTCGGCTGCGTAAAGTAGGTGCAGGTCTGCACTAGATCCAGGCTCCAAGACCATAGAGCTCTCACAAACTCGCGAGACTCTCTATATGACTAATGACTAACCTTGGCCACACTTTTATAGGTTCTTGGCCGGTCATCGGGCGTCCACACTTGGGCGCCCGCCTGTCCATACTTGGGTGCCCGCCCGTTAGTCTACCCTAACTCAGCTCGCCAAACAGCCTGCCTAGCTCCAAGCTTCCCCAAACCTCGAAGCTAGTCTTGTGTGCGTGTAGCACATGGTAGATACACACTGTGCACATGACACCCATGGGTTAGCGAACTGCCCAACCACTGTATTGATAGGATCCATTATAAAAATTTGGTTATGTTTTGTCTCGGGTACTAGGGAAAAGAGTTCCCAGGTCCCCTAGCCGGTACTCATGCAAAAATTGAATACACACACCACTTATGCACCCAATATGAAATTGCCTTTTTCTTAGATTTAACTATTTCCAAAACAGCATTGCAATAAAACCATAGTGTTTCCATCATAGTCCTCAGTATTCGAGTTCCAGGGTCCAATTCCAACTTTTCCACTTTCCAACCATAAAATCCAAATTCCAATCATTCCTTCCTCGGCGTACCTATGGCATCATTGGCAACCAGAACGCTCACCACCTTCTCACTGAGGGGCCTTTTCAATAGTTCCTAGTCCATAGTACCCAGGAATATAATCAAGATTTTTCCATAAAATCCATATTCCATTCATTTCTTTCTCAGCGTACCTATGGCATCATTGGCAACCAGAACGCTCACCACCTGCTCACTCAGGGGCCTTTTCAATAGTTCCTAGTCCATAGTACCTAGGAGTATAATCTCATAAAATCCATATGGACTCTTCGTTGAAGATCAGCTAGATCAACCAACAAGATCCATTTAAACGAGCCATGAACTCATCCGTTGAAGACCAGCAAGGCCAATTAACCAGATCCATGTCCGTGTTCAGAAAACAACTCCAACTCATTTTCTTCCTCGGCGCACGCATGGGTATCCTGGGTGACCCAGAGCCCGAGCATTGTATGGTCAGCACCATCTAGGCTCACTCATATGCCGCTTCCTTGGCCCCTCATCCACCGTACTGGAAGCTCACCATTTTAACCAAACCGAGGCTGGTCAAGACCTTGACCGAGACCTTGCCACGCGAGACGTCCTTCTTTGACTCTCCGTCAGCTGTTGCAACATTTTCCACTTAAGTCCCCACGACCTCATTCCATAAGATAGTCAAAATGCTTTTTCTAGCATTCTTGACATAAAACAATCTTTAAAAATAAGTTTCACATACAAATACAATTTTCAAATAAAATTCCCATCTTTCCTCATCATTCCACATCCTTTCGCATACACACTGTGCACATGACACCCATGGGTTAGCTAACCGCCCAACCACTGTATTGATAGGATCCATTATAAAAATTTGGTTATGTTTTGTCTCGGGTACTAGGGAAAAGA
This sequence comes from Cibotium barometz, assembly GCF_041138505.1. NCBI lineage: Eukaryota > Viridiplantae > Streptophyta > Polypodiopsida > Cyatheales > Cibotiaceae > Cibotium > Cibotium barometz. The sequence continues at coordinate 50,775,655 of NC_141047.1, forward strand.
GTTCCCAGGTCCCCTAGCCGGTACTCATGCAAAAATTGAATATACACACCACTTACGCACCCAATATGAAATTGCCTTTTTCTTAGATTTAACTATTTCCAAAACAACATTGCAATAAAACCACAGTGTTTCCATCATAGTCCTCAGTATTCCAGTTCCAGGGTCCAATTCCAACTTTTCCACTTTCCAACCATAAAATCCAAATTCTAATCGTTCCTTCCTCGGCGTGCCTATGGCATCATTGGCAACCAGAACGCTCACCACCTGCTCACTCAGGGGTCTTTTCAATAACTCCTAGTCCATAGTACCCAGGAATATAATCAAGATTTTTCCATAATATCCATATTCCATTCATTTCTTTCTCAGCGTACCTATGGCATCATTTGCAACCAGAACGCTCACCACCTGCTCACTCAGGGGCCTTTTCAATAGTTCCTAGCCCATAGTACCTAAGAGTATAATCTCATAAAATCCATATGGACTCTTCGTTGAAGATCAGCTAGATCAACCAACAAGATCCATTTAAACGAGCCATGAACTCATCCGTTGAAGACCAGCAAGGCCAATTAACCAGATCCATGCCCGTGTTCAGAAAACAACTCCAACTCATTTTCTTCCTCGACGCACGCGTGGGTATCCTGGGTGACCCAGAGCCTGAGCATTGTATGGTCAGCACCATCTAGGCTCACTCATATGCCGCTTCCTTGGCCCCTCATCCACCGTACCGGAAGCTCACCATTTTAACCAAACCGAGGCTGGCCAAGATCTCGGCCGAGACCTTGTCACGCAAGACGTCCTTCTTTGACTCTCCGTCAGCCGTTGCAACATTTTCCACTTAAGTACCCACGACCTCATTCCATAAGATAGTCAAAATGCTTTTCCTAGCATTCTTGACGTAAAACAATCTTTAAAAACAGGTTTCACATACAACTACAATTTTCAAATAAAATTCTCTCCTTTCCTCTTTATTCCACATCCTTTCGCATCAGTCCTCATCATCTATCATCATTCCATATCATTTCACGTCATTTCTCATTATTCCACATTTTTCTACATCAATTCACATCACATCATTTCACATCAATTCGCATCCATTCACATCATCCCACATCCATTCACATCCATTCTCATCGTCCCACATCAATTCACATCCATTCACATCATCCCACATCATTCCCACATTCATTCACATCACCCCACATCATTTCCACATTCTTTCACATCGTCCCTCATTAATTCACATCCATTCACATCATTCCACATCAATTCACAGCCATTCACATCATCCCACATCATTCCCACATTCATTCACATCACCCCCCACATCATTTTCACATCACTCCACATCACTCCACATCACTCCACATCATCTCACATCAACCCACATCATTCCCCATCAATCCACATCACTTTACATCATTCACATCATTCACACATCTCCCACATCATCCTCATCAATCCACATCAAGCAGATTTTTACAAAGAGGATAGTCTCTTTTCAGTTGAGCGAATCAGGTTTGATTATCAACTTTTCTTGATCTAGTTATTAGAATCTTTGTTCCACAATCAATCAGGTTGAAAGTACAGTTACTCTACTTTTCATACTGACTGACTTTCTAAGTCTCGACCATTACTTGGCAATTTATTCTCGACTCAATTCAATTAAGTCTATATTTCCGTTCACTTTTGAATCCTCGATCCTTTCAAGAATTCCAGATTTCTTTTCCAGGGAATCTAGGAATAAGTCAGTCACAAGTATTTATATTTATCCAACTAAGCGTGTTTCAGGTCTTTTTTTCTGGGAAAATCTCTTTTCCTGTTCAGAATGTATCTAAGATTCCATTTCTCGAGAATCTAGACGTATACTTCAATTTCCAGAAGTTAAATATGTTCGTGATTCCTCTTTTTGATTAAAATTTATCCATGATTTCTCGATATATTCCTATGAATATTTTCTTATTCTTATCTCAAATTTTCAAAATAAATTATACTCAATATTCTTCTTTTTGAATAAAAGATTTATGCATACGACCTCATGGGATTTACAAAATCAATTATACCTATAGTTTCTCTTCCTGATTAAAACTTTATCTATGTTTTCTCGATACACCCCTACGAATATTTTCACCTTCTTTTCTCTATTTTCTCAAATTAAAATATCATGGAAATCTCTCTTTTAGTATAAAATATTTATGCACACCTACTAATCCATTTTTTTCTAAATGAATTATATTCCTAATCATTTTCATAATTCTCATAATTTGAATGAATCTAGAAAATTTGTGCATAACCTTCTTTATTTTTATGACAAATGAATAATGCTCAAAACTCCACTTTTAGCATAAAATCTATTATGCATAAATTCATTCTCTAATGATATATATTTTTTCATAGCTTCTCTACATTTTCTATGAAATGATAATACTCAAAATTTCACTTTTAATATAAAAATTATTTATGCATAAATTTCATTTTCTAATGATAAAGATTTTACCATAACTTTTTCATATTTTCTATGAAATGAGAATGCTTAAAATTTCACTTTTAGTATAAAAAATAATTATGCATAAAATTTATTTTTTTAATGATTAAAATTCTGTCATAGTTTTTATGCATTTTCTATAAAATGAGAATGCTTAAAATTACACTTTTAGAATAAAATTTATTCTATGCATAAACTCATTCTCTAATGATGAAAATTTTGCCATAGTTTCTCCGTATTTTCTATGAATTGAAAATGCTCAAAATTACACTTTTAATATAAAAATTAGTTTATGTATAAACCTAAGCTTAAACATAAACATTAATTCATCATAAATCAAGAAAAGCATGGTTTTAAGAGGAAACCCATAAAATAAAATGCTTCCGAAGCATGAGGGAGATTAGGAAGAAGATTAACAACAAAAAGACAGCATGAACTTCATTGTTTTAGGCTTATCTTTGGTTTGCTTGATTTTTTACCTTGCAAAAATTGTGTAGCTCTCAAAGAAAAGGCTTGGCCACCAAGGGGAAAGGGTAATCTTCAAGAGAAGAAGAGGTTTAATGAAGCACCAAAGCTTCACAATGGAGGCCCAATGAAGAGGGAAGAGGAAAATACACTAAATTAAAAATTACGCTAGCATAGAATTACTCTAATACGAAAATACAAAGGAATAGGGGTCTATTTATAGGTGAGGGAGGCTACCAACCAAGTCCAACTAGAATCTAGGGGTTTCCAGCTTCAGTTTGATCCACTATGGACAAGTTTTGGACCAGTTAGGTCCATTTTTCTGATCTAGTTTGAAGGAGGTGAGATAAAAAATCTCATTTTTTTAATTAAAAAATTGGAGTAATCATGAGGATTCTAGGCGCCTCCTTCATGAGCTTCACTCACCCTCCCGAGGTGTCAAAATGCTCCAGTCACCCTCCTGAGTTGTCAAAATTTTATTTTTTTGCTAATAAAATCTCATTTTTTTAACTATTAAGTCCTGTACTAGTCAACTCTTCATCTTATGTGAGAATTTACTCCTTTTTGGGACATTTTCTTTTATTCTTGCATACACTTGGATTAATTCCATTGGCCATTTAGAACACTCTTTAGACCTTAATCCATAATGTTTTGAAAATGTGGACCCTAAGGTTAAGGTGTCTAATACACATATTTAATTAATTTCTAATGCATATTAAAAAACTCTTTTTAAACTTCTGTTTCAGGGAAATTCATCTTAAATAAAAGGGATAACTTTATATCCAAAAATATATCAAAACTGTATTACCTCTCTTTACAATATTTTCTCTTTAGGCCAAAAACAAAGGAAAACATTATTTTCTTGCATTCTGAAATAGGGGATGATTATAGAGGACTGAGAGGAGAACTTATACATCTTTCTGGGGCTGAGGAGGAACCTTACATCCTACTCCACTTAAGAAACGTGAGATGTCCTTATCTTGTAGCTGGAGGGTAATCTTTTACATCTCTTTCTTCTTCTATTACGTCCAGCGTTACTGCTTTGGAAGTAGATGGCTGGTTTGGGAACTTCTCTCTTTGACTTCCCCAATTCTGAGACTAAGGTCTTGCATTACTTTGTATCGAAGCTGAGGGTTGGTTAGGGGATGTACCTCTGGGGTTTCCCTGAGTTTGATTTGAGGGACCTTATTTACTCTGGAAGGAAGAAGCTGGAATCTGGGATCTTGGTCCTTGACTTCCTTGTCCTGAAAAGCTTGATCCAAAAGGAGTTGGGCAATCCATACTATGATGACCGTATCCTTGGCAGTTAAAGCATTTAATTCCTTTGTTCAAGGGTGGAACTTCTGAGGTTGAGTTCCAGGGGATTGTGTTCCGAGGAAAAGGCCTTTCTTCCATTCTGAAGTTTCCCGTATCTTGGGTTTGACTAGGACCTTGTTTTCTCTTAGGAGGTGGAAAGTTGTAATCACTTTCCGGGTTTCAGAATCTTTTGAAAGACGATGGTGTTGGCTTTGGCGGAATCTTGACAACAAAGGCCTTGGCGAAATCTTTCGCCATCCGCATTGCTTTAGCCATAGAAACTGGCTTAGCATTTTTCACCAAGGTATCCAAGGGTTCGTTCATTCCCCGAATGAACCTGGCCATTAGCTGTTCATCATCCAACGGTGGCGAGTATTTGAGGAGGAGAGTGAATGCCTGGTGATATTCCTCCATAGTTCGGCTTCCCTGGGTTAGCTCCAGGAACTCATTCATCTTTGTCTCCAGGAAGCCTGGAGGACAGAATCTCTTTCTGAGGTATGCTTTGAGATTATCCCACGTCTGGGTGTTCCGATCCAAGCTGTTTGTCTCATAGTGGTTCCTCCACGCTACTCTGGTTGTTTCTACGATCTTCAGCCTGGCGAGAGCCACCTTACTATTTTCGTTGTAACCTGTGACATCGAAGTACTCCTCCATAGCTTCGATGCACTTCTCTACTCTTTCTCCCAAGTGCTTCCCTTCACCTTTGAAAGGTCCAGGCTGAGATCTATGAAAAGCTTTGTGAACATTTGGGTCGAGCTCTTCCTTATCGAGTTGGGGGTTAACATTTCTACCACGACGATCTCGATCCATGATCCTATCAATACGAAAATTCTTTGTCAAGTTTCTTTTTCCAACTTAACTAAGACGCTCAGGTGAAAAGACCACTTTATTTATAATTTAAATCCAAAAGGAATTAAAATTTAGATCCAACTGATTCTGGGGTTCCTTAAAGTGTGGTCAACCCTCTCAGAATCCTGGGATAAAGATCCCTTCTATAAGGAGAAACATATAGAACTCATTATCTGAAAATAGTTCATTCATATCCTTATCACAATAGTAGTCCATCAGACCAGTAACTCCATCTGAACATTTTCCCAAGAAAATTTTAGTTATACAGGTTCTCAATTTGTTATTCCACAATTAGATCCACTGGGTCAAGGTCAAGCTGTGAACAATATGTCAGGACGATCCACTAATCTTATAGTGATCTGTTGAAAGTCTTGATCGTCTATCATCACTGAAATTCTCTTCATTCATCATCATCATGACTTATTTAACTCATCTACTTTCAACCAAAATTCAAAAATCATTATCTTTCAATCAGAATCCAAATCAATTCATCAATTTTCAACTAGAATTCTAAAATCATATCGACCAGCATTTGAAAATCATCGTCTAGGATAGTATTTTTTCTCATAACTTCAAGGTCTTAGATTCACTCGTATATATTGTCACTATAGAGTTGCAGTTATATCCATGGTATATACGGGTAGTCATGGTCCTTGGTGTTATAAGGCAAATACCATCATATCTAGGTCTCAAGCAAGTCGGGGATTCTACACAATTGTGGTACTTCCATCTAAAAAAGCCAATTTTTAATTTATGAATTTCCATTCTGAATATCAATTCGTATGAATTTCAACACACAATTACAATCTTTCACTGGTAATTCATAAATTTTTAACATTTCTTGCTTGTTGGTTTATTAACTTCTTCAACCAATTCGCTCTGATATCAGCTATGAGATCCCTGTCCCCTCTGCGCATCGAACTCTGGAGTGCTGGCAGCGGAAGTAGTAACCTTGCACGCATGGCAGAGCTTCCCACTCAGGGCCTCACCCACGAATGTCCGGACAAGAGACTAATCCCTCGGTTCTTCCAAAACCGAATCTAGAAAAAACTTTCCTCGCCCAGAAAGCATAGGTGATTCCTCTAGGAAAATCTTCTAACGTAGTCAAGAGCCTTAACTATCCTTTGTATTCCGACCAAACCCGTGGGTCACATGGCCGGATCAAAGGAGGAACTTGCACCTGGTTCATAGAGACCAACACTATTTTTTCCATCAAAAGAGGCACAGTCGTTGACTCTTTTCTATAGAATAAGAAATATCCTGTGACTTACTTCAACTATCGTAACTTGACCAACATTGAATTTTATTATAGGAATCCATCGATCAAGCCTAACCCCATCCAAATCCCATGGGTAAGCCAATCGCCCAACCACTGTATTGATATGATCCATTATAAAAATTTGGTTATATTTTATCCCGGGTACCAGAGAAAAGAGTTCCCAGGTCCCCTAGCCGGTACTCATGCAAAAATTGAATACACACGCCACTTACGCACCCAATATGAAATTGCCTTTTTCTTAGATTTAACTATTTCCAAAACAGCATTGCAATAAAACCATAGTGTTTTCATCATAGTCCTTAGTATTCCAGTTCTAGGGTCCAATTTCAACTTTTCCACTTTCCAACCATAAAATCCAAATTCCAATCATTCCTTCCTTGGCGTACCTATGGCATCATTGGCAACCAAAACGCTCACCACCTGCTCACTTAGGGGCCTTTTCAATAGTTCCTAGTCCATAGTACCCAGGAATATAATCAAGATTTTTCCATAAAATCCATATTCCATTCATTCCTTCCTCAGCGTACCTATGGCATCATTGGCAACCAGAACGCTCACCACCTGCTCACTCAGGGGCCTTTTCAATAGTTCCTAGCCCATAGTACCTAGGAGTATAATCTCATAAAATCCATATGGACTCTCCGTTGAAGATCAGCTAGATCAACCAACACGATCCATTTAAAAGAGCCATGAACTCATCCGTTATAGACCAGCAAGGCCAATCAACCAGATCCATGCCCGTGTTCAGAAAACAACTGCAACTCATTTCTTCCTCGACGCACGCGTGGGTATCTTGGGCGACCCAGAGCCCGAGTACCGTATGGTCAGCACCCTCTAGGCTCCTTCACAGGTGACCTAGGGCTTTACTCATATGCTGCTTCCTTGGCCCCTCATCTACCGTACCGGAAGCTCATCATTTTAACCTAACCGAGGCTGGTCAAGATCTCGGCCGACCTTGCCATACGAGACGTCCTTCTCTGACTCTACGTCACCTGTTGCAACATTTTCCACTTAGGTCTCCACGACCTCATTCCATGAGATAGTCAAAATGCTTTTTCCAGTATTCTTAACGTTAAACAATCTTTAAAAACAGGTTTCACATACAAATACAATTTCCAAATAAAATTCCCATCTTTCCTACATCCTTTCACATCATTCCTCATTATCTCTTATTATTCCATATCATTTCACATCATTTCTCATTATTCCACATTTTTCTACATCAATTCACATCACATCATTTCAGATCAATTTGCATCCATTCACATCATCCCACATCAATTCACCTCCATTGACATCGTCCAACATCAATTCACATCATCCCACATCATTCCCACATTCTTTCACATCACCCCACATCATTTCCACATACATCAACCCGCATCACTCCACATCACCCCACATCAACCCACATCATTCCCCATCAATCCACATCACTTCACATCATTCACACATCTCCCACATCATCCTCATCAATCCACATCAATCAGATTTCTACAAACAGGATGGTCTCTTTTCGCGTGAGCGAATAGGTTTGATTTTCAACTTTCCTTGATCTAGTTATTAGAATCTCTGTTCCACAATTAACCAGGTTGAAAGTACAGTTACTCTACTTTTCATACTGACAGACTTTCTAAGTCTGGGCCATTGCTTGGCTCAGTTTAAAGGTAACTTTCTCTCGACTCAATTCAATTAAGTCTATATTTCCGTTCACTTTTGGATTCTCGATCCTTTCAAGAATTCCAGATTCCTTTTCCAGGGAATCTAGGAATATGTCAGTCACAAGTATTTACATTTATGCAACTAAGTGTGTTTCAGGTCTTTTTTTCTGGGAAAATCCTTTTTTCCGTTCAGAATGTACCCAAGATTCCATTTCTCAAGAATCTAGGCGTATACTTCAATTTCGAGAAGTTAAATATGTTCGTGATTCCTCTTTTTGATTAAAATTTTATTCATGATTTCTCAATGCATTCCTATGAATATTTTCTTATTCTTATCTCAAATTTTTAAAATAAAATATACTCAATATTCTTCTTTTTGAATAAAAGATTTATACATACGACCTCATGGGATTTACAAAATCAATTATACCCATAGTTCCTCTGTATGATTAAAAATTTGTCTATGTTTTCTCGATACATCCCTATGAATATTTTCACCTTCTTTTCTCTATTTTTTCAAATTAAAATATCATGGAAATTCCTCTTTTAGCATAAAATATTTATGCACACCTACTAATCCAGTTTTTTCTAAATGAATTTTATTCCTAATCATCTTTCATAATTCTCATAATTTGAATGAATCTAGAAAATTTGTGCATAACCTTCTTTATTTTTCTGACAAATGAATAATGCTCAAAACTCCACTTTTAGCATAAAATCTATTATGCATAAATTCATTCTCTAATGATATATATTTTTCCATAGCTTCTCTACATTTTCTATGAAATGATAATACTCAAAATTTCACTTTTAATATGAAAATTATTTATGCATAAATTTCATTTTCTAATGATAAAGATTTTACCATAACTTTCTCATATGTATTGTGGACCTTATTGCTTATTGGTGAGGTGGCCTTTAAGCTAGAATTATCTCCTAATGTGCGAGTTCATTCAGTTTTCTATGTGAGTACTCTAGGAAAAATTGGGAGTTGAGGATACTATTATTACTCCTTAGGAACTTGTTGAAGTTGAGGATTTGTCCTTTGTTCCACATGAGCCAAAGCTCAATATTGACTTCAAGGAGAGGCAACTTAGGAATAAGTTGACCCCTAAAAGCAAAATTAAGTGGAAAGACAGGGCGGAGGACTCAACTTGTGAGACAGTGGCTAGTTGTAACATTGGTTCCCTAACTCCATTTAGGGTAAATGTCTGAGTATATGTTATGTGTCTTATACTAATCTTCGAGATTAGGAACTTATTTGGTAGCGTTAGGGAGCCATAAGAGTAGGAAAAGTAGGTAGATATAGGTGGCTAAGGTTCAATATTAATAATGCACGTGAACATGCTATATATGACTGGATGGTTATTTATAGTAGCAATTATCACTATCTAAGCAAGGTGTGGGATATTATCATGGTAGACAAACAGTTGGTCTATGCCTAGACCATAGTTGTCACGGTACGAAAATACCGTACAGGAATTTTCGGATATCGTATGATAAAATACGGTTTTTTTTATTAAAGAACGCCTACAAACATAGACATTTTCAATTTGGAAGGGTAGAGTCTACAGAAGTTGTTTCAAACCAAAATTTCCTTAAAAAAAGTTTGAAGTGACAAATGCGAGCACAAAAAGAAGCCCAAGGCCCAAGGAGAGACTAGACAAAGGCATCACTATTGGAGCTGTTGCTGAAATCATCCTCATGAGAAGAGGACACATCAGTGGCCTTGCCAAAGTCGCCATCCCTAAGGAGGTTGCCCTCATCATCGAACTCGGGCTCTCTAAGCTCATGTGAGAAGCCAAAGGGAGCATCTCATCTGCAAGAGCGAGTGTGGAGCTACCCGAACCATGCCGCACATAGGTATGCACCATGTCCCTAGAAGCGCCATGAATCGTGCATCCACAGCTTCCTACTTACACTTCTTTGCCACTACCTTCATGCCCACGATGAGTGCGAGTATGTCGTCGATTAAACGACTCGAGCTCTCGATAGATCTTTGCATAGATCCTCTCCTCCTTGTTATCTTGCTCTTTGTTAACACTCTCAAGAGTGTCCCCTGTGAGCTTGAATGCATCCACATTCACCTACATTGTACAATGATCAAGCGACAAGCAATTTAGTAGAATTTAGTTTCAATAAACATTGAAGTTTGAAATTTCAATGCTTATAACTTATAAGTTATAACTTGTATTTGTCTTGCCGATTCCAAGGAACTTCCCATGGCGATCCTCTCGCAATGCTTTGGGCAAGAAATCATATCGGGCTTCAAGTAGCTCGATGTCGGTGAAGAAGGTGGGTGGTTTGTAAGCCTGATGCAATAATGCAGCAAGACCATGGATAGGTCTTCGCATCCACTTTCATCTCTTCTCCACAATGGCCAGCATACCATCGTGCTTCTCCTTGTCGATGGAAGGAGAAGTGCGCAACTCCGCTATGGTCTCTCTCATGAAGTGAATGAGAAGGCCCATGGTGGTCCCCTCCATGTCGGTCATCCGCAATACCCTATAGAAGGGCGTGACCGCAATGACAATAGAGCGGACCGACCGCCAAAACTCCTCCTTTAGGCAAAGCCGTTGCATGGCTTTGGCCTCTGCCGATTCTTGCTCATCCCCCTCATTTCACATTGTGGAGACCATTGTTTGGCAAAGGGAGGATTTCACATCGTAGAGGTGCTCCAAGAGGAGCCATATGTAGGCGAAGCATGCGGATGAAGGCTTCTTCAATTCCAACTTGCTATGTTCGTGGAACATGGCAAGCACCTTCACCTTTGTGGTGAAGAAGGTGACAATAGAGGTAGCTTCGGTAATTACTTCCTTCATCCACACTAACTTGCCCATATCCTCCATGAGCAAGTCAATGCAATGGGAGGCACAAGGCGTCCATACTATGGAGCAATAGTCCTCCTCGAGCAATTTTCCCATCTGACGGGAATTTTAGGCATTGTCGGTGATGACTTGCACCACGTTCTCCGGTCCGACCTACATGTCACAATGCACATGAGTGTGGATGCAATAATGAGCGTATACAGTATGAGACTTGAGTCATGACATAGCCACATATGACATATGCTAAAGCCTAAACTTTAAACTTTAAAGACTTGAGCGCAATTTGAAACTTAACTCCGTGATGGCTTGCTTAATATGGCGTTAAATGAATGTGCCCGATATTTTCCTCCTTGCCTTTCCGGAATCCATGCTCCGGACAAAGTATGTGCCAAGAGGGCAAGAGACAAGTATTTTGATGATGCCTTTCTTCTTCCGGTCACTCCATCCATCGGAGAGGATGCTACACCCATACTTGGACCATGCTGCCCGCACCGGATTGATAGATCTATCGATTCTCTCCTTCTAATCCACAAGCCTCTTTGTGCGCATGTCATGATAGGAGACGCCGGTCCATCTTTCACATGGGCCAACATTTGCAATGGCTTTCACCATTGGCTTCCATTGATCTACCTTGAGCACATCGAATAAGAAATTGCACTCAATAATGGTGTGTGCAATCTCTATATCCACTAACCGTTGCTGTTCTCGAAGATGTGATAGAGAAGAAGAGACACACCCGGTGGCTTGGGCAAGAGTGGCTTGCCTCATGGGAGACTCAAACCTTTGCCTCTTTGAGGAGGCGGAGGCGGCGGGGGAGGATGTATCACAAGGTAGGGAAAGGACCTCATCATCCACCATTGAGCTTCTACCAGTATCACGGTGAGCACCCAATCCACCCTTGATCTTGTTGAAGATCTCATCGGATATAGCTAGGAAGGCTTCCTAGCATGGTGCAACTTGCCCCCCCACCTTTCTGAGATGTTGGAGAAGCCTAGTAACTCCACTTGTGTATTGTTTGCCACAATACTTACAAGACTCAAGTCCACCTATATGACATGGACTTTCCATCGGCTTTCTCTACATGGATAGCATGCACATTGAAGGCTTCATTCTTCTCCCTTGTCATTGTAATAGAGAGACAAGGACAACTTAGAAGTTAAAAGAGATGGATAGGCTTGAGAGAGAGAGAGAGATAGAGGGAGAAAGAAAGATATATTAAGCGTCTACTAAAGACCCAATGGGCCTATGAATAATGTCCATGGCATATCTCATCATGGAATGGAGAATAAAATAGAAAGAAAACATAAACATAGCTATCTCACTAGGGTGATACAAAACTGTCCATGGAAATTCATCATGGAATACTAAGAGAGGCTTGATAAAATGAGAGAGTGAGAGGCTTGACTCTTGAGAGAGAGAGAAAGGCTTGAGAGTGGGGAGAGAGAGTGTCTTAAGAGTTGAGAGAGAAAGAAAGAAAGTTATATTAACATCTATGGAAGACTCCAAGGGTCTATGAGACCAAAAGTAATACAATGGTACCATGGATATACTGAGCCATGGAAAACTGAAAGAAAAAGTAAAATGAAAACATCTGACAGCACATGTAATCAACAAATGATCCTGTGTAGAGTGGGATATGCTGTGATCCCTAATGACGATACCCGCCTTGGTTGGCCAAAACCGATCTGATGGTGGAGTGAATGTCAAGCCTCTGTGATGGGAGCGTGTAATGTCGGCGCAGAACCTCACGAATCCGTCTCTGTGTCGTGGAGGTGTGTACCACAAAGAAATCTGTGATGGCTCTCTCTGAGGTGTCCTGTCGGAGCCGGGGTTGTCTCTTGGCATGCTACCTCAACACTACATCCCTGTGTCATGTGAGCTCCATCAAGTACATGCCCAAGCACCTCTGATCCTCAAACTGTATCACCCGTGTGAGTGGTCCGAATCCCTCTCGGAAGAGGCAGTGGAATCTCCCCCGTATCTCATAGTAAGCCGAGCAACTGAACAAACAATGGGCCTCATCCTCTACTGCTCCTGTGATGCATATTGTGCATGTCCTCTCCCCATGTGGGATATCCTCAGCTCTACTAATCTCTACTCTGAGGCGGTGGGAGGATACCCTGAGCTGGCCGATCGTGATATGCATAGCATGTGACATGTGTATCTGTATGTATTCCGGTATCTCAAAGAATCCATGCTCAGAGAGTCTCAAGAAGTGACCTTTGTAGAACTCACACTTCTTGGCTATACTGAAACGGGGGGACACGGTCCGTCTGTATGCCATGTGCATGAGACCACTCGACTACCTCAGAGTACCATGCATGTGTTGGTAATGGTGGTGGCCGTGTCGCTGAGGAGGAGGGCAGTCCAGCTCGTCTAAATCACTCCCTCTCCCTCTCGCAGTATAATTGCATAGAGGACTCTAGTGCTAGTCGTGGGAGGCGATCTTTGTCAAGCGTGTATACATGCTGAATATAAGTGACATTCTAAAAAGGGCATCCGTAACCAGTGGGGCCGTTGCGTGTGGTTTTCTGGCATATGTAACCAGTGGGGCCATCTGTAACCAGTGAGTTTTTTGAGTGTGGTTTTCTGGCATATGTACATGTAGATGCATGTTCATATAGCACTGGGATGCCCAATACTCCACCCACTGAAGTGGCTATGAAGCCTTTTTAGCATGTGATGATGTGTTTGATGCAGATGTGTTTGTTAGAAACGGTGCAAGACTATAAGCATTGTAAGGTTACATCAATGGCATGATGTTTGGCAACAACATGGGGTACACATTGTGGAACACCACCAGAGTTATGATCAGGGTTGGGCTTCCTTAAATCCGGGATCTCGTGAGCATATGTAGAAGAGCAGGAGTGGATCAAATTTTTATGGCGCACACGCCTCATCACCACTATCAAGTCAAAGGTGTGCATGGAACATAAAGGCCTTAATACATAAGGGCCTTAATAAATACCATGTAATTTTCTTCAAAAAGGTGGCGGAAATGAAAAAATCAAACCAAAGAAGTATTCAAGCAAAAGCATGGCGGGTGTGGTGGTTGCCAAATGCAGGAGGAGGATCCAGAAATCGCCCGATATCGCCAGAGGACTTCTTCAACACGCTGACAGTATAAAGAAGAGGCCATTATGCTGTCGGCTGAAGGTGGTGGATATATCAAGCGACAATTGTGAGGATTGAGATGATAAGCAACCTATCAATGTTGAAAGGTGGTGGAGATTGTGAAGTTGCTCGCTGCTGCAAACTCGAGACGATGGTATTGTGTGTTTGAGTTTCTCATACTCATATTGTGTGTTTTAGTTTCTCATACTCATATTCACAAGATTGTGATTATCAGAGAAGCATGGGCTGATGCTCATCATCCCCACCCATTATATGTGATGGCAACCCAATAACTCTTTTTTTTTTTTTTCCGGAAAAACGATCCTTCTATTAGTTAATGAGAAAACGCCATAAGGCTACAAAGCTCACCTCGCAAGGAGGGATAAAAAACACAGTGAACACCTGAGCTCCACCCCCGTGGCTGGCCGCTCTCTGGGGGGGGGCTACCTAGTAGTACATGTGGGAGGTGAGAAAAGCCAAACTGGAGGCCTATAGTGCCAAGTGACATCCTCGCCCCTCGCGGTGAGGAAAGGGCCAGGTTGCCAAGTGCGGAGGAAAGCCTTGCGGCGCCCTCTCATGCGATCCGAGTCGCCCTGGAGTTTCCCCCAGTGTCCTCTCACGAGGTGTGAATGATGTCCACCCAGAGGGCCTGTATGACCTCCGCCGGTGGAGTCGCCTGGCGGTCAATGGCCTCCCTGCATCGGGCTCTCCATATGTGCCAAGCCGTCATGCTGCTGATCATCTCCCATCTGTGTCCGACCCCCTCCTGAGGGGCTGCCGAAGAGAAGTCTGGCGTCGGAACCACCGCCATCGCCCTGTCAGAGACCTGGATGGTCGCACTGCCAGGGACGTCCTCATATCCAAGGGCCGGGCCGCTGTCCGTAGCCCAAGCCACCGCACCCCACGTCACCAACATCTCACCTGGTGAACCTGCAAAAACCATCCTGAGAGCGCGCTGCCAGACCTGCTGTGCCTGTGGGCAATCCCATAAGCAGTGCCGCTGCGACTCCTGTGCATGGCCGCACCGAGGGTAGGACGCTGGGTGTCTGCCAAAAGCTAGCCAAGCCCCCACAGCCAGTCCTCTATGCGCTGTGAGCCAGAGAAAAAGCGTCACCTTCCGGGGCCGGAAGCTGGCCCAAAGGTGCCGCCAGAAGTCCCTAAGAAAGGCAGGGGAGAGCCCCTGTCGCCGCCAATGCTCGGCCGCCGCCGGGGAGCTCGCTATCCTGTGCCTCTGAATCCGCCGCCCCAGCCTCGCTGTGTACTGAAAAAAGGGGATGCCTGGGCTGGTAGGGGCAGAGTAGGGATCTCGCCAAAGCCACTCGCCTGGATCCCACTGAAGGCGAATAAGAGGCCTGCTGTCCCAAGCCCATAATCTCCAAGAACAGTCCTCCCCTATTGAGGCCGGTGAGGGGTCTACATGCCACTGTCTCTGATGAAAGCCGACCACCCGCACCCTCTGAAGAATACAACCCTGGAGCCCATCCAAATCTAGTCGTGTCCTCTGAAGCTGGCCACCCTCTCCCACCTCGAAAGTGAGTGGGGCGACTCTCTCCGCTGTGCCGCAGACCGCTAGAAGGATCTCATGCCGAGTAAAGACACCCATCCACTGTGGAGGTGGAGGGTCCTGTACTGGGGTCCGCCACTCCCGAGGGATGGCCGCCTCAATGTCCTGTCTCATCAACTCTCTGCCCCTCATCCCATTGAGTCTCCTCTCCTGAGCCTCTAGAGGCAGCTGCTGAAAACATATCCAGTCGTCTAGGGACTGGGCTGGGCCGGAGCTCAGCGGGCCCCACGACACGTGAGACCGCGATCCAACCATATGGCCACTGGGAAGTCGAATCAAGGGGTTCCAGAGCAATGGCTGCCTCAGGCGCTCCTCATCCGTGTCCGGGGGAGTCTGGAAGAGTGACGGCCTCAGATGCGCCCAGGCCCTCAGAAGGCTAGCTGCAAAACGCTCCTCGAAGCCAAGGCCCACTCCTCTGGATTGCTGCTCTGTAAAGATCCACCTGATGCTGGGGGTCCAGGGGCCGCTAAGAGAAGGAGTGCGGCTGAGCATCCTGGAAACAAGAAACTCCTTCCACGGCTCAGCGCCTGGCACATGAGGCCACGAACTACCAACTTGCCAAGCAAAGCTCGGCTTTGGCAAATAGGATCAACAATGCCCAGGCCGCCTCTCTCCCTCGGCTGAGTGATCACAACCCATGCCACCTTGGCCCTGGCGGGCCGCCCGTCGCCACCGGACCAAAGAAAGTTCTTGATGAGCCTCTGCACTTGGCCAATGCACGCCCGAGAGAAGGCCCAGCAAGAAGTGATGTACCACATGGTAGCAAGTAGAACCTGGTTGGCCACAACTACACGGCCAGCCAGAGATAAACGAGCGGTACTCCAATACAGAAGCTTCTTCCGAATGCTCAGAAGAAGGGGGGCTATCTGCTGCTCCGGAGATATGTCAATGCCCACATAGCATCCCAAATAACGCACTGTAGTGCCGGGGGGCAGCCACTGAAAACCATCAACTGGCCTCCAAGTCGGGGGGGGGGCATAGAACTGACCCACAACCCACACGACTTGTGCCAGTTGATCAAAGCGCCCGAACCTCTGCAAAACCTGTCCATGGCTGAGGCGAAGCGGCGGAGGTTCTCCTCACCTCCCTGAAGATAGACAGCAGTGTCATCCGCAAACTCCGAGTCTAGGAGCTCCTCCGAGGTGCAGATGGGAAGCTCGAGGCCCCGCAAGCCTGTATCCTGTGCCGTCAAAAAAGTTCTCATGGCCTCCGCCACAAAAAGAAAAAGAAAGGGCGCCAAGGGGCACCCCTGCCGCACCGAGCGCGAGAGCTGGAACCTCTCTCCGCGCACGCCCTGTATCAGCACCTGGCTATGAGCCGATGTGTAGAGTGCAGAGACCCCACGGATCCACTGAGGGGGGAAGCCCATCCTCTCCATAGCGCCTTCCAAGAAGGCCCAGTCCACCTGATCATATGCCTTCTCGAAGTCGAGAAGGAGCACTGCCAGATCCTCCTGCCGAAATCTAGCCAAAGCCGTAGCCTCCCAGAAAGAGAAAATGTTATCCAGAATGCTCCTATCTTAAATGAAGCCTGTCTGCGTGGAGTGGATGATGTCTGGAAGGTGAGGCTGAAGCCGCCTTAGCTAGGACCTTGTAGGCCGTGCCTAGCAAGGTGATCGGTCTCCCCTGTCTAATCTCCTGTCTAATCTCCAGTCTGTCTCCTCCCTCTTTGGGGATCAAGTGAATCAACCCCTCTGCCATGCTGTCCGGCATGACTCCCGACTCCATTATCTCCTGGAATGCCAATCTGAAGCCCCTATGTAAGAGGCCCCAGTACCTCTGGAAGAAAGCCACTGAGAGACCGTCCTCTCGTGGGCATTTGCCCCGAGGTAATGCCTGAAGAGCCTCCTCCAGTTCCGTATCCGAGAAGGGGGAGAGAAGGGAGTGCTGCAAATGGGCCGGCACAACCGGTCTCGTGAAGCTCCAGACTGCCTCCCGAGCCTCTCTCACCCTGTCATTTGCTGGCTCAGCAGAGAGAAGATCCCTGTAAAAATCTGTGGCTATCGCCCGAACCCTGGGGGGATCCACCACAACCTGGCCATCAGCCTGCCGAAGACGTATGAGACCCTCTCGTCTGAAGCGAGGCCTTGTCGCCTCAAAGAAATCTCGAGTCACTCTGTCTCCAGCCTGTGTCCAAAAAGAAGCCCGAGCATGGAATCGGAACTCCACCCTCCTCTCCTCGATGGATCTGATCTCAGTGTGAGCTGACTCCATCTGCTCTGAGATCCAAGGGCTCGTCGGATCCCTCTCCTGGAGTCTCTGGAGGGACGCTAGACTCCTCCGTAGGCTCGTCTCCTGCTCTCTGAAGGCCTCCAGACGGTCCAAGGCAGCCTGTCTGAGCATCCGACTGATCTCCTGCAAGCCACTGGCAAGATCGCTAGCTGTCGATCCTCTCCTGAACTGCAGCTCTTGCCAGATCTGCTCAACTCTGATCGCAATCTCGGGCTCCTCTTTGAGACAATGTGGAATCCGGACGCTCTGGCCCCGCTCTCCTCTCGTAGGGTCCTCGATCTGGAGAAGCACTGGAAAGTGGTCTGAAAACGAGGAGCCTGCAAGTATGCCCACAGTGCCACCTCTATCACAAGCCCACTCATCAATGTAAAACCTGTCGATGCAGGAAAGGTTAACTCCTGTGGCCCGTCTATCCGAGCGCGAGAAAGATAGACTCCCCTGCAACTTGCCAAATTCCGGGAGAGTCCACGGATCCTGGCCTCTCACCTGCAGCACTAGTTTCTCCCAGGCAGCGAGCTCCGGCCCATGAATGGTCTCCTGGCTGCCCCCCATCCTGTCCTCTGCATCCTCCAGCATGTTGCAATCTCCTCCTAGGCACCAGTGGTCTGCCAAGGGGAGGGACTGCCTAATGGTGCTCCAGAACTCGGCTCTCCCGGTCGCCCCATTAGGGGCGTAGAAGTTGAGGAAGCCAATGCGGTCTTCCCCAACCCGAAGGATGATCCACTGCGCTCGACCCTGGACCAGAGTGCCAGAGTCCACAACCTCGGATAGAAGCTGCTCGCTGACTGAGATGCATACTCCACCCTGGTTCCCCTGGGAGCCATATGCCGGTGACCAAAAAGTGTGACTCCTGCCTGGCAAGATCTTCCCGCAGGTGCGGGTACGCCCGGCAGAAAGGTGGTGCTCCCGGATGAAAAGGATATCTATGGGTCCTCCAACGAGAGCCCTCTGGATCTCCTGGCGAAGTCTGCCCCGACCAATGTAGCAGTGATGTCCACCGAGACCGTGGATGTTCCATGAGAGGATCCTCATGGATGAGCTATGGCAAGTGAAGCAGCCGCCCCACTGGCTCACCCCTCTCAGCCGGCCCGGATGATCTGCCCTCCACTCTGTGAGTCTTGGGCGCCGGCTTGGAGGGAGAATAGTCACTGTCTGTCCGGGTGCGGAGTCTCTCCAAAAAGTGGGTGACCTGTCTCTGTGTCCAGCCCCATTCCGCCTTCGCCCTGTCCAGGGCATAGGCGTGAGACAAATCCTCTGCATATATGTATCTAAAGGTAGACTGCACCCTCGGGGCGGCATGGAGGAGAATCAGTAGCACCGCCTCAACTGAGGTGTGGACCGGATCCGCCCGCCAATCTCCTATACCAAACAAGCTCATGCGGGCTGAGTGTAATCGGGTCTGCAATAGGTCCGTGAGCCCCAAGTCACTGAAGTGGTGAGAAAACTCCAATATCTGATCACGCAAAACTTCCTCTACAGAGTTGCAATCCCATGCTGTGTCTGGGGCAACACTGAGAGGAAAGGAGAAGGCCACCATGCTGCTCACCACTGAAGGAGAACGAGAGGGATGGCACACCACGCAAACTCGCAAGGGCGCGACCAGTGTCTCGAACGGGCCAGCATCCAGCTGGAGGCACCTGAAAAAACCGTAATCCACTGGAAGCCCCATCACTCGCGGGGGCCCCCCAGGGGAGGCTGGAGAGAACTCTGTGGCGGGCGAAGCTAGGATTGCCATCTCCACCGGCCCGGAGTGGCGGTGGAACAGCCGCTGGACTGAACTCTGGCCTACCCAGCTGCGCTGCCCCGGGGCAGTGGGTGGTCTGGCGAAGTATCCTGGAGAGGCCGAGGGAGGGATGGGGGCTCGCGGCGAGGAGGGGGGAGAGCGAGGAGAGGATGGAGAGGCATTCGCCAGAGGATAGGTGTCAGGGGGGGCCGCCGGGGGAGGCGGGAGGGGGGGGGGGCTGGAAGGAGTGCTCTCCGGCTGAGGGGAAGGGGGGGGAGAGGGGGGGGTGGAAGGAGTGCTCTCCGGCTGAGGGGAAGGGGAGCCGGGGGTCGCAGAGTGCGGCCCGGGATCCTCAGGAATCTGCTCCAAGGAGGGGGCGGGGCGCCCCGCGGGGGGGGGGGGGGGGGGGGGGCGAGAGCGGGGTCTCCACGTGGGAGGCTCCACCAGCGGCCTCAACGGGCACTGAGTCTGAATCCTCGTCCATCGGGGTGGGACTTGCTGGCCGCCTATCCCTGACTGGAGCATAAGTGCGGGTAGGTGCCTGTACGCCAGCCGGAGTCGCCTGTCCGCCAGCCTGTGCGGCCTTCTGGCGTCTGCGACGGTCCCTGCGGGCCGTGCGTTTCCGCCGGCGAACCTCCTGCCATCCGCCAGCCTCTTGGGTCTGCGTGGCATCCTCCGCCGGGGCCTGCTCGTCAGATGATGGCGCCTGCTGTGGCGAGCCAGGGATGTCCGGTCTCTGAGGTGGATGGCCACCCCTCGGGTCTCCTGCAGGGGGTCCAGAGGCGGCATAGCGTGAAGGATGAACCCCCTTGCGGGGACAGGGGCGTGCGAGATGGCCCATCTCCCGACATGTGTAACACTGGCCGGGGAGGCCCGAATACTCCACGCGCTGTATCAGATGTCCTCCAGAAAGAGAAGGGAGGAGGATCGTCTTCGGGAGGGACTCCGGTGACGGAACCACAACACGAATGGCCGGGAGTCCTGCTGCCCGAGCAATCACTAAAGCCGCTGTCTGAGGCGTCTCCACCACCTGCCCGAACGCCTTGCCAATGGATGACAAGAGGGGCAAGTACTCCCTACGGAGTCCAGGAAAGCAGATAGTGACGGGGAAACGTGTCGCGCCTGCTAGCGGGTTAGAAGCGGGGTCGAAACCATGAGTCCATCGCGCCAGGAACGCCCGGGATGAGCGGAGGGCAATGGGGCTCCGAGCCAGCACCATCTGAGCTGCCTGGGGGGGCTCGAAATCCACCTGGTAGTAGCCACGTCCCAAAAAATCTACGCTGACGATCTTGGCGGGCACGCCAACAAGGCTGCCTTGCAGAAGGTCGCGAAGCTCTCTCCGCATCGGACAGCTACCCACTATCTTGCAGACCAAGGAGGAGGCCTCAAGAGCGGATACTGTGGAAACAAACAACTGAAGATCTTTAGCTGTGAACTCCAGACGGAGACCGGAATCGGCAGGGGTAGTCGGAGCGGCTTCCATGGAGTCCTCCAGAGGGAAAAGGCCAGAAACCGGGGTCACCAACGGGAGGGACACAGCCCTGCGAGGAAAAGGAGAGGCGGAGGGCTACAGGATAGCGGGGGCGGGGCGGGGGGGGGGGGGGGGGGGGGGAGCTGAGGCGGGGGGGAGCTAGCGGTGGGGGGAGGGACGAGACGGAAGGAGAGGAGAGGGAGAAGGCGGAGGGGAAGAGACGCGCAGTGGAGGAGAAGGCGGAGGGGGGAGAGGTGGCGGGGGAGAGAAGAGAGGCGGAGGAGGAGGCGGCGAGGGGGGTAGAGAGGCGGGGGAAGAGATGTCGGGGGAAGGAAGCAAGCGGGGGGGGATGGTGGGGGAGGCAGTGTGGAAGGAGGCGGAGGAGGAGAAGGCGGGGGGGAAGAAGGCGGGGGAGGAAACGAGGAAGGAGGCGGGGGAGCGATGGCGGGGGAGGATGCGAGGCAGAAGGCGGGGGAGAGATGGCGAGTAAGGGCGCAATGGAGGAGGCGGGGGAGAGGACGGAGGAGAAAGCGGGGGAATGGCGGCGGGGGGGGGGAGAGGGGGGCGCGACGGCGAGAAGCAGCGGGGGGGGGGGGGGGGGGGGGAGAGGCGGAGCTCGCAGGCGAAGTCGTTAGTCCTCACAATGGCACTTTTGCTGGGCAACCCAATAACTCTGATTCCGAGCATGGTCAATTACATGATGTGTGGTTGCTATGATGAATGTGTGTATGAAATTGCTGGCTATCTTCAACACTCTACTTCACATTCAATCAATGATGCAGAACCTTTTGGAATTAATGTGTGTGAGCCCAAGGAGCCTTTGTGTTACAAGTTCTTTTGAAGTTGTGACTGGGTACAATATGTCATACATCCGATCTGAGGATGCCGTAAATGTCTGGAACATGCGTCCTGGATCAGAGCGAAAATGTGCCAGCTGCTCCTGGACCTCTTGCTGGTGTCGAGACCGGATGGCCGCGATCTCTTTGTGGTGTAGCCGTGGTGTCTGGTAGCCGGCTAGTCTGGGTCGTCGCCTAGCTCGAATCTCCTCTGCTCGCTGAGATGTCACTCCCAATGTGTGTGGCTGGGCTACTGGTGCCAATCTCTGGAAGAAGTCAGTCAACTGGGATTGTCTTCCTCCGCTATGATGTGCGGGTGTCTGAAGTAAGATCTCCCCGTGTCTCTGTAGTGCTAGTAGTCGTCTGGCTAGGTGTCTCTGGTCCGATCTCTCCTAGATCTGTCTAAGTGATGTGGTCCCTCTAAAAACCTCAGGATAGCATGCCCTGATCTCCTGCAAAGCACCACACTGGCAAACAAAATGCTCCTCTGTCTCTACCCCCGTCTGGCATAATCTGCAAATGCGCTCCGCTCGAGGGATGCGTGCTGCTCTCCCAGTCTCGATCTCTAGTTGGTGTGATGAGACCCTTAGTCGCCCAATGGCTACTCTGGCTCCATGTGATAAGTGGACCTCCAAGTATCGTGGTCGCTGGATGAAGCCATCTGTGGAGGTGCTCAAGAAGTGGTCTCTGTAGTAGAGCATCTTCGTGGGGAGTGGCTGACTGGGAGATAGCCAAGTCTCCTGTATGTGGCCCTGCCAAATGTCATGTCTCATGACTCTGTTCCTCTCTGTCTGAGAGAGGCGTCTGTGTGGTGCAGCTAGTGTCATACTGTAAGGGTGGTAATCTGTCAATATCAATCCTGTGTGATGATATCCACTGTACCACCTGGGAGTACCATGACCAGGTATGTCCCTCCTCAGTAAGCTGTCTGGATGCCTCAAAAGCAGCCCGAGATACCCGATTTAGTGGGAGCTCCCGCATCCTGTGTATAAAAGATATAGTCTGGAACATGGCCTCTACTAACATGGGTGGTACAGCAAACTCCGCTCGAAGGATATCATGTGGTACTGAAGGTTTGCTGCGGATCATCCGTGAGAGCATCAAAATCTGAGGGCGCTCTATCTGTGTCCATGAGGATGTAGCCAAAGTTGGTGCCCATACTGCTGCTGCATACATCAATGCTGGAGTAACTAGTGTATGAAATAGCCACCCCTTAGTACGGGGCTCCTGGAAGTGTGCCTGGTGACACTGGCGTTCCAAAATTGCTAATGCTACAAACCCTCGTGTCACTCTGTCTCTGGCTGCCTGTGCCATAGAGAATCTCCCTGATGAGCTGGTAAATGTGACCCCAAGGTATACATATGAGCCCACCACCTCTACCTGTCCCCAGGCTAGTGTAAGGATAGTCTGGCATCTGACTGCTGCTGATGTATGAAAGACCATAACCTTGGTTTTCCCAAGGTTCACTGTGAGTCCTCGCTCCGCACAGAAAGTATCTAGGGCCTGTAGATGCCTTTGTAGCCCTGTCCGAGTATCCGACACAAGAATGATATCATCAGCATATAATAGAATGTGTACAGCCATACCTGAGATGTCAATCCCAGAGCCTCCTCTGTGTATGATGTAGTCTGCTACCTCGTCGATGTATAAGCCAAAGAGTGTCGGGGAGAGAAGATACAAGCCCGCTCGCTGAAGCTCCCGCTGCTCGCCCATCGCCGCCGCCTTCGCTTCTCGCCCCCCCCCTTCTACTCGCCGTTGCGCCCCCCCCCCTTCTCGCGGTCCTGCCTGCTTGCGCCCCCCCTCCTCGCTGCTGCTGCGCCTCCCCCCTTCTCGCCATTTCATCCCCCCCCCCTCCTAGCCTCTTCGCGCCGACTCACCCCCCCCCCTCCCTCTTCGCCTATTCGCCCTCCCTCCCCCTTTTTCGCCTGACTCGTCCCCCCCCTCTCCGCCTGCTCGCGCCCGCCTCCTCTCAGCAGTGCCCCGCCCCCCCCCTTCTTGTTGCTGCCGCCCCCCCCAGGGCTTCTCCTTGGGGTTTGTTCGCCCCCTCCCTACGCTTTCGTGCCTTTTTTCCTCTTCTTCCGGTCTTCCGCCTCTTCGTGTGCAGCCCATTTCTTGCAGGTTCCCCGTTTTCGCCTCGCCTTCGCCTGAGCTTCAGACTCTGATGGAGACTCCTCCCGCCTCGCCTCAGAGGGACTCATCCGCAGCCCCCTCGCCCGCCCCCGAGGACATCCCCATCAGGCTTTCTCTTTCGCCGGAAGAGGAAGCGAGCCTCACTGCAGAGGTGGAACGCCTCCAGGCTCATTCCACCATCTGCCGTATAGTCGGCACTTGCCCCAGCAGAGGGGAGATCAGGGATCTTCTTCAGGCCCGCCTTCTAGCAGATGTGGGCAAGATCCTGGATGTACAGCTCTTGGGCCGGGGACATTATCAGATCGAGTTTGAGGCCGCCCAGAGCGTGGCCAAGGTCCTTGCCATGAGTCCTCTGGACATCAGGGGTGCTCGGGCTTTCTTCAGGCCTTGGCAGCATGGATTTGACCCAGCTGCGGCGGAGCAGGGAGAGCGCCTCTTCCATATTACAGTTTGTTTCCCTGGTCTCCGCCGGGAGTATCTTCCGCTCCTCTCCAGGCTCGGAGCATTGGTGGGCTCGGTTCTTGAGACGGGCCCCTCAGCAGCTTCAGTGGTGGCCAGAGTAGCTGGGCTACCTTCGGTCAGAGTGTTGGTATCTGACATCTCCTCCCTTCCTAAGGTCATTCAGCTACCTAGGATAGGGGGGGGGTGGATAGATCAGAGAGTGGAGTTCTCGGGGCTCCCGAACCAGTGCTTTATTTGCAGGCAGGTCGGTCATCTGGCCAAGGCCTGCCCTCGCAGGAGACCCCGACCCTCACCACCACAGCAGCAGGCTACTGATGGCCCGCCCACAGATTCGGCTCGGCAGGCTGCCTCCGGGACACCTGCTCAGGCCACAGAGACCTCGGAGTGGCAGCCTGGACAGGGGCGCCGCCGAGGGAGACAGCCACAGCAGCACGCCCAGAGACCGCTGCAGCAGCAGCCACAGTCTCAGCCTCACTGGGTTCCCGTGAGGAACAGCTTTGCTCCCCTTCAGGAGGAGACCCCTGCAGCGACTGAGGACCAGGAGATGCCAGCTCCCCCTTCTTCACCCCCCCCACCCCCGTCCCCTCCCACCGCCTCTTCTCCACCTTCGCCTCCTCCCGCCTCCGCTCCGGTTTCGGCAGCGGCTCCTTCTCCACCTCCCTCGCCTCCCCCTCCTCCCCCTCCGGCCGCCTCACCTTCCCGGGAGACCGTGGCAGTTCCCTGGCGCTCACCTGCAGTCCGGAGAGCGCTGAGCACTGACCTCGCTCGAGCATCACAGAGGAGACCTATGCCGATTAGGGCCTCACGGATTTCATCTATCCGCAGTCGGCTGAGTCGCCTTGGCATTAGACAGCGCTCGGAGGCCTTTGATTATACCTTTACACGGCTTTTTGGAGCAGAGGGCCCCCATGAGCCAGCACCCATTCGAGTACATGTAGTGATACCTCCGGCCCGCGGGGAGGAGGCACTAGATTCAGCGGTGGCCTTCTCGTTCCCTCTATGTGGACCTTGTGATCGGGAGTGGACTATAGAGCTCGCTCTCAGCACTTTGAAGACTCAAGCAGTTGAGTTTTCTCACCACGAGCGATCTGGAGGTGACTGATGTGATAGGCCGACTTTGGGAGTTGGCTCATTTTTTCTTGGATCCCGGGAGTGTGGATACCTCAGGGATTCGGCATTTGGTCGTGCGTATAGTGGCAGACTTGGCGCGCGACCCTGGCTATGTGAGTATACACGAGGTTTCTCTGTCAGAGCAGGAGGCAGTCGCCATGGGCCACAGCCACTGGCGCCTGATCCGGGATTCTTGCAGTACACCGGGTGGGCAGATTCGCAGCCGTTCGGATGGGGACTACTCTCCATCCAAGCCGCTTGCGAAGGCCCGCTGTACGGCTGAGACAGCATCCACCTCAGCAGGGCATCCATGAGGATCATCTCATGGAATGTACAGGGCCTTGGCGGAGCACACTTTGTACGCTATCGAGGTTGCTTGAGGCAGGAGCTTCAGAGATGCCTGGTTGGTGGCAGCATTGACATTTTGATGATGCAGGAGCACCATTTGGGTGAGAGCAGGATCCGGAGATATGGTTCGGTGATGCCTGGTAGATGGGACACTTTTTGGTCTGCAGGGTTTGGTCCTTTGGGTGGACAGGGAGGAGTATGCATGGTTATTGCAGATGTATGGCGGCAGGCCATTGTGGATCGAGGGATCATTGTGCCTGGTAGAGCACAGTATGTCATTCTGAGGATGCATGATGAGCTATTGGGTGTGCTCAACATCTATGCGCCCAATCATGCTAGTGCCAGAGCAGAGTTTTGGACTCAGGTTACAGATGCATTGCCAGAGGCCGCACATTGGTGTGTTGGGGGAGACTTCAACATGCTCGAGGACCCGGCAGATAGGGTGGGAGGCAGTCATGTTACAGTGCATGGCACGGAGCTTGCAGCTTGGGACCGGTTTTGCATGTCACTGAGGATCACAGATGCATGGCAGCATAGGGCTTTCTCCCGGTCTCAGGACAGTCTTAGTTTCTCTCGGTCGGATCGCCGGCAAGGAGGGACTAATCTATCTCGGATTGATCGCTTTTATGTGGGCGATTGGTTAGGGGAGCGAGGGGGCTCTGTCGGCATTCTTGCTGGCACCTCATTTTCAGATCATGCGCCAGTTATATTGACATTGGAGGAGGGGACACGGGAGCCCAGCTTGCAGTTGAGGATCCCAGAGAGGGTACTTGCAGATCCCAGTCTCGCTGAGGACATTGAGAGGATCTGGCATGATAGTCAGTGCTCTGACCAGGATGCAGCGGGCCAGTGTGCCCAGGGACTCATTGATCTTAGCTCTTTTCTACATGCTGCAGCTTTGACACGACTGGGAGAGATTCGCGAGCGGGAGCAACGGCTGAGACGCAGCCTTGCTTCGCTACAGCGCCTTCAGGAGCAGCAGCCTGCATGTGAGTGGTTGGCGTCCCAGCTGAGCCAGGCACGCCAGGAGGTTAGAGAGGTAGAGGAGCAGAGACATGAGTTTTACTATCGTCGTCAGGCCTCTCAGTGGACGCAGCTTGGTGATAGAGTGACTGGGGAGTTTTTTGAGATCACTGGACCCTGTCATGCGCGAGCAGGAGTTCGCCAGCTTGGTAGACCGGATGGATCGATAGCTACTGAGCTCGGGGAGATCAGAGCCATTGCCACTGCTTTTTATAGTGACCTGCTTTCAGCGGAGCCTGCCACTGAGGATCGAGATGTGTGCAGACAGACTGTGTGGGCCCATGTGCAGAGGAGGGTCACAGACCATATGCGCACAGTTCTAGGTGCGCCTCTGTCAGAGATTGAGCTTGCCGAGGCCTTGAGGGTCCTGCCGCGACATAGTTGCCCAGGGGAGGACGGACTGACGCCGGCCTTTTTTATGCGCTATTGGGACCTTTTGGGGCCAGGCCTCCGCAGGGGCTTTCAGCATGTTTTGGATACTGGGGTGATGCCGCAGAGCTTTTCAGAGGGCTTGATCTATCTTATCCCCAAGGGGGAGGGAGTATCGGATGACATTCGGCATTGGAGGCCTATTACGATCCTCAATACTGTATACAAGGTCTTAGCAAAGGCCTTGAGTTTGAGGATCCAGCCCTTCCTGGGGGAGTTGATTCATGCTACTCAGACAGGATTTGTCAAGGAGCGCAGTATCCTTGACAACATCTTTACTTTCTGGGAGGCGACGGCCCGAGCTAGGTTTCTTGGCGAGGACTTGGTCGTGATGCTTCTCGATTTTGAGAAGGCATACGATAGAGTTGATTGGGGATTCTTAGAGGGTACTATGCTACGCCTGGGCTTTGAGCCAGGATGGATCAGAGGGGTGGCAGCTTTGTATTCCACAGCTCGCAGCCAGGTGCTGATTGCAGGAGGTCGGGGGCCGAGTTTTGAGCTGACCAGATCAGTCCGTCAGGGGTGTCCTCTCGCCCCTTTCCTTTTTCTCTTCTTTGCGGAGGCTATGAGTATGTATTTGACGACAGAGGAGGTTGGTTTGAGAGGACTCCAGCTCCCAGTCCGGGGGGAGGATTTGCTTGATGCTGAGTTTGCAGACGACACGGGCTTATTTTTGCATGGCCAAGAGGCCAATCTTATTCGGGCAGAGCAGTCGCTCCAGGTTTTTAGTGCAGCTTCGGGAGCATTGATCAATTGGCGCAAGACAGTGGCCTTTTGGATCAGTAGTGCTCCCACTCCGGTATGGAGCCCGGACCCTGGTTTTAGATGGATTCCTCCAGGCACAGCAGTGCGGTATTTGGGATGCCAGATTGGCCTCGATTTGTCACCTGAGCAGCAGATTGCCCCGCTTCTTCTGAGCATTCGGAAGAAGCTATTGTATTGGAGTACAGCTCGACTATCCTTGGCTGGGAGGGTGGTGGTGGCAAATCAGGTGCTGTTAGCGACTATGTGGTACATTACGTCTTGCTGGATCTTCTCGAGCTCTTGCATCAGCCAGGTACAGAGGCTGATCAGGAACTTTCTGTGGTCTGGGCGGGACGGTCAGCCAACTCGGGCAAAGGTTGCATGGGCAGTTATTACACTTCCGCTGGCTCAGGCACCTAGGGAGAGTCTCCCGGGCTGCCATGATGTATTCACTGCTCTTCTGTTAGGAGCAGGAGAGATCTCTTTTGTAGCCCTACGGGCGTTTTTTTTACATAACTAATGAAAGGATCTTTTCTCGGAAAAAAAAAAAGAGTGTCGGGGAGAGAGGGCAGCCCTGCTTCACACCAATGGTGCTGGCAATCATATCTGATAGTCCCCCTGGGCATCTAACTCGTCCAAACACTTGCTCATATAATCTGTAAATCCCCCACATCATGTCGGGGGGTATGCCCCGTGTCTGTAAGCGGTGGAAGAGGCGCTCTCTCGGGACTGTGTCGAAGGCTTTGCAGAAGTCCACAAAACAGCAATAGAGTCTCTGTCTCCGTGCCCGAGTTTGGTCAATTAGGCATCTCAGGGTGAAAATGTGATCAATAGTAGAGAAGGCTCGCCGAAAACCTGCCTGCTGACCAGGGCACGAAGCCCCTCCCTCTCAGCGTGTGTGCTCAATTCTGCCTCCAGGATAGCCCCATAGAGTTTGGCCAAGGTATGACCAATCATGATAGTCCTGTAATTACCGGGGTCCAACATGTCCCCAGCTTTGTGGATCGGTACAATAGTGTGCATCATCCACTCAGCCGGGAAACCACCTACTAGAGCCCTGTTAAAGAGGTCAGCAATAGAAGGAGAGAGTGTGTCAGCTGCATAAATGAAATGCTCACCCTGTAAGCCGGTGTGATCCTCAGCTCTCCCATGTTGGAATCTATGATAGCTCGAGATACCATATCAGTAGTAAAGAAAACCGATGAGGTCGGTGGAGTGTCGGTGGGGCGAGGGATGAGTGGCTGGTGCGGAACATCATAAAGCCCTTCTGCATAACTCTGCCAGGGTTGAGGATCAGTAATCGGGGTGGGGGGGCGTGGCTCTCTGAGTCGTCGCCAAGTAGTGGCTGCATCTTTGCTCATGAGCATGTGGTAGATATCCCAGTATTGAGCCTCCTCATATGTGCGTTGCTTACGGCGTGTAAGAGACCGCATCTGTCTACTGGCCTGCTGCTGTGTTATTTCCCCTTTGGCTATCTGGGCTCGGAGATGTCGATGAAGATCTCTGCACTCATTATCATACCATCTATTCTGGGGCATGTCCCTGGATCTAGGTGGCTTCCCTGTCTGGAGATGGTGTGGAAAGCTGTGGCTAGCTGCTGTGTGCAGTATGTGTGAAAGCTGGGCCGTCAGTACATCCATGGGTGCTGTAGGGTCCATACCAAAGAGGCCATCATGTACTTTTGAATCATAAACGTCTGCAAGCTCCCGGGTAAAGTGGAAGATGGTACGAGATGCCTGAGTGGTCGGGGGTGGCAGATCAAGAGAGCTCCTAAGAGAGAAAGCCAAATAAGTATGGTCCGCACCAATGGGGCATGTAGGGATAGTGAAAGAGTCTATTAGGACTGTGCTCTCCCGCGAGCCCAATATGTAGTCCACAGTGCTGCTGCCTCCTGATGATGGGAAACATGTGAGTCTTCCCGATTCTGGCCATTGTGACATCCGGTTATAAATAACGAGATGGTGTCTAGCTCCCAGGTCCAGAAGGTGTTGCCCATAACCTGTACTGTCTGGCCCACTGTCCTCTGACATCCTCATGGTCCCTGCATCTACATCGTCTAGTGCCTGTAGGATGAGGGGATCTGTGAAGTCGAATGATTCACACTGTCGATTTTGTGTGCGTGCATTGAAGTCCCTCATCAGGAGAACCTCCCCCATGGTCGAATAGTGTAGGATATCTGCGGATAGAGTGGCGTATGGAGACTCACTAGGAAGGGCCCCTCTCTCCTCTCCTCCTCCAATCTGGTCCTCCATGTGACCTGTGTTGAGTCTCGACCCATTCGGCGGGAAGTAGCATATTGCCAAGTAAATTGTTCTCACCTCTGAGAGCTGTAGGATAATCCACATGTAGCGTGCCTCTGGGTCTCTCGACACCACCCTGATACGTTGGTGTAGTGCTTGTCTG
Source organism: Cibotium barometz (assembly GCF_041138505.1). Taxonomy (NCBI): domain Eukaryota; kingdom Viridiplantae; phylum Streptophyta; class Polypodiopsida; order Cyatheales; family Cibotiaceae; genus Cibotium; species Cibotium barometz. The sequence continues at coordinate 50,806,103 of NC_141047.1, forward strand.
AGTAGTATAGCGATCCCACCTGAGCCTCTGGAAGTGCCCTGTCGCATCTCTTGTCTATACCCTAATTCCCACTGGTACCCTGCTACCCGTGGTAAGCCTCTCTCTAGGCTTTCATGTGTCTCTGTTAGAAACATGATGTCCCGGTTCTCCATAACCTCCTCTAGTCTGCCTGGATGTGTCCATAGAGCCCCATTGCAGTTCCAAACTGCTGCATATATCTCCTTGTGCTTCTTGATAATTTCTTGTGTCCCATAGGCCATATGGCGCTGTGCCACCATCTTGCCCTCTATGTATACATGGCCATCTCTGTAATGTGCCTTTTTCCCTTCAGCACGTGCTACTTTAATTTGTGGCATGCATGATTTCCTATGTTGTCTCTGCATCCAAGTTAGGCCATCATCAAAGTAGATGGGGTCCCCTGGTAGGTTTCTCAGAATAACTCTCTGTCTCATGAAGGTTTGCCTGCTCACTTCGTCTGCGAACTGTAGCACTAGGGCTTTACTTTGGGTGGGGCTGTCCTCCATATCTTGGTGAATGGAAGTGGTGCATCCTCCGCATGGCCTAATTTTATGCATAAGTTTCTGCCGTCCGTCTCAGGGGTGCACCCCTCTGTCTCTGGAATACCTGTCACGCGTATGTTCAGGCGACGGATTCTCCTCATCTTCTCTTCATCTAGTGTGGATTGGACCATGTGCGTGTCCTCTTGTACTCTCTCTTAATATTTTTCTTGACCACTTCCACCCATCCTTTTCTTACTGCTTCCATCTTGCCCTCCAGGGTTTTGGTAATCGTCTGGATGAGCTCCTCCTTCATGGTTTCTTTGTCTGCCTCGAGGATTTCCCCTTCTTCTGGGCGTTCACGCAGTGAAGCTACTTCGCCTTTAAGCTGGGCAATCTCCTCCTGCATTGTTTCCTTTTCTTTCTTCCATGTTTCTGCTTCGGTCTCGAGCTTAGCAATGCGATCGAGGAGGCTCTTCTGGACAGTGTTGAGGTTGCTGTCCGTGGTTTTCTTCAAATCCTTCAGCATCTTTTCGAGCTTTTCCATACGTGCCTCCATGACGTTTCTTCTGTCCTTAATCCTTGTGGGCTGTGACTGTTACTTCAGCAGACTAGGGCTGGTCTCAACATGGTGCTGACCTTCAGGAGAGAGAGGGGGGGGGGGGGGGGGGGGGGGGGGGGGGGGGCGAAGGGCAGGCAGCGGGAGAGAAAGCGAAAGGGGGGGGGGGGGGGCAGGCAGGCAGCGCGAGAGAGCCTAGGCAGGCAGCGCGCGAGAGAGAGAGAGAGAGAGAGAGAGAGAGAGAGAGAGAGAGAGAGAGAGAGACATTGTTCGTCATCTTGGATATCCGGTGGGTGTGGATGTGGACCCCCAAGCGCTTCTTGCTTGGATTTCTGCTCGGATCTCAGATAAATTTGTGTATTGGAAAGCTCAAGGGTGGCCTATGCATGTGAGGGTTAAGGTAGCTCAGGTTATTATGCTTAGCATGATTTCCTATTTTTTTACCTTTGCTACCTTGGACGCACAAATCTCTCATCCGTTTGGTTGCTCCCATTCGGTTTATGCTGTGGAAGAGGCAAGGAAATATTATGGGTCAAACATGGATAGCTTGGAATCACATTACGACGCCCAAAAGAATGGGTGGGGCTGCTTTACTAGATGTCCGCTTGCATATGGTGGCGCGTAGGTGGGCGCTTTTTCAGGATATGTGTTTGCAAGAGCAGCCTTGGGTTTTCATGGCTCGTGACTTGATTGAGTTGGAGGGATTGTCACATGGGCGGACACGTGTGCAGGCTTCATGGTGGGACATTGTGAATGCGGCTCATCCTGTCCGTATTCGCTCATCACACATTTTATCGCATATTCTCCTTTCTTGGCATGAAGTTCTACTGTTGGCTCGGTGGGATCCTGGTCATGAAAGACTACTTTTGAACTCTTTGCAGCTCGAAACATTTGTGGAGTCGCGTGTCATTGTTTGGCCAAACAGAGATGCTTCACGCATACGACTCAACCGCATGGTCAGGCTAGGCTTGGTTAGAATCCGAGATGCTGTGATACCTGGTCGTGACAGGCCATATTCATTTCGTCGTATTCGGCAGCACTTTAGGGTTCCTCGGACATTTCAGCCACTATGGGCTGACATCATGCATGCAGTTGAGCCTTTTACTCCATTGCCTCGGCCATCTGCAGATCAGCCTTGGCTTGATTGGGCACTATGTAAATCTGGTGACTTGATATCACTCTCAGCTAACCAGGTCTATCATAAGCTTGTATCAGAGAAAGATTGGGTTTCAGCCAAGGCCAATAAGGTGTGGGGATTGCACAAGTCTAAATCATGGTGGCAGAAAACTCTTATGAGTGGTTGGCAGTCTAAACTCCCTTACCAAGGTAAGGTTTTCATTTGGAGGATGTTGGTGGGAGGGTTACCTACACGGGATCAACTGAGCCGTCGTAAAATTACACTGGCCTCTTGCTTCTTCTGCACGACATGCACTGAAACAGTTATGCATCTGTTCATGAGTTGTCCAGTGGCCCGTCAGATTTGGTCTTTTGTCTCTCGCGTTTGGGAGGCAGTAGAGAGGTCTACTGTTTCGGCTCATCAGTGGATATTTGGGATTTGTCCTCAAGTCATTACTTCAGACAGCCACCTTGTGATATTCCATTTCCTTAGATGGACAGGACTTTGGCATATTTGGACTACACGGAATGGATTCATTTTTGATTCCTTGTCTGGAATACATGGGCACATTCTACGTATCCGCGGTTTGCTGCTTTGGCAGTTTTCTTCTCTTCTCTCAGCTCAGCTACTGGATGCAGATGTTATTTCCTTATGGTCTACGGCGGCTCGGCTGGCTCATCTTTGATGCTTCTATCTGGGATGCTTATTTGGCTAGGAGGCTTTCTTATTAGTGTACAGGTTTGCATGGTCATGATCCTTTAGAGGATCTTTTGTGGGGGTTTTGTTTGGGGCCATAGGTTCTGTGTGAGCCATGTGGCTGATGTACATTTTACATATAATATAAAACACCATTTCACGAAAAAAAAAAAAGAGAGAGAGAGAGAGAGAGAGAGGTGGACGGAGGCGACGGAGGCAGAGGCGGACGGAGGCAGCGGGGGGCGCAGCGGGAGGGGGGCGCGCAGGCAGGCAGCGCAAGAGAGCCTGGGGGAACTTGAGAGAGAGAGAGAGAGAGAGAGAGAGAGAGAGAGAGAGAGAGAGAGAGAGAGAGAGAGAGAGAGAGAGAGAGAGAGAGAGAAATGAAATGAAATGATATATTAACGTCTTCAAAAGGCCAAAATGACCTATGAGACCAAAAAGGTTACAACAATTGGTGGATCTGATACAATGTCTGTGTAAGGAAAGCTAAAAACAATTAAACAACTAACTGAAACTGAAACAACTATGAGGAAAAGTACGGTACCAGGAACTCCTAATGGATAACATGTGGGAGGAAAACTCCAGCAACAAAGGTAAGCATCATACACATCACTATCCAAAGATGTCTCTCATCGGTCGATGGCGGATATCCTCAATGTCCTCCATGGTGAGTACTCTGACTGGACGTCTCCCATGCCGTGCTAGTATGGTCCTGATCCTCTGTTGTAGTCTCCGCCGGTGTCGAGATGGACCTCTCATCTTGGGGCGCCTGGACCGCCCCAGCTCTATAGCCCGATCAATCAGTGTACCTCTGGTGCGGCTGTACTCTGGGGCTAGCTGCAATGCCTGCTGACCTGACTGCTCAATCTCTGGTCGAAAGAAGTCTGTAATCTGCCTCTGTAGGTTTCTCTCCCTCTCTGATCCCCTCCCTCTCAGAAGACCCTCTCTATGTCTACGCAGCTCTAGCAAGTACAATCCGAGGCATCTCTGATCCTGGTATCTCATGACTCTAGAAAGTGGTCCAAAGCCCTCTCTGAACAGGCAGTGAAAACGGCCTCGTATCTCATAATATACCGGACAGTGACATATGTAATGTAACTCTGTCTCTGGCTCCATCTGGCACAGCTGACAAATCCTGGCCTCAGCTGGTACTCCTCTGAATCTGCCAGTCTCAATCTCTAGCTGGTGTGAGGATGTGCGCATCTGACCAATAGCACACCGTACCCCATGAGAAAGATGAGTATCCATGTAGCTGGGTCTAATCACAAACCCATCCTCCGTGAGCTGGAGAGAGAGAGAGAGAGAGAGAGAGAGAGAGAGAGAGAGAGAGAGAGAGAGAGAGAAATGAAATGAAATGTTATATTAACGTCTTCAAAAGGCCAAAGTGACCTATGAGACCAAAGTTACAACCATGTGACATCTGATACACTGTCTGGAAAAGAAAAGAAAGAACTGAAGGTAAGTATCTAGCCCTACAATACATCAGTAGTAGGGAGCATTCGGAAGCAGCAACTAGGGAGAGTGGGAAGCTAATGCTACTAGTCAAAATGGGGTACATGAGTACATGGATACATGAATACATGAATATGGGGGAGTACAAAAGTGACAGTGAGTACAACAGTATATGGCTGGAGTGGTAATCATCCTAGGAGCTCTAGCATGGATCTCTGCTGGATGGCCTGGATATCTGCCATAGTGAGATGCCTGGTCGGACGAGCCCGATGCCTTGCAATGATGCTCTGAATCCTCCGGTGTAGGCACCGTCTCCGATGTGAGGATCCGCGAACCCTCAGGCATCTAGATCTGCCCAACTGGATAGCTCTCTCAACTAGAGTCCCACGGGGTACCCACTGCTGGGCTGTCGGCTGTGTGTCCTCCCGGGTAGTCCCTCTAAAGAAGTCAGTAATCTGTCTCTGTGTGGACTCCCTGCCAGTCGGGCGTCTGCTCTTGATAATGGACTCTCTGAGCCTGCGGATCTCGAGGAGATAAAAACCCAAGCATTGCTGATCACAATAGTCCATGACTCTAGCCAGTGGTCCAAATCCCTCTTTGAAAAGGCAATGGTAGTGCCCTCGAATCTCATAATATGCTGTGCAGCGAGACAGATGTAGTGCTCCTCCGTCTTTGGCTCTATCCAACAAAGCTGACAAATCTTGTCCCCTGTAGGTATGCCTCTAAATCTGCCTGTCTCTATCTCTAACTGATGTGAAGAGGTGCGGATCTGCCCAATGGTGCACCTCAATCCATGAGACAGATGGGTATCCATGTAGCTTGGTCTAAGTATAAATCCATCCTCAGTGGTGCGGAGAAGATGGTCTCTATATAAAGCCATCTTCGTCCCCAACTCCCTTGAGGGCTCTAGCCATGTCCTCCTAGTGTCCAACTGAATGAGGTCCTGTTTGATGACTCTACTAATCTCAGAATGTGTCAAGGTGAGAGAGGGTGCCTCCAGAGAGTACTGGAAGGGTGGAAGTCTGTCTGAACTGAGCCGGTGGAGCTCAAACCAGGATGCTATCTGCACATAGCAACATGAAGTGTCTCCCTCCATGGCTAGCTGATGAGAGGACTCTAAAGCAAGTCGTGCATACCGGTGTTGGGGTAGCTCCCAGGTGCTATGAATGAAGGACACTGATTTGGCAAGAGCCTCGACTACGATCGGTGGTGCTCCCATCTCGGCTCTGATAATCTCATGGGGTACCGATGCCTTAGCCCGAATCATCCTGAAGATGAAAAGGCCAAAGTGACCTATGAGACCAAAGTTACAACCATGTGACATATGATACACTGTCTGGAAAAGAAAAGAAAGAACTGAAGGTAAGTATCTAGCCCTACAATACATCAGTAGGAACATCCGAAAGCAGCAACTTTGAGATATTAAGCGTCTACTAAAGACCCAATGGGCCTATGAGACCAAAGTGGTACAATAATGTCCATGGCATATCTCATCATGGAATGGAAAGTAAAACAGAATGAAAACATAAATATAGCTATCTCACTGGGGTGATACAAAATTGTCCATGGAAACTTGTCATGGAATACTAAGAACATAAAAACATGGGAGTAACATCAGCTCCGATGACGAGCATGGCCGAGAGGTCTCCCTCAGCTATGTCACGTGGAAAGGTAGCTCGATGGCGGTGGAGCATGTCCTGGATCTGGAGCTGATGAGGTGATCGTGGCCGACGGGGGGGTCGAGGGTGTTGGGCACGCTGGAGTGCAGAGGCTCGGTCCGAGGTAACTCCTCTCGGGTGGGGTAGGTCCAGAGTAGCTCCTTGAGGGTCCACAAGATCCACTATGTCGGTTTCCCCGGTTGGTATCCTCTTGAGACAGCTGGAAAAAAGGGGAGTCCAAACTGTACTGAAGGGGAGGTAGGCGGTCCATGCAGAGCCCATATACTGAGAACCAAGTGGAAACTAGTGCATACCATACTCCAGAGTGCCCCTCAAGTGCTAGTTGTCTGGAGGACTCTAGGGCAAGCCTCGGGTACCTGTGGGGATCCATGTGATTGATGCAATGAAGGTATGTGACGGTCTAGAAGAGTGCCTCCACTACCATCGGGGCTGCAACAAACTCTGCCTGGATAATCTGGTGTGGGACTGATGGTTTCATGCGGATCATACGGGAGAACATCATGACCTTGGGCCTCTCAACTCGCTGCCAATCCTCATCGGATAAATCTGGCCCCCAGAAAGCTGCTCCATACATAAGGTTGGTGTGACGAGGGAATCAAAGCTCAAGGCTCAAGCTATGTAGCATGGAGAGTCAACGTTGATGTGAGGGTTGGGGGGTGGGCATTATATAGGTATGGCATAGGCTGGTAGTTGTCACGATACGAAAATATGATATTGTACGGGAATTTTTGGTATGATATGAAATTTTGGGATATTGTACAAGTTTTTTTTTAGCACTTACAAACTATGGAGCTTCAAGCTAATGTGAGGGAAGGGTGGGGGGGGGAGGAGTCCACATTGCTGGAGGAACCACATGGAGATGTGTCTCTCCCAGTTTGATCTCCTAATTGTCTCCAAAAAAGAGCCTGCATGGGTAATGTGATACCAAAGGTCTCCGAATGTAGTGTTTTTGACTAAGAGACCGTCCTTGCACAGATACGAGCGGTGATAGGTTTAGGGACTCCTCTGTAGATCAAAATGGCCCTGTCCTTATCTTCTCCCTCGTACATAACTTGAGGATCTGACTGTCTAGCCTACCTATACCACTAGGGATCTCCAAGTGATGTAGCAAGATTCTCTCCTCATCCTACTGATCAGTTTACCTTGCCGGATTTTTTAGGTCTCACAACAACCCCATATGGAATACTGAGTGGACATGAAAGTTGTGGAGTATTGCGGGCATTTGAATTCTTCGTTGAGTAGGATTTCTATCTTTTTTGAGCATTTGGAATTTTTTTTCTCAAGGTGGGGGGGGGGGATCGTACGAACCGTACCGTACGAGAAACAACCATGCATAGGCTATAGCCAAAGACTTGGCCCAAGACAAGGGAAAGAAAACGGTCATAAAATGGGCAGCAAAACGGTCAGAAAACGGCACAAGAAACGGGCGAAAAAAATGGCGCAATCGGTCAATGGCATTATTGTACCGTACAGTACCATACCATACGAACCGGTTCGTACTGGTACGAGAAGCAACTATGGCCTAGACCAGAGTTGTGATACTTCTGCAATGGACATGGTGGATCACATATAGTCTTGCCAAGGGCCTATACGGGCAGGCTCTTGTGGTGTGGGATGCTAGGGCTGATTTGGCATCAATAATTGGAAGTGACTTTTAGCCTCTGGCTTGGGGGTGGTCTCCAGACACGGATTGTGGTTGGTGCTTGCACCCTTCTATGTTGTTTGTACTAATCTTGTGTTGAGCCTGTGATTTAGGTCATTTCGTGAGAGGATCTTACAACCAGGGTGGCGAGATTTGCGTTCTAGCTTCTTTGACCATGCACGAGTTGTCCTTACTTTAAATGATCCCTAGTAGTATGGTCTGCCAACAGACCCGCACGATCCCTGACAGCCTCCTTAAGGACACCAATATCCAGAGGCATATTGAGAAGAGCTGAAGTTGATCGCCTTTGAGCTACGCATGGCTGCCAAGAGACTGGACCCAATCCTCTCTGCTGTCAGTCTCTTCCTTCAGGAATCTCTTGAGCTAGATTGCTAACTTTTAGTGATTAGGAACATAGCCTCCACAGGAGCCATGTGATGTTTTCTAGAGTTCAATGCCCAAGAAATATTTGAGATCATCTAGATCTTATTTCATACTTCCATCTCCTCTTCACCTTCGCTTTCTCAACCTCATTGTTTTGCTAGTGATGATGAGATCATTTACATACATTATAAAATTGAAATGCCATAATTACGAGTGAGTTTAACAATGAGTGGTCTGCCCCATTAGTTTGAAATCCAGTGCATGTCAGATGAGTTAACCTCTCAAACCAAGCTCTAGGAGCTTGCTCCAATCCATAGAAAACTTTGTTTAACTTACAAACTAGAATGACATAATCATCAGCGAGTTTCACAAACAAGAGTGATCTGCACCACTACTCTGAATCCAATGCATGTCAGATGACGCCTCTCAAACCAAGCTCCAGGAGCTTGCTTTAATCTATAGAGAACTTACAAACTAGATGCTTATGTTTGAAATCTGCATATCCTTGTGGTTATAGCATATACATTTCTTCTTGCAGGTACACATTGAGAAATACATTTTTGACATCTAGTTGATGCATACACCATCCCTGTATTGGAAGGACACTTCTGATGGTTTTCATCTTTGCCGCTGGGGCCAAGGTCCCCTCATAATCAATTTCATGTGATTAAGTATGTCCCTTTGCAACTAGTTAGCCTGGCTTTGAATCTGCCGATGCTGCCATCAGAGTTATGTTTTATCTTGTAGATTCAGTTACACCCTATTGCTGTCTTGCCTTGAGGTAATGATACCAGATCCCATGAACCCATTTTTTGTAGTGCATTTATTTCCTCTGGCATTTCCACTCCACTTCTCTGATTTTGCGTAGTGCATCTGTTTCTTCCTTCATTTCTACTTCCACTCCTTACAACCTTTGGATTCAGTTAGTTTGATGGATCAACAGTGTGATACCTGTGCCGTGAATGCGTAATGATGCTTCATGGAATGATTGTATGTCATCCTTTGAATGTGATGCACAAGTCTCCTGCTTCTTGGTCTTGATTGATGAACATCCTCAGTTGCCAACTCAAATCCTTTTCCATCACTACCTCCAGCAAATCAACGATCCTGAAAATCCTTGGATCAGCTCTCAGATGGAAACTGTAAGTACCACGCTTGAGGGCCATGGAGACTTGGAGGGTGGAGTGCAGACACCTTGCTGCAGTTTTATATGGGCTTCAGCAGGAGCAGAGTCACGGTAGATTCCTTTGCCTCAGCAGGACTGCAATGCAGGTGGGATGGTATGTGCTGGCTCCGTGTCCGTGATGGGAAGGTGGCGCTTGACTACTCCAGTGTCAGAGATACTAAAGGACACTTCTCATGGCCGAATTGGATTTGCAGGTGTGGGATCGGGGTTGGCAACAAGTTTGGCATGTCACCTGGCTGGTTGTCCCCCAATCACCAGTACCTTTACAGCAGCACAACAGGCATGATGATGGATCCTGTATCTGTTTACCTGAGTGCTTACTTCATCTCCTGGGGAGTGCTTGCTTGGGTGATAGACACAGCCCTAGCACTTCGCTACAAGGATGGCAGGGGCTTGACACCTGGCATGGAGTTTTGGAGTATCTTAGCCTTTTGAAATGGGACAGCTATTCCCTAGGCCTTAACTGTGCCCTTGAATTCCTGCTGGGAGCTGAAGGATTTATATCGTGGCCGGTTTGGCAGTGGGCCTGGTACTGCAAGAACATCGAGGTGAGGGCCATCCCTCCTGCAGAGGCCATCAGTGCCATCTTGATAGACTTTATTCATACTCTCTGTGGTTGGGAGCACCTTTCAAAGCAGATCCAAGGCCTTGCTGGAACAGAGTGCAGCATTCGTGCACATATGGAGCCCTGAGCCTTTCTTGTCTGCAGGTGTGGATGGGATCACAAGGTGCTATAGTAATGGCATCTGTAAAACTGTGTGCGCCCGTGCGCTCCCTGGCATGCTTGTGCATGCAGGTGTGCCCACTTGAGCTTGTGTGACATGCACATACTTGCGTTATATGTAGCAACAAAAACATCGTAAATCACTGTAGCTAGGTAACTACTGATTGTCTTAACCATCGAGATAACTCCTAACTCTTTAGATTCATTTGGTTCAATGGTAAGCAATTCCATGTTTTAGTGTTGTTTGCTGCTTGTCTGTGGGCAAAAACCGCCATGTTTTTTCAAGAAGTGCATGGAAGTGGATAGATTTCTTCTTTTGAGGGCAATGATGGCTTTGAGTTCTGATGCCAAAGCAGTTGGGCAAACTGGAATTTTTTTGATTAAGGCTGTTAGTACAATTGGTAGATTGTTTCATTTTGCAGAGGTTGAATACAAATCCTATTCTTTATAATGCTATAGTCAAGGTAGAGCAATCAGATGCCTTGACCACCGAGGAAGCAAAGCGAGCTGCGCATACACATAGAGTGGAGTTTGAGCGGGGTGGCGTCCATCTTCCGGATGGTCAGTGTGCCAGCTGTAAAATGATAGGATTAATGCTTTTATCTCTGCTATAGGCTATGTGCAATATTAATGGCAGTTGGCAAAAAAGCTACTGTAATTCAGAGAGTTGTTGCTTGCGTACATGCAGAAAAGCTAGAGCGGGTTCAACAACTCAATCTCCACATCACTCATCTTGGACGGGAGTAAGCCACTTGACACTCTCTCTCTCTGTGTCTGTCTCTTTGTTTGTCAATCACCTCTGTATGTATATGCGCACACACCTGTGGGCATTGGCTATGCTGTTAATTTTATTAATCTTAGCCAAGATTGAGATTACAATCCTTAATGAATGTGGTGATTTAATGCCAGATTTGTAGGAAACATTTTGAGAGATCCTGGTCATGTTGATATCTTTCCTGCATCAAAAGTTCCCAAATGCATACAACAAATGATCAAGCCGATATTCCGGTCTAAAGATGGCTTGATCAAAGTTCCGTCAAAGGGAGACACAAATATGAAAGGTATTGAGTCTGGAGCGCGAGTCATTACCGAGGTTGAAAACCTCTCCTCTATTCTGAAATGGGCCAAAGACAGAGAGGTATATGCAAAAGCCTTTGCTATGTGATACTGATTATTATAGACTTTAGGGTATTGAGACATAGTGCAGTATTTCATTATAGGACATATTTTCCAAAAGAACTGCTTGTACAACGAAAGTAGGGCTAAGGCCTGTTGTAGGGTGCTTAGTCTGCCCTTTGACTATCTTCTAGCCTGCCCTACAGGTGTTCATTTTTGTTGTACATAAGTTTGCTGACTTTAAGAGAAATATCATGTAGCTAACTTGGTTTTACTTCAATTGCATAATAGAAAATATTCAATAGAAAAAGTCACAAATCATTGCTGGAACTTACTGTATTTCATCACATCTGCTGAGGTTACATCATGCTACAAGTATGTGCTGACCAAATTGGTTGGCCCACCTTGCAATTGTGCTGGTCCCGCAAGTTCACAACTAGATCATTGATGAGGCGAATGCTTTGTGGCACTAGTGGCGGCTGGCCCCTTTTGACACCCATCTCAAGCCTGCTTGGCGGTCACTATATAGCTGATATAGTCCACTCTGACGCACTTCCGTGCACCACATCAGATCAGAATTCAGGTTAAGTCCATAATACATGTAGATCATTTTGGAGGCATGCTCCCCAAAAGGTGGATAACAGTTTAAAAACACATGCAAGTACGGCGTAAACCTCAATAAAGGATGTGCCAGAAATTTTAACTGTAATTTTTGAGGTGGTAGTGCTTATGAATGATCAAAATCATGCTGGGAAAGTTTGAAAAGTAGCAGTAATTTTGAACTTTTTTTTGAAAGTTTTCCAGTAAAATTTACCTTGTTGAGCTCGACAAGGCTGGAATTTAAAGCCTTTATGGGTTTTGAATAATGTATTATAAATGATTGGGGTTTCCTAATCTCTGGATTACAATAGGTAAGGAAACAAGCATACATGGAGGGTTACAGCGTTCCAAAAGGCAATCTGGGTGTAATCAATGATCTCATAGCTTCCCGCCATGAGTTTGCTCAGGTACACCTCTAGATCATTGGATATGTCACCTTCTGATTCAGAATAATGCATAGAAACTCCTGAATACAAAGCTTTATTTGTAACTCAGCTTGTATGCATTTGTCCTTCAAATAGCTACTGTAAATCTAATAGAAAATCCAGGTACACACGTGGTCTTGTTATTCTAGCATGCATAAACTTATTTCTTAGAGTGGGTGAACCAAATTTTTTTGAGGGTAGAGCTACATTTTAAGTCAAATATCATGGGATATAGCTTGGTGTTATCATGGCTGGTCTACTGTCCACGGACAGGGAATTTGGCATCCAAAACAAAATACCCACTTAAATGGGATGCTAAACCATAACCAAGAGGAACTCATGCAAAAATATACGGACTGGAACATTCATAGCACCCCTCCCTCATAGCCCCTTCAAAAATTGGAATTTCCTTGAGGTCAAGTGCTCAAATCACTTGCTCGATAAAGCTCTTACTTGAAGTAGTGGTGATGCTTAAGTCCTGAGTGTCTTTGATGTGCTTGAGAGCCTGCATCTTTTTACAAGCGGTTCTCCCAAGGCTTGTTAGAAAAACTTTGATAAAAAAATAGGCAGATGAGATTTCAATGTATTGTCTTATAACTTGTTCACTAGTGGTGAAGAGTAGTATTTCATGGTGTGCCAATTGTCTTGCATTCAACAATTCCAAATGACAACAATACCTCTCAAACACATGGGAAACATTAAAATGCCATCAAACTGTCACGTGACCTCCATGAACATCAGTGTATGAGCTGATAATCTCTAATCTCAAACCCGTGTTTTTGTGAAGTCCAAAGAGGGTTTGAGATAGTGGGCATCCTTGTTTCACTCTGATGGTGCTAGAGATTTCACTCCGATGGTGCTAGAGACCTCCTCAGATAGTCCAACCAGCCATCTCACCTTGCCAATAACTGACTCATATAAGGCAATGATAGCCCAGGTCATGTCAGATGGGACCCTGAGATGCTGTAAGCGCTGTAGGAGACGGGCCAAGGCACTGTATCAAAAGCTTTGCCGAAGATGGCGAATACTGTGAGCTGCACTGCTGAAGTGACGTGAACCTGCGCTGCTGCCCCCGCCTGGCCTCTGTTGCCTCCGCCTGCGTCTTTGCTGTTCCCGCCTGCCTCTGCTGCCTTCGCCTGCCCAACTGCCGCCTTCGCAACCCCCCTTCGCCTGCCCAAGTTCTGCCCTTCGCTAGCCTTTCAGTCCCCGCCCGCCCTTCAGCTGCCCCCGCTAGCCCCTCTGCTGCCCCCCGCCTGCCTTCGCCTGCCCCTTTTGCTGCCCCCACCAGCCCCCCTTTTGCTGCCCCGCCTGCCCTTCAGCTGCCCCCGTCAGCCCCTCTGCTGCCCCCCGCCTGCCTTCGCCTGCCCCCTTTTGCTGCCCCGGCCAGCCCCCCTTTGCTGCCCGCCCCCTGCCTTCTTCAGTCCCCGCCTGCCCCTCAGCTGCTCCCCGCCTGCCCCTTTGCCCTTGCTTCCCCAGCTGCTCCCCGCCTTTGCCCCCCTTCCTCTGCTCCCATTTTCCCAGCAGCTATTTTAACTGGATTCAAGTCGGCCGCCTACTTTTCTTGATTGGTCTTATGGCTTTTTCTGCTGCAGCGAATCTCTCATCACCCCCATTGGCCGGGAGAATCATCAATTTTTCAGAAGACGAGCTCACCTCTCTTCAGCACGACATTGACCTTGAGGGTCCAGTCTACCCTTGTTGCGAGAGTTTATGGTTCCCACCCCTCTCGTTCACAGCCCGTGAATGGCTTCTAGCAGCTCTCCCTTCGGAGCTGATTGTGCACTTTCAGGATACTCGTTTACTTGGTCGAGGCTTCTTCCAGGTGGACTTTCATTCTTCAGAAGTTACTTCTCAGGCTTTGGCTAGCAGCCCCTTTCCTCTTGGTCCTAGGAAGATTTTCTTCTTTCAGTACCAGGTGGGCTTTGATCCAGTGGTGGAGGATCAGCGCCTTACCCTGGTCTCACTATGGCTCTCTGCTCTTCCTCGGTCCTATTGGAAGCTTTTAGCTTCCATAGGGGCATCCTTTGGCCAGGTTCTAGAGGTACCAATCCTCCCGAGCTCTCCCGCCTCAGCTTCCGCGGCCGTTACCGCCACTCTTGATGGTGTACCCCGGGTCCTTGTGCTTGTTCCTGATCCATCGATTACTGATGATCATGTTATGCTTCAGAGACTTGACGGATGTCATTTCCGCCAGAGGATGGAGATTGCAGGCAGACTTGACCAGTGTTGGATTTGTCGTCGAGACAGGGTCACATTGCTAGAGATTGTCCCAAATCGAGGGGCCATGCTAGGAGGCGGCGTGGTCCTGCCCATCAGAGGCCTTCTGCAGATGCCGAGACTCCAGCTGCTCCTTTGCCACAGCAGACCACACAGCGTTGGGTTGTGGTTAGGGATGGCAGGCACCCTCGGACCCCCGTACCTGCCCCTTCACCCACACCCCTTGTGGAGCACCCTAACCCCTATGTAGCTCTTGCCTCACAGGATGTTGATCCTTTTTTGGAGGATGAGGCCTTGCAGGCACATGATTTGGATCCCTCATAGGAGGATGCTGCATTACAGTTACAGGATGATTGCACCCTTGAGGATGATGTTGCACATTCGCATTGTCATGGTACCTCTCCAGTTCTGAGGACTAGCCCTGGCTTTTCCCTGGAGTGGGAGAGAGAGGTAAGGTTCACATCCTCAGATTTTCCCTCCCTTACCTATGCGAGACGTACTTCCGCCTCTAAAGGGGGTTCTTTGTCGACCAGGAGATCTGGTCGTTCCTACTCTGAGTCTTTATGAGGATTGTCTCTTGGAACATTCAGGGTCTTGGGGGTTTTTTTCCGCGTGGACGGAAACAAATTGTAAAAACCCAGCTTCATTGTGCAATCACAGGTGGACCTATGGATATATTGCTCTTGCAAGAGCATAAACTGGATGCTAGTCAGTGTGGGAGATCAGGCAAGCTTCTCTCGGGACACATCTTTTGGTCACCGGCTGTTGGTACCAGGGGTGGTGTTTGTATCTCTATTTCAGCTTTGATCTTGCCTTGCATCATTGGACATGGTGTCATTTTGCCTGTGAGAGCGCAGTGGATCCTTCTTAAGCAGGGTACTACACGCATTGGTATTCTCAACCTCTATGCTCCTAACCATAGAGGTGAGAGGATTGCCTTTTGGAAATATCTCACTGCATTGATGCCTCTTGCCGACCATTGGATTATGGGTGGGGATTTGAACATAGTTGAGATGCCAACGGATAAAAGAGGTGGACATGAGGGCTTGGTGCATCCTCTTGAAAGAGCGTCTTGGGAGAGGTTTATACGCTCCATTCATGGTAGAGAGTGTTGGCATGAGGATGACATTTTGAGGAGTCCATCTACTCTTCTTTTATCATAGTATAACAAGAGAAGAGATGTAGGATGTATCTATGCACGGTTAGACACATTTTATGTGGATGATTGGGTGCTTGACAGAGGTGAACATACTTTGATTGCTACAAGCACCTCCAAATCGGATCATTGCCTTGCCCAGTGGTTTTATGTATTAGAGATCCGAATGGCCATGGATCAGCACCCCATGTACGCATCCCTGATCATTTGTTTTCAGATGCAGAACTATCGCGTCGTATGCTTGATATTTGGAGATCTCATGACTTCTTACAGGCCTCTCAAAGATGGAGAACTATCGCGTCGTATGCTCTAGATGCCGCTTGTTCTATGCAGGAGTTCAGTCATGCTCTTCATGCCTTACCTCATGGTAAGTATCCAGGGGAGGATGGCCTCTCCCCTGTTTTTTTCATTACTTTTTGGGATGAGATTGGGACTAAGCTTTGTAGGAGATGTGGGACACAGGTTCTATGCCTTCTTCTCTCACTGAGGGGCTTATTTATCTTATTCCTAAGAGCGGGGATAAGACATTGATTGGCCAGTGGAGACCTATCACCTTACTTGTTGGGACTGCCTATAAGATTCTTGCTAAGGCAGTGAGCATCAGGTTGCAGCCAATTTTGCAGGATGTTATTGATGATACCCAGAATGGATTCTTACACGGCAGGAGCATCTTTGATAACATTTTCTCGTTATGAGTATCTGGTAGAAGCTCCTCCATTGGAGCTCCAGGAGATTAGATTTAGCCTCCACAGCTTTGGTGGCTAATCAGGTTTTGCTTGCCTCAGCTTGGTTTATTGCCTTTTGTTGGTGATTCTCTCGTACATGCATTGGCCAATTGCGGAGATTGACTTGCAATTTTCTCTGGTCGGGCTTGGATGGCACCTTAGACACTCGTGCCAGGGTAGCTTGGCTCAGAGTTATTCAGCCCAAAAGAGAGGGGGGCTTGAATATTGTCGATCCGGATGTTCAGTGCAGGGCGTTGCTTTACAAACTTGTGGTCAGAGGTTTCTTACCAGGCACTGAGCCTTGGAAGGATTTTTTCTTGTCTCAGATTTCCAGATGTACACCCAGGGTCGGGAGAGACTGGATGCCCAACACACGTTTTTTGTTCATAGAGGTTGATATTAGGGCACCATCTTCCCCTCTTATTGCAGCTATTGTCAGAGCATGGAGAAGCATGAGATATTTTTTGCGACAAAGGCTTTCTAGGTGTTTGGACGAGGCTGACCGACAACCTATTATGTGGAACGAGTTCATTAGGGATGAGGCTGGTCGGCCACTTGGTGCATCTCGTTATATGCAATGGTTAGAATGGGAGAGATGCGCATACACAGTTCTTGCTTGGAAGACCTTTAAGAGTCTTTCGGAGGAGCGGAGAGTTGCATCCACTGACCATTTTAGGGGCTCTCGCATTCGTATTGATCATATTGATGTAGCTATTCCGCATGAGTGGCTTTCTGGGACCTTTCACGGAGACTATCATCCGAGGTGGCTGGGAGTTTTTTCGAGGATAGGCATACCTTTGCAGGTCATTGCTCTGCGAGGCCAGGAGGATACAGATTTTCTCATTTATTATATCATGCGTGGTGGGAGATTGAGGAGATGTAGTATGGAGGAGATAATACCAAATACTAGGCTTAGTCGAGTGAGGATTGTTGGTCGCTCGGGGAAGCACTAGTTCATTGACCCTTCTCGTCAGAGACTGACTCATGGCTCTTGGTGTTTGTGGCTATATGGTGGGAGTCCTATCAGATATCTTCAGTGGGATCGAGGAGAGTGGGAGTGGATTGATGCCTTCGATCCTTTGAAAAGCCTTCCTTTTTTTAGTTTCACTGTTCGAAATGCCAGGCTTCTCCTCACTCGACAGATGCATAGGATCCCTACTCTCAGGCCTCATTGGGAGAGCTACGATATTTCTCCAGTGATACAGCGCAGATATTGGCATAGACTTTGGCACTCATACAGAAGGAGCCAGATCTCTCATTTCTTTTGGTTATTCTTACATGGTGGTAAAACCACCAATTAGTGGAGATCAGTTTTCGGTGTAGCACCTTCCTGTCCTAGATGTGCACCAGATTCTAAGTCCATATAACATTGTCTATGGGTATGCAGCATTGCACAACAGATTTAGGGTCTTGTAGCCCAACTTATGGGCAAATTGAGTGGCCGAGCCATGCATGTGACTTGGGGGGTAGTTGCTTGGCTCTCCCAGTCCGGTCCGCAACTTTTTTATGAGGGCAGTGGTACAAATTCTGTTTTTTTCATTCGTAGAGGTATTGCCCAGCATGGTTTATTGCAGGATGTTCCTCACTCTGATTATACATCCCCTAGACAGAGGATTGACACCAGTTGGGAGATTATTGCCAGTATTATAGCATGGCAGATTTGGAGAGCTAGATGCACAGAGGCTATTGAGGGTGTCCAGATTTTTGGGTCTCAGTGCATTAGTACTCTATGGGGTGATATCATCCACACTCTTATGGCTACTTGGGCTCGCATTCAGGGGCCCTCTCGTTCTGCGCACGCAGTGTATCAAAAGCTTTGAGGAAGTCCACAAAGGAGCAGTATAGTCGGTAGCCATGTGCCTTGGCTTGCTCGATGATAGTCCGAAGCGTGAATATGTGATCGAGTGTGGAGGTCCTCGTGAATCTTGCCTACCCTGGTGCCCTCTATCCCTCTCTTTGCCAGTGTGCTTAGCTCAGACTCAAGTATAGATCCATAGAGACCGAGCATGATGGTTCTGTAGTTATTAGGATCCACGAGGTTTCCCGACTTATGGATAGGCGCAATAATGTGATGACCAGGTGGGGGAAAGCCCTCTGAGAGGGCCCTATTGAACATATGGCCCAGTGCTAGGGTGTCACCTGCATAAGAAAGGTGCTCTGCCTGTGTATAGGTTTCACCACCTTGTCTCTTGTGGATGTGGCGGGACCTGTGTGAGGTGAATGTGGGAGGGGGTTTTGGTGGGTTATATGGTATAATGCATGTGGATGTGAGTGCTAGATGTGTGGGTCTGTGATGGGGGTGGGTAAGTGTCATTTGTGGATCCTATGCCAAGCCTCATCAGAATTCCTGCTTAGGAAGAGTTGGTATAAGTCCTCCTGCTGTTTACGACAGTGTGCTTGTTTCTTACGATAAGTAAGGTACCGGTTAATCTGTTCAGCTTCATGCTTCTGGATTTGGCCAGTAGCTAACTCATGTAGAAGACGTGTACGTGTGATAATGCATTCGTCGAGGCATGGTACCTCTGTGGGCTGTGGCAGTGGAGCAACGGGTGTGTGGAAAACATTCGATGGTAGATTTGTGGGTGATTGCTGTGAGCTATAAGGTGAGGGTGGTGAGGGGTGCAAATGGGTCTACATCCAAGAGACGATGGTAGAGCTAATCTACATAGATAAGATCACAATCATGGGTGCAATGGATCTGGGTGTAGTGTGAGATGGGGGGTGCTTGTGGTGGGGTAGGTGGTGTGCAGATGAGGGTGAAGGTGAGGTAGCTGTGGTCAGCACGAAGTGGTGGGATGGTAAAACTAGTAAGCTGTTACGTAGCATGTAATATGCTTATGGCTTGACCACTAGTAGAGTCTGGGCATTGGAGTATGATCGGCGTGGGCTAGTGGGGTTTAGGGGTGAGATGCCTAGCAGTCGGAGAGCCAGAGCTGCCGTAGAGGGGGATGGCCGGATGGCCGACCAGTGTTTATGGGTAGGCCTACACATGACTAAGGGGGGTGTGTGTGGACACACACCTTATCTTTTTGGTTGGGTGGTGAACGGGGGCCAATCAGTCTACTTCTCTCTGTCTTTCCCCCTGGAGTCTGGGGAGCTACGTAAGCTTGGAGCAGCAAAGCAATGGAGCTGGTGTGACATTGGTATCAGAACCAGATCAGGAACACTTAGATATGCAATGATATATCTTGTAGATCGCAGTCAAATTTTCAGACAATAGTCTGCGGAAGAAGGGACATTAAAATTTAAAAGAATTTTTTTCGGAGTGACAAGGGGCAAGGGGGACAAGGAGGTCATGGAGGGAAAGAGAGCAAAGGGGGTCACTGGACCAAGAAACATAAAAAATCTCAGAGGGAAAGGAACCCCACACACATGCAAAAGAAAGAGCAATATAAGAAAGCAAAAAAGGATAATCTATGCTTTCACTGCTTCGAACCCAAACATAGTAAGGCAGCTTGTCCTAAGTTGGGTGCTGGACAAAATTCCAAAGAGGCTAAGAAGGATGCTAAGCCTTCAAGGCAAGTATACATGGTACAGGTTTTGCCTCTCTAGACCACAGAGTTTAGGGAGGTGACAGTTTGTTACACTGATAGCACCCACGCCTGTAGTGTTACGTAGGCAATGTGGCAGTGGTCGTTTGGGCCACATGATTTGGTCCGAATGCACGATTCGATCAATGACCGTAGAGTCGTCATAATGATCAACAACACTACCATACACAATTTTCTTTACTATGCGTTGGTTACGAAATTGAAATTACATGAAACCCATAGTGATCTTAAGTACATGGTCTCATTGGCAAATGGCTTTGATCAGACCGTTATCTCATTCAAGGGTTATGAGACCAAACTTGACTTTCAAGTGATGCACTTGACTAGAGCTGATGTACTACTAGGGAGGGAGTGGTTATTCCACTTGGGCGCTTGCCTGGGTCATAGTTACCAGCACAACGGCTTTGAGTTTTTTGAGGGTAGAATCATTGCATTGCATGGTGAGCATGATGTTCCGGTGTCAGCATTGATTTCTTTCACGGAGTTGTACCATGCAATCGAGCTCGACTAGATTGATCATGTGTATTCTTGTACTCTTTGTTTTGATGATGTTATTGTTTCTGTAGTTGAGATAGAACACATTAATGACTTTGACGAAGATCCACTATTTGTAAACCGTGTTTTATCTGCTACTTCTTCGCCTTGGGTAACGTCCATTCTTCTGGTAAAGAAGAAAGATGGATCTATGCAGATGTGCATAGCCTTCTATGCTCTTAATTAGATAACGATGAAAAATAAATATCCAATGCCTAGAATTGATGAGTTATTTGATCAACATTACTCAATGGAGTCCGATATTTTACTAAGATAGATCTTATGTCGGGTTATCATCCGGTCCGTATATGGGAGCAAGATGCTCCCAAGAATGTGTTTAGGACTTGCTTTGGGCATTACAAGTTCTTAGTTATGCCGTTTGGCCTAACAACGAACGCACCAGCTATTTATATGACATTGATGGATAGTGTTTTACGTCTATACTTGGGGAAATTTGTAATAGTTTTCCTAGATGACATACATGTTTATAGTAAGTCACAGAAAGAACACTTACAACATTTGTGTCTTTAATAATATAATAGATGCCTCTAACACACCTCTAACGTCTCTAAAAAATAGGAGTCTTTCGAGGCGCGTACGGTACCCGCCTTGTACCAAACGCCTATGATGCCTCTAACAACCATGGACAACAGAAACATGATGTAACAAACGTTATAACATCTTGCTTCATTTGAGGCTAATAATAAGGACTTGCTCACAGATCAGGCACCAAATGTTGATCTGCCTTTTCCTTGCATTTGCGTGATACATATGTACCAAGCATGAAATGATGCATCTACATGCCTTGCATCTGTCCTCAATCTACTTGACCATGGACTAACACTGGATCCATTGCTAGAGGACTCTCCACGTCCACTAGGCACATGTGATTGTTGCTCTATATGTGGGACATTAGCATTACTTTTTACATGTGCATCTTTAGTTGGCTTCACTCGTGCATACCAGCTACTCATCTCATCAAAGACAACATTTGGGCTTACTCGCATCTCACGAGTGGCAAGGTGGTTATAGCATCTATTATCTTTTTGTTCCAAAGTATAACCAATGAAGATGCATTTCTCTACCTTTGGATCCGACTTGACTCTCAAGTCATCACGAACATGCACATATGCAATGCATCTAAAGACTCTTTTGCTTGTAAAATTCAGGCATCATGCAATGGATAACAACAGTGGGGGTCATGATCATTTCAAGGCACAAGCAACTTTTGTAATGTGCTTGTTTTTCCTTTGTGCAACACCATTTTGTTACGGAGTGTGTGCATGTGAATTCTTTGAACTCATTGAGTGAGCAAATACCTCGCTTTTTCCTTCATGAATGAAACCCACACTTTTCTAGTGTGATCATCAGTGAATGTCTGACCAAGACTCCCAACAATCGCAGGTTTAGCGTGCGTACCAAGTCATCATGCTTCATATACTTCATGTATACCATCAACCTTAAACTTCAACAAACCTGCAATAATATTTTGGGCATGCATAGACTTCAACCGCTGGAAATTTACATGACTAATGCGCTTGCCATATGTTAATATTGCGAGCCATACACAAACATGGCTGCCTTCACCTCAGGCAAGTTAGCATCCAAAGTAAACATCTTGTCATTTCTATTATCCTTTGCAACCATGCGGAACTGATTTTTGATGTCTTCCACAAAGCACGCTTGAGGATTGACTTGCAGACCCTTCTCAAACATTTGTCGAATAGAAATTAGGTTTTTTTAAATATTAAGAACATGAAGTACATCTGCGACGAGAGACTCTATTTTGCCATCTTGTATATATAAGTGCACTTTACTAACATGCGCAATGGGGTGTGCAATATCATCACCTGTTTCCATATACCTTTGTTTTTTTTTTCATTTTTTGCATATCTCTAAACCACTCACCATGACTGGTGATGTGGTTAAAGGCACCAGACTCCGCATACCACATATCTCCTTATCTTGACACATTTGTTGTCATATAATCGAGCATGTACTGAATTACAAACAATAGCTCACTTCTATCATCAGCTTGTTTACTTGGTGATGCATGGTTGCCTCGCTATAACTTTCCACTTTTGATATCATTGTATTTTTTATAGCAGTCCTTTGCAATGTGCCTTGGCTTTTCATAGTAATAGCACTTCATGCTATTTGTATTTTGATTTCTTTGCTAACCACCTCGGCCTCTTTGGCTCCTGTTGCCTATAGAGTGGCCTCTTGAACCTGTATGAGACTGAGTTTGTTGTTGTTGTTTCTGGTTTTGATATCCAAATCGACCATCGCGTCTTCTAGATGACGATCTACTTCCACCTCTACCTATATCTAAGTACAAGTTCCGCTCATGTGAATTTCTGGAGGATGAACCTCCCCCAATATTCATCTCCTCACGGATAAGGAGAGCAATCAATTCGCCCATAATCTCACCTGTAACTATTTGGTCCTCCATGCTCTTTTCACATGATAGAACTCATGCCCGGACTCATGGACATGACGATGGACACGTGGAAACAAGGTTTTTAATATTCAGCAACACCTCCTGCATATCGCTGCCGCCTGCTCCATCACGGCCTGCAGCACCCGTCTCAGCTTGCAGAGCCTATATCTGCCTTGTGCGCCATCCTCTTGTGCTGTTTGCTGTCTCTAGACACTTGCGAAACCAGCACCTACCAGCTTCCCTTAACGTCCTCAAAGGAGTGGAATTACTTTGTGAAGTCACTTGGGATTGTCTTTGTCCAGATTGAGTGTAGAAGAATTTTGTGGAAACTTGGGAACATCAGTTTGATTCAAACTTTGGATTTTGGTACCAGCCCGGTGTAAGTCTCTTGTGGGTCATCGTTGTGGTGAGCTCAGCATCAGTTATCTTGTGCCTCGACATCGACCTATGGATAGATTGGATGGAGCCATTATCTTTAGCATGATCGACTTGAAGAGTGGTTACCATCAAGTCAAGATTGTTCCAAGGGACATTCACAAGACTGCATTTAGGACTACTTTTGGCCTTACCAATGGCCCTGCTACCCTTTGGACTCTGAGAGTATTTGGTGATGCCTTTTGGTCTTACCAATGCCCTTGCTACCTTCAACCGAATGATGGAAAGAATATTTCGAGCAAATAGAAAGTTTGTAACTACTTTCTTTGATGACATTATTGTGCATTCAAAGAATGAAGAAGAGCATCAGAAGCAATTGGATATGGTATTTCAGGAATTGTGGAAGCACAAGTTGTATGTGAATGGCAATAAGAGTGAGTTCTTTTTGTCAGAGATTCACTACTTGGGCCATATAGTGTCCCAGGAAGGGGTCAGGATGGACCTAGAAAAGGTCAAGGATTATTGTGGAATGGCTAGAGTTGACTAGTGTGCATGTAGTTCGAAGTTTTCTTAGCTTATGCTCTTATTATAGGAAGTTTATCAAGTGGTTTGTTGTGG
This sequence comes from Cibotium barometz, assembly GCF_041138505.1. Lineage (NCBI taxonomy): Eukaryota > Viridiplantae > Streptophyta > Polypodiopsida > Cyatheales > Cibotiaceae > Cibotium > Cibotium barometz. The sequence goes on from NC_141047.1 coordinate 50,829,796, forward strand.
TAGCAAGTCCACTACATGATTTGACAAAGAAAGTCATGGGATTTCGGTGGGCCAAAGCTGAAAAAGAATCCTTTGAAGTACTAAAGTTTTATGCTAGCAAAGGATTGGCATTGATTATTCCAGATTTGTCGAAGCCATTCATGGTAGAGTGTGATGCTTCAAGAGATTGCATTGGAGCAGTCTTGAACCAAGAGGGCCATGCCGTGGCCTATGAGAGTCGAAGACTTCAAGGAGCCGAAAAGACCGCACCCACATACGAGAAAGACTTGATGGCTATCATTCATGCCTTGAAGATTTGGAAGCACTGTCATGTGCACAGTGTGTATCTACCGTGTGCTACACGCACGCAAGACTAGTTTCGAGGCTTGGGGAAGCTTGGAACTAGGTAGGCTGATTGACGAGCTGAGTTAGGGATAAACTAACGGGCGGGCGCCCAAGTGTGGACGCCCGATGACCGGCCAAGAGCCTATAAAAGGGTGGCCAAGGTTAGTTATTGGGATATAGAGAATCTCGTGAGTTTGTGAGAGCTCTATGGTCATGGAGCCTGGATCTAGTGCAGACGTGCACCTGCTTTACGCAGCCGAGGCCGGCAGCGGTCTCGAGGCCCGCGAGGGCAGCTTTGTGGCGGTATGGGACGTCGCGAGGAGGAGATTGGTCGGTACGTCATCCTAGTTAGCTCAGCTCGTGGCTCGGAGGGGACAGCCAAGACTGTGGGCTCCCCCACGGCTGTCATGGTTGGGAGGTGAGTCAGGCCTGCATCCCCTTGTTGTTTGTTTGTTCGTTTGTTTGCAGGTTTTGAGTCTCGAACCAAGGACGATCACGAGGAGATCCGTGGGGATTTGACAGTGGTATCAGAGGTTTTGGGGCTATCTTTATAAACCCCTTAAGTGGGTTTCTTGCCACACATCTCTCAAGTTTTCAAGCTCTCAAGCTCTCAAGTTCCCTTGCACTTTCTTTGTGCAAAGATCGAATTTTCTCTCCACGTACCCTCTTCACGATGTCGACCCAAGAATCGGAGTTGGAGCCCGTTGTGGAACGCGAAGGCTTGCCGGCTATACGGAAGGTACTGATGCCGATCTTTTTGACGATTTTGTGTCAAAATCAGATTTCCAAGAGTTCAAAGTAGCTCTCCAAGCTTCTTCGACGGAACGTCAGGCACAAATCGCAGCCCAGATGCAAGCTTTGCAGAACTTCATTGCTCTATTGACCTCTACCCTCTCTACTCTATCGGGTATGGATACCTTGGCTTCAGCTTTAGGCCCCAATATTACTCCGGAACCGTTCGGGGGCGAGCAAAAGCAGCGCACCAAGGAGATCGTGGACACGTGGCTACATAAGTGGCAAGTTCACTTTCAGTTTCATCCATATGATGATGGAAAGAAGATACAGTTAGCAGCAGGTTTTCTGTCCGGCAAAGCTTTGCTTTGGTGGAAGGAACTCAACCCTAAGTCAACGACTTGGACACAATTCAAAGACGTCTTCAAAAAAGAATTCCTCAAGAAAGAGGATGACTATGATGTTGTTGCCCGATTTTGAGCTTTGACCATGACCTCGCAGCACCTCACTTATGAGGTCTACCTCCAGAAGTTTCGTGACTTGCAGATGAAAGCTACAAAGATGGATTCCACTACTCTTTTGGGGTTTTTCGTAGGTGGTTTACTAGACTCGTACCGTTTACAGGTTAAAAATAACAAATGTAAAACATTGGACGAGGCCATTCATTCAGCTCGTATCTATGATGATACAATGGTCTCTTCCAAGTCGAAACCCGTTACCGAGCAGGGGAACAAGCATAAAAGAAAGGCTAACACGACAGAAGGAAAGTCTTTGGACTAACCTTCGAAGAGTTCCAGTTTGACACCAGCGAAGAAGAAAGGACTCCTTAGGGCTTTGAAGCTCAAGAAGGAAGGACGTTGTTTTATTTGCGAAGAAAAAGGACACATGCGTAACGAGTGCCCAAAGCAAAAGGGTACCAAGACAAACGCAGGACCCAAGCCAAAGGAAGCTAACCAGTTGTCTTTGACAGGTACATCAATTACTGTACTTTCTTGCCCTAGTACTTGTTCTGATTGTCTGTTCAATTCTAAAGTATTTGGCTTGCATGATCTTCTCCGAGTTTATGGAGAAGTGAATGGCCATAAAATTCACATTCTTTTAGACCCTAGCAGTTCACATAACTTTGTTAACTACAAACTTGTGCAAAAATTGAGTCTTGATACGACACTCAGCGACCATACCTATGAGGTACGCCTACCTGCGGGAAGGCAAGTTTGGGATCGCAAGGTGGAGATGCTTCCAATCCAGATTCAGGACTACAAAGATACTCTGGAATGCTATGTAATGCATCTGGAAAATGTAGACTTGTTATTAGGGATTGAGTGGTTTAAGACTCTTGAAGTCCAGATAGATTGGTCTAGTCATATTTTTTCTTTTCAACATAGGGACACCCAGTATAGTATTTCAGGTGATTGCATTCATCCCTCTCAGGGACCTCTTGTAAATACAATTGATTTTGGAAATATAATGGATTCTTCTTTGTATACCGCTTTCCATTGTGTATTGATTCCACTTTATTCCTTTCTCATCCTTGCCATGGATGTAAATGAATTGAGTGTGTTTAAAAGCAAAGAATTACAGAAGATACTTGATTCGTTTCAAGACTTATTTCCTAAGGAACTGCCATCGGGTTTACCACCTGAACGGGCAGTAGATCATCGTATTGACTTGATCCCTGGTGCTCATCCTGTCAGTATTCCACCTTACAGGATGAGCCAAGATGAGGAAGATGAGTTGGCTAAACAACTCGAAGATTATTTGAGGATGGGCCAGATCCGTCCAAGTAAATCATCTTGGGGTGCACCTGTGTTGCTTAGGAGAAAGAAGGACAACACCTGGCGAATGTGTATAGATTACAAGAGATTGAACAAGCTGACCATTAAGAACCGTTATCCTCTCTCTAGATCAGATGACTTGATTGACCGGTTAGCAGGAGCGAAATATTTCACGAAGATAGATTTACGGATTGGCTATCACCAGATACGTATTCATGAAAGGCATGTCGAAAAAAAGGTATGGCCATTACGAGTTTCTCGTATTACCTTTTGGGTTAACCAATGCTCCAGCCACTTTCCAGCAAATGATGAACGATCTTTTTCGTGAATATTTGGGAAAATTTGTGGTGGTGTTCCTGGATGATATTTTGATTTATAGTCGTACTCTTGAGGATCATGTCAGACACCTCACGATTGTCTTATCTATTTTAAGACAGAATCGACTATATGCTAAGTTGAGTAAATGTGAGTTCTTTATGACCAACATCATTTACTTGGGACACAAGATCACTAGAGATGGATTGAGCATTGACTATGACCGAGTTGAGAAGGTTGTGGACTGGCCTATACTACGAACAGTGAAACAAATTCGTTCTTTTCTCGGTTTTGTAGTTTTTCTTCGGAAATCTGTACGGGAGTACTCTCAGCTCACACTACCGATGACCGACTTATTGAAAGGTTGTGGACGTAAGTCAAATCAGCCTATCACTTGGAATAACGATTTGGATATGGCCTTCAGACTTTTGAAAGATAAAGTCAAGGAAGCACCTATCTTAGCATTACCTGATCCTAGTCGGCCTTATGTTCTTGAAACTGATGCCAGTGACTATGCTATCGGGGCTGCTTTATTTCAAGATGGTAGACTGGTTGCTTTTGAAAGTAAAAAGCTAGACGACACTCAATCTCGTTCTCGTTGGCCAACCCTTGAGAAGGAGGTTTATGCTGTGATTCATGCTCTCAAGGTTTGGAGACATTATTTATATGGCTCCAAGTTTGTGGTATTGAGGACTGATCATCAGTCAATCAAGAATGTGTGTGATGCGGATGATTTGAGAGGCAGGAAAGCTCGTTGGGCGGAGTTAATGCAAGATTTTGATTTTGAGATCCGTTATCGGAAAGGGTCCATGAATAGTATTGCAGATGCACTTAGTCGGATTAGAGAGGTGAATTCTTTGTTGTTCACCGAGATTTCTACTGACTTATTTCAGTCATTGAGAGGGCTTTGGAGAACTGATAGTTATTTTGGTCCATTGTGGCAGGAGATCTAGGACGGGAGCTCATTGTTTGACCAAGACTCGATGACTGAGCAGTCTACTATTCAGGCTGCAGGAGGCCAGTGGATGATTTGGAATGGTTTACTATTCCGTAATGACAAAATTTGTGTACCACAGATCCCGGACATTAGGTCCAAGATTCTTAAGGAGTGTCACGACGCCCCTTCTGCAGGATACCCTGGGGTACACAGGACGCTATCGTTAGTGAAACACACTTTTTATTGGCCAAAGATGAAAGGGTATGTAGAAGATTATGTTCTCAAGTGTCAAATTTGTCAGGCAAATAATGCTGAACGCTTTAGACAGGCTGGGTTGTTGCAATATTTGCAAATCCTAGGTAATAAATGGAAAAGTATTTCCATGGATTTTATTACCGGATTGCCAAGAACACATCAAGGCCACGATTCTATTTGGGTTGTGGCAGATCGCTTGACAAAAATGGCTAGATTTTTACCAACCCGGAAGACTATTACAGCTACGCAATTAGCACGGCAGTTATCGAGCAATTGTTTAGACTGTACGGGTTACCGCAGGACATAGTCAGTGATGATAGGGACTCGAAGTTTACGAGTGATTTTTGGAAACTTGTTTTTGAGAAGTTGGAAACAACTTTGAATTTGAGTTCCTCAGATCATCCTCAATCTGATGGCCAGACTGAAAGAGTGAATCAGATTTTGGAGGATATGCTTCGAGTATATGTATCCAAAAGACAAAGTTCATGGGAGGATTATCTTCCTATGTTAGAATTTGCATATAATAGTACTAAGCATACGAGTACAGGTTTTAGTCCTTTCATGCTTATGTATGGTTTTCGACCTAGATCACCTGTTACAGTAGGATTCTCAGGACTTCAGCATGATGCAGCACGTAATTTTTTGCAAGATATGCAGGAAATGTTACAAGTTGCAAAGGAATCTATTAGAAGTGCTCAAGACTGAGACAGGTTTTATTCTAATAGACATCGTTCACCCAGAGAGTTCTTTGAAGGAACGATGGTGTATTTGCGGGTTCCGAAAGATTTCGAGACTTTACGGACAGGTCGATCTCCGAAATTATCCCCTGGATACTGTGGACCATTTCGTATTCAACGACGGATTGATTCAGTTGCATATGAATTGGATTTGCCTTCTCATGTGAAAGTTCATCCTGTATTTCATGTCAGTAGACTTAAGGAAGTACTGGGTGGAGCAGATCAGTTAGTTACTCCTCGAGAAATTATAGATGTTGAGGACATGACATTTGTTCCGCACGAACCTGAGAAGATTCTTGGATTTCGTGAAAGAAGATTGCGTAATACGCTTATCACGGAATACAAGATGAAGTGGAAGGATCGTGTTGAGGAGGACGCTACATGGGAGACATTGACTACTCTTCAGAGAGATTACCCTGGCTTTTTAGTGAGCTCAGGAGTGAGCTCTTAGAGGAAGGGGAGTATGTCATGTGCACAGTGTGTATCGTGTGCTACACGCACGCAAGACTAGTTTCGAGGCTTGGGGAAGCTTGGAACTAGGCAGACTGATTGACGAGCTGAGTTAGGGATAAACTAACGGGCGGGCACCCAAGTATGGACAGGCGGGCGTCCAAGTGTGGACGCCTGATGACTGGCCAAGAGCCTATAAAAGGGTGGCCAAGGTTAGTTATTGGGATATAGAGAATCTCGCGAGTTTGTGAGACCTCTATGGTCTTGGAGCCTCGATCTAGTGCAGACATGCACCTGCTTTACGGAGCCGAGGCCGGCAGCAGTCTCGAGGTCCGCGAGGGCAGCTTCGTGGCGGTATGGGATGTCGCGAGGAGGAGATTGGTCGGTACGTCATCCTAGCTAGCTCAGCTCGTGTCTCGGTGGGGACAGCCAAGTCTGTGGGCTCGCTCACGGCTGTCATGGTTGGGAGGTGAGTCAGGCCTGCATCCCATTGTTGTTTGTTTGTTCGTTTGTTTGCAGGTTTCGAGTCTCGAACCAAGGACGATCACGAGGAGATCCGTGGGGATTTGACAAGCACTATCATATGGGGTGTTGAGTTTGTTATCAAGATAGATAATCAAAGTCTTAGGTATTTTATGTCTCGAATTAAGATATCAAAAAATCATATAAGATGGGCTAGCTATTTGGCCCAATTTCATTCTCAGATTATACATACTCATGGAAAAGACAACAAAGTAGCAGATGCTCTATCTCGAAGACCCATGACCCATGCAGTTTCTATGGGATATCATTTGGACTTCACTATGATGAAAGATCTTTATGCTACAAATGAAGATTTCAAGGACATTTGGGACAGGTTGTAGAATGGAGACTTGGTGACTGCTTATGTCATCAAGGAAGGGTTTCTTATGATGCAAACCCGTTTATGTGTGACCAAGGAATAGAGACCAAAAGTAATGGAAGAATGCCATGCCCCACCTTATATGGGACATAGGGGTATTGTCATGACCCTGTGAAAATGGAACAGCATAAGTGTGGGCATGGTGGTTGTTGAGCAAAATAAATAATAAACGATTCATATTTGGGGTGCCCGGACAAAGGGAATGATGTGTGGACATCCTCGAGTGTGAAGGGGGACCAAGGACATTAATATTTATTTTAATGTTTGAACCATGGGTGGCCCCTAGGAACTTTAATGAATTTTAAAGTAAGGGGCCTAGATATTTTTGGAGAGAGGGGCAACTCCACTTTTGGAGTTACACGCCTCTCTCATCTTTCTCTCTCTTGCTTTTTGGGAGACGTGCAAGAAAACCTGCGTGGAGGAGAAGAGGGCCTGGTCGACTAGCTGCGTTGAGGAGTGTGGGCTGCTGGTCTTGCTGTGAAGAGTGCAAGCTATACTGAATACATGCCGTACAGTCCACGTGGAGGCTACCTGTACAGACGGCTACAGAAGGTACAGTCGGTTGCTGCAAGTACAGTCGGCTGTTACTTGTTCAGGCGACGCAGGCAGGTACGGACAGCTGGTACAGTCGTACTGTTGGCGGTTGTACATAACAAGTTGCAGGCGCTGCTGTACGACAGCAGGTACAGATAGCTGGGCATCTTCTGGTTCAGGCGGCGCAGGCGACCAGAGTCCAGTCAGCAGGCGGGCAGATTCAGGTGATTGTATGTACAGTCCTGTACGGACAGGTACAGTCAAGTATTGCTGACCTGTACTGATAGGTACAGGCAAAAACAGTATTGTTCAGTCTTGAACATTATCAGGCGTTGAATCTCCATCTGCAGCAGCAGGCAGTGCTTTATCAGAGCATATTTGGTGCATCAGTCAGGTGGTTGCAGAGAGGAAAGTACAGACAGTCTTTCTCAAGTGCAGACTGGTACGAACTGTCCCACGGGTGCAGAACCACGCACTATAATTGGTAAGCTCTGAACTTGTCCATCTTTCTCTCTTTCCATTGGCTTATGTCTGCTGCAAAGTTGTGTTATCTGGCCCCTTGTGAGAGGAGGGATATGGCAGATTGAAAGAGTGGAAACAGAGATTGGACATTGGATATATGTATGTGAACTGAGTTGTGAACTGAGTTGTGGAACCATGTACATGAGATATGCCAGATGTGTGCTCAAGGCTGCCCTGCTGAATTGTCTTGGTTGATCAGAGGGAAGCACAGAGTGTTGCTTTTGTGGGACACAGATCTTTGTGTGAATCCTCTGTGCTAAGAGGTCTTGAGGGCTGCCAGATTGGAAATACAGGTTTATTCTCCTGGTTGGTTTTGTTGTACTCAGCTTTACATCTCATTGAATTTGAATAAAGAAATACCGAAAGGGGCGCCAAGCTTTGGGGCCAACAGGTGTCGATTTCATTTCAGTTTTGGGGCATTCTAGCTCCAGTTAAATTTGTTATTTATTTGGACTACAAGTGGAAGGGTGACTGCTAGTCTACCGCACTTTGGTTTCTACCAGAGGCCGGTTTCAAGGTTCCGTTGCCGGGAAATCTTTTGATCGCTCGCTGAAGCTCCCGCCTTCACCGCTGCTCGCGCTCGCGCTGCCTGCTCGCCCCTCGCCTTCCCTCCCTCGCGCCCCTTTCCTCCCCCCGCCTGCCATCGCTTCTGCGCCCCCCCCCTCATCTCGCCATCGCGCCCCCCCTTCTTCTCGCCTTCTCGCCCTCTTGCGCGCTGAAGCGCCCGCCCCCCTTCAGCCACCATCGCGCCCCCCCTCCCCTCGTCTGCGCCCCGTCTTCCCCCCTCCGCGAGCCCTCTCTCTCCCCCCGCCTCTCCTTTCGCGTTGCCCCCCCCCCCCCCCCCCCCCCCCCGGGGGTTTTCTATTCTTTGCCGCATTATCCCAACCCTCGCCCCTTCCCTTCTTGCTGGTTTTTCCGCCCCCCGGGGGTTTTTCTTTTTTCCCCTTTTTTATCCTTCCGTCTGTCCTCTCCGCCCTCCGTGTGCAGCTCGGTTCTTGCAGGTTTCGCATTTGCTCCGCCTTCGCCACAGCTTTAGACTCTGATGGAGGCTCCTCCCGCCCCACCTCAGAGAGACTCTTCTGCAGCCCCCTCGACTGCCCCTGAGGATACCCCCATCAGGCTTTCTCTCTCGCCGGAAGAGGAAGCGAGCCTCGCCGCGGAGGTGGAACGTCTCCAGGCACATTCCACCATCTGCCGTATAGTCGGCACTCGCCCCAGCAGAGGAGAGATCCGGGATCTTCTTCAGGCCCGCCTTCTTGCAGACGTGGGCAAGATCCTGGACGTTCAGCTTCTGGGCCGTGGACACTATCAGATCGAGTTCAAAACTTCCCAGAGTGTGGCCCAGGTCCTTGCCATGAGTCCCCTGGACATTAGGGGCGCTCGGGCATTCTTCAGACCTTGGCAGCACGGCTTTGACCCCGCAGCGGCCGAGCAGGGAGAGCGCCTTTTCCATGTTACTGTTTGCTTCCTTGGACTCCGCCACGAGTACCTTTCGCTCCTTTCGAGGCTAGGAGCACTGGTGGGCTCAGTGCTCGAGACTGGCCCCACTGCAGCCTCAGTGGTGGCTAGAGCAGCTGGGCTACCTTCGGTCAGAGTCTTGGTTCCTGACATCTCCTCCCTTCCGAAGGTCATTCAGCTACCTAGGATAGGGGGGGGGATGGATTGATCAGAGAGTGGAGTTCTCGGAGCTCCCGAACCAGTGCTTTATTTGCAGACAAGTCGGCCACCTGGCCAAGGCCTGCCCTCGCAGGAGACCCCGACCTGCACCGCAGCAGCAGCAGGCCCCTGATGGCCCTCCCACAAATGCGGCTCGGCAGGCAGCCTCCGGGACACCTGCTCAGCCCACAGAGACCTCGGAGTGGCAGCCTGGACAGGGGCGCTGCCGAGGGAGACAGCCCCAGCAGCACGCCTAGAGACCGATGCAGCAGCAGCCACAGACTCAGCACCACTGGGTTCCCGTGAGGATCAGCTTTGCTCCCCTCCAGGAGGAGACCCCAGCGTCGACTGAGGACCAGGAGATGCCAGCACCCCCTCCTTTGCCCCCACCCCCACCCCCACCCCCACCCCCACCCCCCCCTCCCCTGTCCCGCCTCGCTTCCTCCTTCGCCTCCTCCCGTCCCAGTTCCGGTTCCGGTAGCGGTTCCTTCCCCACCCCCCTCCCCCCCCCTCCTGCCCCCCCCCCCCCCCCCCCCCCCGCTCGCCTCAGCTCCTCGGGAGGCCCTGGCAGTCCCCTGGCGTTCACCTACAGTCCGGAGGGCTCTGAGCACTGACCTTGCTCGAGCACCGCAGAGGAGACTTACCATGCGGATTCGGGCTTCACGGATATCCTCTATCCGCAGTCGGCTGAGTCGTCTCGACACCAGACAGCGGAGGCTTTTGATTACTCCTTCACACGGCTTTTTGGAGCAGAGGCCCCCCATGAGCCAGCACCCATCCGAGTTCATGTAGTGATACCTTCGGCCTGCGGGGAGGAGGCACTTGATTCAGCGGTGGCTTTCTCATTCCCTCTTTGTGGCCCTTGCGACCGGGAGTGGACCCTGGAGCTCGCCCTTAGCACTTTGAAGACTCAGGCAGTTGAGTTTTCTCACCATGTGAGCGATCTGGAGGTGACAGATGTGATAGGCCGACTATGGGAGTTGGCTCATTTTTTCATTGATCTCGGGAGTGTGGATGCCTCAGGGATTCGACATTTGGTCGTTTGCATTGTGGCAGACTTAGCACGCGACCCTGGATATGTATGTATACCCGAGGGTGCTGTGTCTGAGCGGGAGGCAGTCGCCATGGGACACAGCCACTGGTGCCTGATCCGTGATTCTTGCAGTACACCGGGTGGACAGATTCGTAGCCGCTCGGACGGGGACTATTCTCCATCCAAGCCGCTTGCGAAGACCCGCCGTACGGCTGAGACAGCATCCACCTCAGCAGGTCATCCATGAGGATCATCTCATGGAATGTACAGGGCCTTGGCGGCGCTCATTATATACGTTATCGTGGGTGCTTGAGGCAGGAGCTTCAGAGATGCCTGGTTGGGGGCAGTATTGATATTCTGTTGATGCAGGAGCACCATTTGGGAGAGAGCAGGATCCGGAGATATGGTTCGGTGATGCCTGGTATATGGGACACCTTTTGATCTGCAGGATTTGGCCCTTTGGGTGGGCAGGGAGGAGTATGTATGGTCATTGCGGATGTATGGCTGCAGGCCATTGTGGATCGCGGGATCATTGTGCCTGGTAGAGCACAGTATGTCATTTTGAGGACGCATGATGAGCTCTTTGGCGTGCTCAATGTCTATGCGTCCAACCATGCTAGTGCCAGAGCAGAGTTCTGGACCCAAGTTACGGATGCATTGCCAGAGGCCGCACATTGGTGTGTCGGGGGAGACTTCAACATGCTTGAGGACCCGGCCGATAGGGTGGGAGGCAGTCATGTTACAGTGCACGGTACGGAGCTTGCAGCTTGGGAGCGATTTTGCATGACACTGAGGATCACTGATGCATGGCAGCATGAGGCCTTCTCCCGCTCTCAGGATAGTCTTAGTTTCTCTCGGTCGGATCGCCGGCAGGGAGGGACTAATCTATCACGGATTGATCGCTTTTATGTGGGCGACAAGTAAGGGGAGCGAGGGGGCTTCGTTGGCATTCTTGCTGGCACCTCTTTTTCAGACCATGCGCCAGTTATTTTGACTCTTGAGGAGAGGACACGGGAGACCAGCTTGCAGTTGAGGATCCCAGAGAGGGTACTTACAGCTCCTAGTCTCGCTGAGGACATTGAGAGGATATGGCATGATAGTCAGAGCTCTAACCAGGATACAGCAGGCTAGTGTGCCCAGGGACTCATCGAGCTCAGCTCTTTTTTGCACGCTGCAGCCTTGACACGGCTGGGAGAGGCCCGCGAGAGGGAGCGTAGGCTGAGATGTAGCCTTGCCTCGCTTCAGCGCCCTCAGGAGCAGCAGCCTACATGTGAGTGGGTGGCGTCCCAGCTGAGCCAGGCACGCCAGTAGGTTAGAGAGGCAGAGGAGCAGAGACATGAGTTTTACTATCGTCGCCAGGCCTCTCAGTGGACGCATTTTGGTGATAGAGTGACTGGGGAGTATTTTGAGATTACTGGGCCCCACCATGCTCGAGCAGGAGTCCGCCAGCTTGGGAGGCCGGACGGCTCGGTAGCTACTGAGCCAGAGGAGATCAGAGCCATAGCCATTGGGTTCTATAGAGACCTTCTCTCAGCGGAGCCAGCCACTGAGGCTCAGGATGCTTGTAGGCAGACTGTGTGGTCTCATGTGCAGAGGAGGGTCACAGATCGTATGCGTACAGTTCTGGGTGAGCCTCTCTCAGAGGTTGAGCTTGCTGAGGCCTTGAGGGTCCTTCCGCGCCATAGTTGCCCAGGGGAGGACGGATTGACGCCTGCCCTTTTTATGCGCTATTGGGACCTTTTGGGGCGAGGCCTCCGCAGGAGCTTTCAGTATGTTTTGGACACTGGGGTGATGCCACAAAGCTTTACAGAGGGCTTGATCTTTCTTATCCCCAAGGGGGAGGGAGTATCAGATGATATCCGACATTGGAGGCCTATTACGATCCTCAATACTATCTACAAGGTCTTGGCAGAGGCCTTGAGTTTGAGGATCCAGCCCTTCCTGGGAGAGTTGATTCATGCTACCCAGACATGATTCGTCAAGGAGCGTAGTATGCTTGACAACATGTTCACCTTCTGGGAGGCGACGGCCCGAGCTAGATTTCTTGGTGAGGACTTGGTCGTGATGCTTCTCGATTTTGAGAAGGCATACGATAGAGTTGATTGGGGTTTCTTAGAGGTCACTATGCTTCGCCTGGGCTTTGAGCCAGGTTGGATTCGAGGGGTGGCGGCTCTATATTCCACAGCTCGTAGCCAGGTGCTGATTGCAGGAGGAAGGGGGCCGAGTTTTGAGTTGACGAGATCAGTCCGCCAGGGGTGTCCTCTCGCCCCGTTTCTTTTTCTCTTCTTTGCGGAGGCTATGAGCATGTATCTGACGGCAGAGGAGGTTGGTTTGAGAGGACTTCAGCTCCCAGTCAGGGGGGACGACCTGCTCGGTGCTGAGTTTGCTGATGACACGGGTTTATTTTTGCATGGCCAGGAGGCCAATCTTCAGCGGGCAGAGCAGTCGCTCCAGGTTTTTAGTACAGCTTCGGGAGCATTGATCAATTGGCGCAAGACAGTGGCCTTTTGGATCAGTAGCGCTCCCACTCCGGCATGGAGCCCAGACCCGGGTTTTAGATGGATTCCTCTTGGCACAGCAGTGTGATATTTGGGATGCCAGATTGGACTAGATTTGTCACCTGAGCAGCAGATTGCCCCGCTTCTTCTGAGCATTCGGAAGAAGCTTTTGTATTGGAGTACAGCTCGGCTATCCTTGGCTGGGAGGGTGGTGGTGGCAAATCAGGTGCTTTTAGCGACCATGTGGTACATTACGTCTTGCTGGATCTTCTCGAGCTCTTGTATCAGCCAGGTACAGAGGCTGATCAGGAACTTTCTTTGGTTTGGGCGGGATGGTCAGCTAGCCAGGGCAAAGGTTGCTTGGGCAGTTATTACACTTCCGTTGGCCCAGGGAGGCTTGGGCATTATAGATCCAGTTGATCAGAGTAGAGCCTTATTGGGGAAGCTTATTGTTCGGGGGTTGCTTCCAGGCGCTGAACCTTGGAAAGAGCTTCTTTTGCAACGGCTGCAGGCTTGAGCTCCCCCAGCAGGGGGCACTTGGGCACCAGAGATACGATGGATCTTCACGGAGATGAGGAGGACATGCCTTAGTAGAGGATGGGAGGACAGATTTGCCTTGAGCATCCTGAGAGGTTGGGAGCTGCTGAGACCGGGGCTCTCTCAGAGACCTCCTTCTTGTGATGAGGAGCGGGCCAGACAGCCGCTCATCTGGAGCCCAGCGGTTTGCACAGAGCAGGGGCATATGCTGGGTCCTCGGCCTCGTCTAGTCTGGGGACCACTGGTGACGGCAGGCCCAGCACGCAGTTTTGGAGACTGGCAGGCCTTCTGCAGTCTTCCAGAGGAGATCCAGGTGGAGAGGCTGGGTCACTTCAGAGGGGGGTTGATTACGAGGGATGACATTCAGGAGGCACTCACAGAGGAGTGGTTCACGCCTCTCGAGCCCGTGGCCCCACGGTGGATGGGAGCCTTTACTCAGTTGGAGATCCTGATTGCTGTCAGAGCTTGCACTGAGGATGGCAGATGCCTCTACTATGAGATCCAGGATGAGGGCAGACTTCAGAGAGTGGAGGTGGAGTCGCCTTTGGTTGCGGAGTGCATCTTTCAGAGGATACGGGTGGTGGCCGCCGCTTCTCAGAAGTGGCATATTGACCCAGACCCTGCAGAGGTGGACTCTGATTGGCGTATATGGGCATATGCAGCGCGCCCCTTGGCCCGGCTCCAGTGGGACCCTGGCGAGTACGAGTGGCATGATCCTTATGCATCCCTTGAGGCCACAGAGATCACCTTTTTCCAGTATACTGTTCGGTTGGGGCGACATATTTTGACGGCGAGGACGATGGTCTCTCTAGCTGCATCGGGGCATTGGCAGCTTCAGGGGCTCTCACCGGAGTTCCTGGAGGACTTTTGGACTAGGCTGTGGGCTAGTCGACAGGCACGCAGGATCTCGACTTTCCAGTGGCTGGTCTCCCACAGGGGTTCGGCAGTTGGCACCTGGCTTGTCTACAGCGGTCTTCCGGCGGCCTGCGTCCGATGCGGCCACCCTATGGAGACACAGAGACATTGCCTACGGGACTGCCCTCAGGCGCAGCAGATTTGGCTGCGGATGCTGCGCATTCTGGCCCCCCTCGCTCCAGAGGGGATGTATACGTGGGGTGCCGCTGCTTGGTCGACTTCGTCAGGGCCTGCTATGGGCTATGAGACGGGGCAGGACAGCCAGACCATCAGATTCGTTAGGGGTCAGCCTCGCCTTGTTCCTTCACCGGACTTCTCGTCCGCCGGCTAGACACAGGAGAGGGATCTACGATGGGAGCTCCTCAGCAGCCTCACCATATGGTTCACCTGGAGGGCCCGGTGTTTCAGGGCCTTTGAGGGGACCGGAGCCACCAGCAGAGACAGTTCAGGCTATTTGGCAGGAGCTCATCCACACCCTGCGAGGACAGTACGACCGCATCCGGGGCGACTCGGCGGATGAGGCGATCTTGCGGCGCCAGGCCTTTCACACCACTTGGCGCAGCGGCCCCTTCTATACCCTACACGTGGGGTCCCCCCATTGGCACTACAGGCCACCTGTTTGGCTTTTCCCCCCTCCTATTGTATGATATAGCCTCTCAGTTCTTTGTACTGATTCTTGTATTTTTTCAGCACCTAGGGAGAGTCTCCCTGGCTGCCTTGCTTTGTTCTCTGCTCTGTTTTCTTATGAGCAGAGATGATCTTTTGTAGCCCTACGGGCGTTTTTATATAACTAATGAAAGGATCTTTTCTCGAAAAAAAAAAGGTTCCGTTGCCGGGACCCATCATCAACTTTCTTAAGGGGGTGAGCTTGTGGTTGACTCGAGGAAACTCATCGCTGAAAAATTCAGCAACATGTCTGATACAGAAGACGAATATTTTTATAATGAAGAGGAAGAGCAAGAGACCTCTCCTGAGAGAAATGAATTTGAGGATATTCTTGCAGGAGAACAGGCTGCCGATGATGAGCAAAATGAGGATGTAACACAGCCTGAAGATATGCCTAGTAAAGAGGAAGATGATGCTCAGTTTAAAAATCGTTTGGCTCATGTCTTCTGTCTTGTCTCTCAGTCTATAGGTCTTTATGTCTGTCTTGTAGTCTTGTCTTTCTGTCTTCCTCCTAGTGTCCACTTAAGGAGGGTGTTGGAAATAAGTGCACACTAGGTGTACTATTTCTCTAGTCTACATTTGTCTAGTCTTAAGTGTGTGCCATGTGGCACCTCTATAATTGTCCCATAAGTCAGTCTACTCTATCTTGTACTTCTCACCTATATATTGTGGGTGTCACAAGAATGCTATGACAGCTAATGCGTTACTCACTGGAGTCTCATCTGGATTTAAAGGCAGTAAGAACTCGAGCAAGAAATCTGAAAAGTCAGGGCATGCTTCGCGTGATACAAAAGGTTCTACAGAGAAGCGGTATACGAAGTTGCCAATGCCCAAGAGAACTCTTGAGGAGAGACAGGCTTTGATGGATGCTCGGAAATGTTTCTACTGTACAGAAGAGGGACATATGTCTTTTAATTGTCCCAAGAGAAAGTCCCAAAAGGACTCTGATACCAAAGGAGAGCCCAAGTCAAAGAAACCAAAACCTTCTGCAGGGTTAGTTCCTGATCTTGTTGGGGAACAGCCAGGTGGTGAAGAGACTGAGTTGTGCAGGGCATGGGACAAAGTGAGAGATCAAAATGCCTTGATATTCTTTGACACAGGTGCTAGAGGCAACTTTATTTCACCGGATTTGGCTGGCCGATTGGGGATTTGTGCAGAGGAGATGGGGCCTTTATATGAGGCTAACATGGCTTGTCCTGGGTATGCAGAACCCGTCACTCCTATTATTGGGAAGCTCAGGCTTCATTTGCAGGGTTATGTGGACAGCGAGGCGTTTTTCATCATGCGACTTGATGGATGTGATGTTTTCTTGGGAATGCCATGGTGCCCTAGAGTACATGCGGTGGTGGATACATACAATAGGAAGATCACTTTGACTCATAGAGGGAAAGAACATGTTTTGGATGTAAAACTTAAAGGGGAATGTGTTCTTATTGTATCAGCTTCGGCAATTTCATCAGTAATGAAAAAGCATCTTTCCGCATACTTGATTTATGTAAAGGATGCAAAAGATGACGAGTCTAAGTCTAAATTGTCTACATCAGATAAGGACAGGACTGATTTCTTATGCGAGTTCCAAGATTGTTTTTCCGAGTCATTGCCAGGAGAACTTCCTCCGGAAAGGCCAGAAGATCATGCCATTGATCTAATTCCGGGTAGTACTCCACCAAATAGACCGCCGTACCGTGTTAGTGCAGCCCAACAAGAAAAATTATGAGTCAGGTACAGGAGCTGTTGAATAAAGGGTTGATACAGCCTAGCTCATCACCCTTTTGCTCACCTGTACTCTTAGTGCAAAAGAAGGATGGTTCTTGGCGCATGTGTATTGATTACAGGGCGCTGAACAAGAATACAATCAAGAATCGATTCCCCATTCCGAGGATCGATGACATTTTGGACCGCTTACAGGGCTTCACAGTTTTTAGTCGGATTGACTTGAAAAGCGGGCATCATCAGATACGTATTTGACCCTAGGATGTGCATAAGACAGCATTTCGAACCACGTTTGGGTTATATGAGTTCTTGGTTATGCCCTTTGGTTTGACAAATGCACCTGTCACATTTAACAGAATGATGGATAGGATTTTCCGGCCTCATAGAGCGTTTGTGGGCACATTCTTTGATGATATGATTGTGCATTCACAAACTGAGGAGGAGCATAGAAGGCATTTGGCCATTGTGTTTGTAGAACTCCAGAACCATAGGCTGGTTATCAATGGCAAGAAGAGTGAGTTCTTCTTGCAAGAGATACATTTCTTGGGGCATATTGTGTCTAAGCATGGAGTCCGTATGGATCCATCGAAGGTGGAAGCAATTCTTAATTGGCCAGATTTGAGGACCGTGCATGATGTACGCAGCTTTTTGGGATTGTGTTCCTATTACAGGCGGTACATACGGTATTTTACTGAAATTGCTTCGCCCCTTATGCCTTGACAAAGAAGGCAACTCCGTTTAGATGGGCTGATCAAGAAATTACAGCCTTCAAAAAGCTTAAAGAAAAGCTTACTTCGGATCCAGTATTGGTATTACCGGACCTCCGAAAGGCTTTTGTTGTCCAATGTGATGCATGTGGCAACAGCATTGGCGCAGTTCTCATGCAGGAAGGACATGTGATAGCCTATGAGAGTCAAATATTGCAAGATGCCAAGAAGCATTTACAGGTTTATGAGAGAGAGATGTTGGCTGAAATTCATGCTCTTTCTACATGGAAACACTATCTGCTTGGGGCTGATTTCACTGTGCAGACAGACAGACCTTGCGTTATTTCCTCACGCAAACTAAGCTTTCAGAGAAGCATATGCGATGGGCAAACTTTTTGTCTATGTTCCACTTCCAGATTGTGCATGTGGAAGGCAAAAAGAATGTTGTGGCCAATGCTTTGTCACGCAAGCCACAGGTTTCAGCAGTTTCACTTGCTTATTATCATGAGCTTGATGAAATGAAAGAGCAGTATGCCCATGATGAGGACTTTGAAAGGTTGTATGATCAGATGTCAGAGGGTCAGCGGCATGAGCACTATACTCTCAGAGACGGGTTTTTGTTGATGCATGGTAGACTGTGTGTTACCAGGCAATTGCGCCTCAAGGTTATGATTGAAAGTCATGCTCCACCGTATGCAGGTCATAGAGGTATTGACGCCACGGTAAAAGCAGTGGAGACTTTCGTTTATTGGCCAACCTTGAGAAGAGATGTTGGTGCCTTTGTTAGTAGGCAATGCATCGTATGTCAGAAAAGGTAAAGTTTGACCGTCAAAAGACACCAGGGTTACTATAGCCTTTACCTATTCTAGATAGACCGTGGGAGAGCATTGCCATGGATTTTATATTTGATCTTTGGGAAAGCTGTAGATAAGCACAAAAGGAAGGTCACTTTTGAAGAAGGGGATTGAGTTTTGTTGCGATTTGAAAAAGCAAGACTTAGAAAGTCAAAAGCTAAGGAGCTCAAGGAACACAAGCTTGCCCCCAGATATTATGGAACTTTTCAGGTAACCAAGAAGATCAACGATGTATGTTATCGTTTGGACCTTCTTGATCATTGGAGGATACATAATGCCTTCCATGTCAGTTTATTGAAGCCATATACATGACTACTCCTAGAGGAGTCTGTATTGGAGGATCCACTAGAAGTGGAAGAACAAGAGGAAATCTTATAGCCGGAACATATCATATTCCATTCCGTGAGAAAAAGAGGAAGGACAGTGGTTAGGAAATTCCTCTTGAAGTTTAAGAACTATTCGCCTTTGGGTGCGAAATGGATGTCAGAAGAGTACTTCAAGGACTACCCAGATATTCTTCGAGCTTACGAGGAGGTAGTTGGTCCAGATGTATTTGAAGTACAGGCTTGAAACGTCTTGTGATCAAGATAGATTTAAGAGGGACGGATTGTGCCCCTAGCCCATAGTTACCACGGAACGGGAACGTTCCAGGAACGTCGGATGCTAGAACGGGAGCGGGAACGGGAACGGGAGCGGGATCGGGAACGTCGCGGAACGCCACGTCATATGACATGTCAGCATATGGCACAAAAAAATGTAACTTTTTGTATACGGATAGCCAAATATGCTTCCTAATATTTGCTCCCCCAAGACATGAACATACATTTCTGCAAGCAAAACACACCCCCCCCCCCATTTTTTTTTTTTTTTGGCGGAATGTTCTGACGTTCCGGGAACGTGCCTTCGCCCGGAACGGCGTTCCGGCGTTCCAGGAAGGCGGAACGACGTTCCGTGGTAACTATGCCCTAGCCCTCTTCATTGTATATATTTATACTAAAATGGAATTGATCATTATCTTGCTTATGTAATGGTCTTGATTGGATATGCTCTAGTTTGGGTGGCAACGATGCCCGAAAGCCGAAGGAGCAAGATAAGACTCATTGGATGGCAACGATGCCAGAAGACTCATTGGACGACAACGATCCTAGATATATTGGACTTCGCAATCGGGTGGTCATTGTGACCAGATGGCCTAGATGACTATTGGATTTCGTAGTTGGCGTCATTGCGACCAGATGGTCCAGATGACTGTATTGGATTTTGCAGTCGGGCGGTCATTTCAACCAGATGGCCCAGATGACTGTATTGGATTTCATAGTCGGGCGGTCATTTCAACCAGATGGCCTAGATGACTGTATTGGATTTCATAGTCGGGCGGTCAATGCGACCAGATGGCCCAGATGAACTCTCAGGCGGTCATAGTGACCAGATGGCCTTGAGGTAGACTGAGCGGTCCTAGTGACTAGATGGCTCAGCATGTTTTCGATGAAACTAGACAGGACAATCCATGAACAAGAGGATCACTACTTGTGCATTGCATACTGGTGTATGTTTGAATTTCTTTGACTTTGTGTGCTGTTTTTGATGCGTGGACAATTCTTGGGTTTATGGCATGTGATCGTCCATTGGGCTCCAGACTACTTGCCCAGTACCTGTCTTTGCAGAAGTGAGTATGCATTTATTATATCTAATCCCTGTTACAAGCTATGAAGAACATGTACCCTCAAGAACAAGGACATCAGTCAAAGAAAGGCTTAAAGATGTTGCCAGAGGAGTAGAAGGCACCACATATATGAGGAAAGACCAGATGCACAAGAGCACCAGATGGGGCTAGTACCATGATCATATGCATGCCACAGTTGAGGACAACTGTGATGTAAGAGGGAGGGAATGTAACTATTTGGTACTCCATGCTCTTTTCACATGATAGAACTCATGCCTGGACTCATGAACATGATGATGGACACATGGAAACAAGGTTTTTAATGCTAGTATTGGAAAAAGCATCAGTCTTGGTCAAAAAGCAAGAAAAAGCAAAAGTCAAACTTTGTTAACCAAAAAGCTGAGGGCACCGTTGGAAAGAGGACATCGAACTGGATAAAAAAGAAGCCAATATCCTCTTGGTGAAGCATAGACTAGTACTCGTGGAGGATCTTGAAAGAGATTTTGTGAAGATTCATCATCTACTACCCTTTCTCCATCCACTACCCATCTCTTCCAGCGCAACCGCCGGCAGCCACCCCAGCAGCGCCCATCTCCGCCACTACTACACCTCCAGCTGCCATCTTTGCTCCGCCAGTGAGCTGTGCGTCACCCTGAAGTACCTGTGCTGCCTCTGCTGTGTTGCACCGCCACCTGTATTGCAGCAGCGCTGTCCTGTGTAACACGCTATTAGCTGGCGCCGCCTTGAAGAACCTGCGTTGCCTTTGCCTACAGTACTCACCTGCGCCGCCTCGCCCTTCTCTGTCCTGCACATAGGCTGCACGCTCTCACTAGTAGCAGCTCCTGCATATCGCCACCACCTGCACCATCATGGCCTGCAGCACCCGTCTCAGCCTGCAGAGCCTGTATTTGCCTTGTGCGCCATCCTCTTGTGCTGTTTGCTGTCTCCAGACACTGCTGGAATCAACACCTACCAGCTTCCCTGAACCCCTACAAAGGAGGGGAATTACTTTGTGAAGTCACTTGGGATTGTCTTTGTCCAGATTGAGTGTAGAAGAATTTTGTGGAAACTTGGGAACACCAGTTTGATTCAAACTTTGGATTTTGGTATTAGCCCGGTGTGAGTCTCTTGTGGGTTAGCCTCATGGTGAGCTCGGCATTTGTTATCTTGTGCCTCGACATCGACCTCGGCCCGATCTCGACATCGACACTTTTGTTTGATATTGTATTCATTTGTTGTATTGGTCTTGGCTTGGAAAAGCCTGTGGATTGTTCGTGAAATAAAATCTTGAAGAGGGGGTGAGGTTTGTTCCCCGCTTAGCGTGGTGTACTGTGTGAAACCCCTATTCCCGTCTCTCTTTCCCCCTTCTCTCTCTCTATCTTTATCTCTCGTACACATGGTTGCATCTGTCACTGCACGCTCGGTTGGGCTTACATCACCAACCCAACCAGTGGTGTAACTGCGGAAGCTATCACCTAGGTAGGCCATCAATGTCTGTAGCACTAGTTGAGCTCAATATCTCAACATTCTAGCCTGGAGCAAAGTAAAGCATTCCCACAATAAAAAAATTGCATAGGCTTTGGTGACAGCGTAAGCTCTCATACTACTCGTACATGTGGCGTAGCGGAGGCTCTTAATTGTGGTTGAGGTGTGCATTAATTTACTGATTATGGAAGAGATTGAGGGAAGCAAGAAGCATACACATTATACCCAATGGGGTCTCAATCACCACTTAAGGCCTCCCCCTCCAAAGAGAGTCTTTTCTTGAATTGTTGCAAGAAAATGAGTACAATGATTGGACTGGTTGCCGTTGCAGAAGAGACTCACCTGGTTGTGGATCGGAAAACACCTTAAAAAGGTATGCCAGGTGGGCACCCCACATATGGGCCCGTGCCCTTGGCGTTGGACATCCTTACCTACCCATGACCCCTTTTTTAGATGGTTAATGGGCTGGCCATTTGCCATATAAGTGGCCATGTTCCATGCGCGCTAAGTGTGGTGTCAGTAGTACCATGTAACATTGGTTTGTACACACCAAGACTTGACTCTAGGGAATGACGAGGCTCTTGACACTGGATCAAATGGCCTAATAAGTGCTTGGAAGCCATGACAATGTTAGGTCATATATGAGTGTTACAAATATGTGGGGGATGGGCATGGGAATCGGCATAAATATTCTGTCGAACCGTTAGAGGCAGCCATCTTAGTTTTAGATATGGACACCATTGCTTCATATAGAGTACGGTCACTAGGAGGCCTTCAAGGGGACATGAGTAGTACTGTCGGGGTGAAAGAGGGTTTCCCACTCTCTCCTACACTTTTTGGGTTATATATAGATGAGATTTCATCATCTCTGGTCAGATTTGGGGGAACATGTTCACAATTGGCTCATGTAGTTGTGCTCATATTGCCATACTGATTACATAGTTCTGCCTCTGATTGGTCTAGGCCATGAAAACTGGGTGTGTAATTCACTAGAGAACACCTGCTGACCCTCTGTCTAGAACATAATTGAGTTGGCTGCATGTAGACACGTGAAGCCTGCAATATCCTTTGTAGAACACATGGATTGATGTTTACAGTCTCACCATCTAACATATCAAGTGTGTAGTAGAGGGCATTGACTCTTCTCTTCGAGAGAGTGTTAGCACCATATGGATGACACCTTGAGAGGGCAGTGGAAATCAATACAGAGATATTCCCGTAGCAGTTGGCATTTAACAGTATGAATAGTTGTGAGCCATTGCGAAACGTTGATTTCATGCATGTATAAAGTTAACTTAAACAATAGATTTCTATAAGTATCTATCCTTATTAAGATATATTTTTTCCACTATTCCGTACATATCCTCCAAAGAATCATGCCTTTTGATATGCATGTGGATGTGCAATCCTATGCATGGATGCATAATATTCACATGCTATCTCCATGCTCGAATATGTGGATTTATGTTACAGCCATACATTTGCAAAGCACTGAACATATATTTTGGTCGTTTTTGTCTTGTCTGCAGCTTTTGGGATACCAATCATTTGCAGAGTTTAATCTTGCTCCCACAATGGCTGCTTCTTCAGATGTGGTCAAATCATTCCTTCTTGAGTTCAGTGAAAAGATCAGGGGGAGAGCAGATGAGGTGCATATTTCGCTCTGGTGTTTTTCAAAATTGATTTTGCATGCTTCCTCAGCACCTCTTGTTATGAGCTGGGTGTATTCTAATGCTTACTCTAAACATGTTTGAAATAACCTAGTTAGAGGAAATGACATTTTTTCCATGAATTCAACAGACCAGTTGGATGTACCCATTGGGTGCTTGGTACTGATACAATACATGGCATTGTGAATGTCTAGGTCAGATGGATTTTTTATGTGTTCTTTGCCAAAAGAGTGATGGAGGGTCTGTGAGACCATATAATTATTGTAACCAAACATGCACAATTGCATGAAAGTATACTTGGGGGAAAGCCTAAATACAGGCAGAGTGGAAGGCTTTTGCAGGTATAATGTATTGGCTTCTATGTGGACAGCTGGTGAAGATGCCATACCATGGAGAGAACCTGTTTTTAGTAGATGTGAATGGCTGGGTGCCCATCAGGGTTTTGGGGGAGTGCAAAAATGAAGAAAAGAGTGTGGTGGTGTGAAAATCATAATTCAGCGGTGTCACTTCATTGATTAAGTTTTAGAGGTGAGATGTGGGCTTTGGACAAGGGTGTCCGGCATTCTTTTCTATCGAGTGAGAAGAGGGTGTCAGTTTTGAGAAATTCATTGTCTAATGGATGTCTTGTTATATGGGTAAAGACCCAGCAATGGATAAATTCCTGAAGTACCGAGGGATTATTTTGAGCTGGATTTTTCTTTATGAGAGAAATGGCAAGATCGAGAAGGCTCTCGTTAAATGATGGGAAGTCAAAGAAAACCAAAGAAAGGCACCGAATTGTTGGTATGTGATAGAAATCCAAAGAAAGGCAGTGAAATATATCAGAATTCATTGAGAGAGCTTCGTGTTAGTTCATAACATGTCTTTGTGACTCTTAATGTTTAAAGAAATGTTTACTGAGTAGCGCATTGGTGGTTCACTTAATGGTCACTAAGGTGACGAGTTTTTTTCTTAAAATGTGATATTAGTGATAAAACATTAGGTAATTTTCCAATCATGTAGAACCTTTCTAAATATCGAGGAAGCACATCACTGAATACATGTCATCGTTTAGGTGGGGATCTGTTTGCATGCACGCATGCATGCCAGTGTTTCTTAAAAAGGGATCGGATTGGTCAGACAATTTTTTTTTAAAAAAAGTGAAGATGTATTTTTATTAATAATAAGAAAAGAGTACATATAAACTGTGGGATTGGTCAGACAATTTTTCAGAAGGGCTGCAATTTAAAGCATTGACCTTGAAAGTAGGGGGTTGTTTGAAATGCCTCCTCTTTACACTTGTTCTCTCTTGTAGGTACTTTAACATTAAAACTTGTTTTCTCTTTTAAATACTTTAATGTCTTTGCCATGGTCTTTTGGTTAGTATAACTGGGAAAACTGCTGGGTTAACAAGAAATGCTGGGTTTTAAGTAACAATTCACATCTATCACAATGCCAATGATTTTCCAGGAACTGAGGATGCTGGAAAAATTTGGGCAAAAGATAGAAGGCAGTTCTTTCAAAGGGGTGAATGCTTGGGATGAGGCATATTACACTGGCTTGATGAAAGCACAATCATTGGGATTGAATTCCAGGGTATGATTTGATCATGAATTTTTCATGTGGTTGTTATTTTAGTTGCTATTACTCCACTGAACAATTGCTCAAGGTTATTGTTACTAAAGCAGGACGTTTTTTTTTTTCAGGTGGTAGCATCATACTTTCCCCTGAACCAATGTGTTGAAGGATTAAAACTAATAACACTTTCACTTTTTGGTGTGGTTCTTAAGCAAGTGCCTCTTGCACGTGGCGAGGGTTGGCATTCGGAGGTTCAAAAGTTCAGTCTGCATCACTCTATAGAGGTACTTTTAGTCTTGATTAGAAAATGATTGCTGCTATAAATCTTATGTCATATGGTTCATAAAAAAATAGCAATGGTCAACTGCTTTGTAACCTATTGTCTGGATTAATGTCTCCAAGGTATACGGTATGTATGTATGTATATTTTGCCATTTGAGTATTTGCTTAGGGTTATTACATTTGCCTGCTAATTGTAGCTTATTTTACGTGGTTAAAACTATTTAACTCCAATATTTCTGTCTTTTTACACAAAGTTGTGTTTTGTCGATTTTCTGACCTACTTTTGTTTTGCTTCTGTGTGGGTTTCTGGAAAAAGGGTGACTTAGGGCATCTGTATCTTGACCTATATTCTCGGAAAGGAAAATTTCCTGGATCTGCACATTTTGCTGTAAGAGGTGGTAGACGCCTTGCTGAAGACCATTATCAGCTACCTGTAAGAAGCTCCTCATCATTTAATACTGCATGTTTCTATCGAAATTTTACTTGTTTTTTATTGAAGCTTAGATTGGTTTTATATTTATGTTTCTAGCACTTGAGCTACTCATGATTGGAACTGAAACATGGTTGATTACTGATTGAGCTGACTCACTTTTCAATGACATAACGTTTCATAAGAATCATTATCTTTGATAATTCGTTTTAGAGACTAGGGTACTTGTAGAGGTGCATGTCACGTGCTATGAGGATTTCCATTTGCCTGATCAAAGTCCACCACAATATCAAACATGCAACAAACACAGAGGCCCTTGATCACTGACAAACACATCAACTTCTTATTTCAGACTACAAACAAGAACAAGAAGCAGAGCATACTTTCCATGCATGCCCACCAAAGTCTTTCTTCAGACAATACTTTCCATGCATGCTCACCAAAGACTGTATTCAGAGCATATTTTCCATGCAGACTTTCTTCAGAGCAGATCTGAGTCCACCTAATTGAGATCGGGTAGATGATGCAACTACCTGATCGTTGGCCACCGAACAATGTACGGCCACAACTAGGGGACCCACCATTACTAGGCACAGACAGGCAGTCAAGTTATGGAATCAACCAAAAAAATGGGATTACTGAGGTTAGCAATCAGCCTACTTCTCTTACAACACAACAACATCACAGTAGTCAAGGCTGTGTAGGAATGGTGGTAATGTGTTCATCACGGAGGAGCCGTATCTGAAGGTCCTATAAGTGCACAGCTATATGGATGAGGTAAATGCAGCTGCTAGTGACCAAATCCTACTGAAGATAGGAGATTGTGATCAGCTGCTAGTGACCAAATCCTACTGAAGCTAGGAGATTGTTTGGAAGATTGCGTCAACTGAAGAAGAGAAGCTTTGAAATTTAGGAGGACGATTTCATATGGCATGGATCGCTTTGAATGTCATTATCGCTGCAACCTCTCAACCTTGGGCCAATCCTTTCAGTCATGGTTAGGCTCCCAAAAAAGTGTCTTTCCATACATTGATGCAAAGCACCCATGTATTGATGATCTTCGTTTAGAGTATTTGTGGGGTTAAGTAGAGCCTCGTTCTTGTTCATCATGACCTTATGCAGCCTAATGGATTCCGTTAAAGCTTTTGAGACGTTTTGTTAATAGTTTATATCCTCTCACTTTATTGTGAGCATATTTTTCTTTCAATTTTAAAACTACGTATATTTAGTGATGAATTGTTCGTAAGGACTCTGGAGTCTGCTTTTGTTTATAGTTACCCAAGGTATTTCAAGTCCTTTCAAGCTCATAAATGGGGCAAAGAACGTTTTCAAAAGAGATTGCTCAATGTACATATAACACGGCTAATTATTTCTTTTTAAAGTAAGTTTGGTTTCCTCAGCCTTATTTTAGAGGGCTTCTTGCCAGATCTGGAAAAACGCATTGATGGAATCTTTAATCCTGATTTTAGAGTGCTTCTTGCCATTTGTGGAGAAAGGCATTGATGGAAACTTTAATCCTGTTTCTTTCAACTCCATTGATAAGTGAGGTTCTATTCCCCTAAAGACACTCCTTGGTGTTTCTGTAGCTTTTGGAGATTCCACCTTGCAATGGGGACACCTTTCCACTGTTTGTGGCCTTACTAGGAGGTAATGCATGAGAGCCGGTTTTTACAATTGTACTGTACAAAACTTTCAATAATTAAAACATTGCCTTTCATTGCTCTTTCACCTCTCATTTAATGCTCGCCAATTAGGCTTCTCTTATTCTTAAGGGATCATATAAAGGGAAGGCATGTAACATGTTTTCTTGCAAAATAGTGTGGTGTGAATTGTTCAAAACCCCAGGTTTGAACTGAAGTATGTCACATTGATAGCCTAAAGTTTTGCAAGTAGATTCTTGGTTTGAAAGTTCATGGCCAGTTAGCCTTGCACTTATTCCAACTCAGAGATATGGCACTATAAATTCCATAGGCATAACAGCTTCCAACCCATAGACTAGATGGAATGGGGTCATTCCTATCAAAGTTTTGTATGCAGTTTGATATGCCCATAGAGGTTCTGGTAACTTTTGTTCCAATCATATCTGAGTGTGCAAAGGTGGTGAAGTAATTTGAACTTTTATTTAATGTAGGGAGGTATCTATGTATATATAGTATCTTTGTGCATGTATGTGTAGATGCATGTTTACATTATTATTATTTTTTGAATGTCATATGTGAATGGTATAATATCTGAGAACCCTGATTAGGGATAAGCATGTTAAGTATGCTGCTTTTCTTATTTCTATACATGATGGGTTACGACTCCAAGAAATAGCTGTTTTTCTTCTATCTATACATGATGGGTACGACTCCAAGAAATAGCTACTTATGAGAGAGTCCACTCCCTGTCTCCTTGTACAATTCCAGAAGATAGCTAGTCATGAGAGAGTCCAACCCCCTCTTGGTCCCTTCCCTTTTCTCTCCCATCAAGCAAGAGTAGCTATCTTTTTTTACTTGATGGCATAGTTGTTTCTGTACGGCATATGACGCCATACCGTACGGAATACCGAATATTACAATACTGTACGGACCCGTACGATTTTTTCGGGAAAAAATACTTTTTTTTTCGGATTTTTTTTTTCCCAAAAAAAATAAATTTTTGGGTAATGGTCTTGTTTTTTCTTGTCTATGGCTGTTTGAGCCTCCTCTGTACTATGGTGCTTCCCTCCTTTTTAAAATACTCCATATCTTAAAATTTTAAATACCTAAGTTTATAATTATTTTTTTAAAACACCATATTTTATCATACGATAAGATTCTTTTAAATATCACACTGTATTTTCCCGTACGGTATCGTATTGTACAAATTGTATGGTATTGTACCTGACAACTATGCTTGATGGATTCTTTCAAGGCATTGCATTGTAGGAAATATAAAAGCAAGTGCAAAACTAGAAATAAAACAAGAGCAAATGAAATACAAAGAGTTACCTTGAGATGAGTGTAGACAAGACACAAGATTGATACTTTCATTGATGTGACACCTACAATATATAGGTGAGAAGTACAAGATTGAGTAGACTGACTTATGGGATAAATGTAGAGGTGCCACATGGCACTAGACTCAAGACACAAAGACTTAAGTGAAACTAGACTAGAAATAGTACACCTAGTGTGCACTTATTTCCAACACCCTCCTTAAGTGGACACTAGGAGGAAGACAAAAAAGACAAGACTAGAAGATAGACATAAAGACTGATAGACTGAGAGACAAGACATGAGAGACAAGAAGATCCCGAGACACCCCTCCTCAAGTGATATCCTCATATGGGTCCACAAGGGTAGGGACAAGATGGATCTAAAACAAGACACAGTCAGATTGATAGACAGATAGACAGACAACAGATAGATAGACAGACAAGACTAGACAGACAACAGATAGATAGACAGACAACAGATAGATAGACAGATGACTGACTGTAGACAAGCAGATGGACCTTGAAGACAACCCCTCCTCAAGGGCAATCGCTGCCTCTTGGGTAGGGACAAGAGAGAGGTCAAAAAGCATAATGAGTAAGACACTAGAACCCCTTGACCTACATCATCGGTGGTCAAAGTGGTAGACAAGAAAGGTGAAGTAATCAGAAAGCCCATTCCTCATCATGTGAGGAATGAACAGCAAGATCTGCTGTTGTAGATGCTGCAGCAACATGTGCTGAGGCAGATGCAGGGGCTGATGTAGAGGTTTTAGAGTAGCAGTCCTTTTCCCGGTGATTATCACGGCCACAAATGGTGCATGGATGAGCCTTGAAGCAGTCCTTCTCCAAATGATTAGTTTTTCCACAATGGGTGCAAGGCTTTCTTACCTTAGATCCTCCTTTCTTTGCTAAAAATGCAGTGTCAGTTACCTTTTGTTGTTTTGTTCTTTCCTCCTCTTGGAGAGCATTGATGATACCTTCAAGAGTAGGATTATTGTGATACTTGAAGGTAGTGACAAGAGTAGCATAGGTATCAGGTAAGCTTTTGAGAAGCACAGCAATAGCAATATCTTCGGAGATGGGGGACTTCACTGAAGCAAGCTGAACCATAAGACTGCGAAAATAATTGACATGAGAGGCTATAGTAGCTCCCTCCTGCATATATAGATCAAAGAATGAGATCATAAGTGCAATCTTAGAATTTTTAGAGCGGGGTCCAAAGAGGGTATCCAAAGTGATCCATGCTCGAGAAGCAGACTGTATGTCGGAGATGTGATGAATGTAATCATCTCCAAGACCGAGCAGGATGATAGCATAGGCTTTGTCATTCTTAGCAGTGGGAGCATAAGTGATAACTTGCTCAATGTCGGAATCTTCGGGAGCAGCATGGTGAACAATGTCCCAGAGACCTTCTTTCATAAGATGGCACTTGATTTTGATTTGCCAAGTATGAAAGTTGGAGCCATTGAATTTGTCGATAGACATGAGAGAATGAGTAGAAGAGGCCATGTGGGAAGGTCTTACCTCTTGCTAAAATGCAAGGGCAGTGTCTATTCCCTTACAAGATTGCAGAAATGAATGAAAGAAGAGATCCAAACTGTTTTTAGAAGCCGGCTCTCTCACCACTTGTCAAGGCCATAGCATTTGACAGCCTATCGAAGCATGAGGAACTAGCAGTTTGTAGATAAAAAAGGACTAATCAGCAAACTGATGGAGACAATGCACAATTACCTTGTAGACTCTTCAAGAGGAAGCAATGGCAGAACTGAATGCAGCAAAAAAAAAAAGCTCGTTTAGGAGGACAGTCGATCTGCAGCTTCCTTGAGATGATACACACCCTTGAGTTGATGAAGAAGGCAGCCAAAGATGGGCTGCAACAGTATGGCGGGCAGCAGCAGCTCCAAGTGAGAGAGCAGTAGCAGCTTCACGAAAGCAACAGAAGTATGCAGCAGCTACTGAAATCAGGCCGGCGCAGGGTGGACAGTAGATTCAGGTCAGCGCAGCCTTGAGATAAATGGAGCCGGCGCAGGGTGGACAGCAGATTCAGGTTGGCGCAGCTATGAGATGAGTGGAACCGGCTGGTCCTACAGGCTGAGCGCAGCTAGGGAGAAGCTATGGCAGGCAACCTAGCTCTGATACCATGTAGGAAATATAAAAGCAAGTGCAAAACTAGAAATAAAACAAGAGCAAATGAAATACAAAGAGTTACCTTGAGATGAGTGTAGACAAGACACAAGATTGATACTTTCATTGATGTGACACCTACAATATATAGGTGAGAAGTACAAGATTGAGTAGACTGACTTATGGGATAAATGTAGAGGTGCCACATGGCACTAGACTCAAGACACAAAGACTTAAGTGAAACTAGACTAGAAATAGTACACCTAGTGTGCACTTATTTCCAACATGCATGAATCAAACATGTTGTGCATGTATTTCTATGAATAAAACGTGCACATGTACATGATTAGAACTGTTGATTTTTCTTCACTTTTTCTAAGCATTGTAGTAATTGTTTTACTAAATTTTGCAGGTGGTGGCGCTTGTGTGCAATTTTTCTAGCCCACCCTTGTCATCTTGTCCTGTTCTGAACCATTGGGAAGTGGAAACACTTTTCCACGAGTTTGGCCATGCCCTGCATTCACTGCTAACTCGCACTGTAGGTATTGCCTTTTTTGATCTAGAAAAAAGCATGCAAGGTTTGATGAGTTTGGTATCTCAATCTTTTCAATTTCTGCAGGATTATCAACACTTTTCGGGTACAAGAACGGTGCTTGATTTTGTAGAGATCCCTTCAAACCTGTTTGAGTACGTGGGTTTTATGTTCTTCAATGTAAACAAACAAGAATATCTATAGGTTTTGTGCGTGTGTGTGTGGGCTTTGATCTGATTTGAATAGATGCACTTCCTTCTGCATTGAGTCTGAGGCTGTGTGCGCGTGCACGCACCCTTGATGTCTTTCTTAGTATTTAGTTAACCATTTGATCTGGTTGCAATTTGTGCACGCACTTGTGCATTTAGTCTCAGGCTCACATTTTTCTTTTACTTTTTTTTTTTTGTAAAGCTTCATGTCATTAATTTACAGGTGGGAAACCTCAAAACGAGGAAAACCCACCAAAAAGACCATATACAAGGGAGACTACTAGAGTGTGAACATAGTTAAACATCTAAAAACAATCTGTAAAAAGAGCATACAGAGATGAGTCAATCTCATGAAGAGAGAGACAGTCATATAAAGATTGCTGAAGAGGGGAACGGAAGAATGAGTAAGCATCCAAATGAGGCCCAACAAAAACTATCTTGTTGCGAGACTGCCAGGTAGTCCATAAAGCCCAGTAGAGCGAACCCAATCAAAGAAGACTTTATAGGATCTAAGGGGTGAAGGGAGTAGACCGAAGATCCAAAAGTATTTCCCAAAGGGTGCCTGTCGGAAGCGGGCTCTCAAACGTGCAGCAATCCGATCCAATAAAGTCCTGGTCAGAGGACAACTCCACAAAAGATGAAAGACTGTCTCTTGAGAAGCACCACAACTATGACAAGTTGAAGGTGCCAGAAGTTGCCTAGCCAAGAAAAGGCCGACTGGCAAGACTCCAATCAAGCATCTCCATAAAAAAATTCTACTTTTCAAAGGAAGACTGCATTTCCAAAGAGAATGAAGCTGCTGTTTCCACCAAGCCTGACTTTTATGAAGATGCCAAATCTGATTCGCATGTTCTTGAACCCAAGAGGCAGGCAACAAGAGATGATATATCGAATGAACCGAAAGTTTAGCCATTGATAAAGGGCCTCGTGCAGGTTGTTCTCTTCTAAGGCTCCAATCAACCAAATGATCAGAACGATCCAAATCTGCAATTGGTTCAAAAGGAGCAAGAAGCTCTCGAATAAGCTGCCAGATTGATCTATAATGCATCCCCAGACCAAATTTTCTGGCGGCAACCACAAAAGAAAGCACATGGCCACCAGCATCCAAAACATCATCAATAAGATAAACTCCTTTCTTTGAAAGGAAATATGCCTTCCTAGGCTCACTTAGAGCCAAGGGTACATCCATAGTTGCCAGGCGTTTCAGAAACGGCAGGTATGAAACGGGTTTCATACGTTTTGAAACGTTTCATAAAAGGTAAGAAACGGGTACAAAAAGGTTTCATACAAAATAGAAAAAACATGTATATTTTTAACTTGAAATATAGAAAAGAAAAAACTGTTGACATCACTTATAAGAGACCACATTGAATTCATTTCAATAAAAACAAAATACATGTAAGATATGATGATATCACAAATCATGTGGGTGATCACTGATGACTAAGCAGAAATCAAAAGGATCACCACGTGGGTGATGAGTCATGACTTAAAATCCAAGATCAAAATAAATAGCATGTCCAAAGTTCAAACTAAATAACATGTCCAAATAAAATGATACTGGCAGCAGCTACTATCTGCATCCTCATCTGCATCCTCATGCTCATCCTCATCTGCATCTTTTGCCTTTGCAGCCTCACTCTCAAGGTCACTGCCGGTAGCCGAGTCCTCAAATGCCTCATCCTCTAGAGGTGCAGGTGCACCACTAGTACTAGCCTCTCGAGAAGGTTGTGTAGTGCGAGCCGGAGCCATGATCTCCTCATAGAGCATAGAATAGATGTCTCTCTCCTCCTGAGGAATGTCGGGAATCTCCTTGCACTTCATGATATCAATCTTATCTGGATTCACTTGGGCCTTGGCGAGGCTCAATGGGATGACCCTTTTGTTCTAGCAATCAGAGATTGCAATGACAAAAGACAAGCCTCTCCAATTGTGCTGAGGAGAGTCTATTTCTCATTTTCGTGTGAAAAAGAGCCCATGTACTCCAGTTTCTCTCACAAGGCCCTGAACTGCAATCCTGGGAGAGAACTCTCAATGCAATCCGTCTCTACATTGTACACAAAAAAATAAAAAAAAAATAAAAAAAATAAAAAAATAAAAAAATAAAAAAAAATTAGATGATGAAAAAAACAAGTTTCATACAGGATGAAACGTTTCGAAACGTTTCGTACGTTTCGAACCTGTATGAAACGCGTTTCTATGCAACTGTGGGTACATCAAAAGCCTTTGACCAATGAATACTCTCAAGGCGAAGCGAAGAAGATTGCGCATTAAGCCTGGGATTCCAAAAAAGATATTGCGTAACCTGTTTCCAGGCAAAAATTAACTTAGATGAAAGAGGGCAGCTGGCAATTTTTCCATCGAAATGGCTGAAAATTGCATCCCAATACGTAACAGTCCACTTTCCAAAAGCAGGTGAAGACATAGACATACACATATGACCCAACATAATAGCCCATGGCTGGCACTGTTGTACAAATTCCAACAGCAAAGTGGATTTACGAGCAAGGACATGAAAATGAATATTCAATATGTTCAAGCCACCATGTATCTTTGGAGAACACATCTTTGGCATTGACAAAAGACGAAGACCCTTTTTACGATGTTGAGTTTTCCACACAATTGCCATTGCCAGAGACATAAACCGATCTATATCAACTTTCCTCCACATAATCAATGGAAGAAAGAACTGTATGTAAGCCATTACAATAGCCTGCACTATCCTGAGACGTACATGAAGAGGCCAAGTGGAAAGCTGCCAATAATAAATTTTGCGATTCAATTTTAGCATAACCCATTGAATCATTTGTGAAGATGACAGCTGCCAACCCAAAGGGTAACCCAAATGACGAACGATATGTCCACCAGGAGGTATTCCACCGGGCCACAATACATGATGCCATTGCTGTACGTTAAGCGCAAGCAAGGTAGACTTACGGAAATTCACTTTCAAACCAGCAGCCAGACCAAAAAGTTCCAAAGCCTCCATTAATCTCTGAAGATCTTGTTGCGTATTCTTGGGCATAAAAAAAGAATCATCAGCATAAGCCTGAGCCATGAAAGTATGCCCAGCAGGAAGCTGTAAGCGCATGCAATTCATCAGTAGCTTGCAAAAAATCCAAGTAGCAAAGAAAAGGATGTGTGGCAATAGCAAACAACAAGGAACTAAGCGGACAACCCTGGCGAACTGAACGTCCCAATTTCCAAGAATCCGATAGAGAAGAGCTCAAAATCAAAGAAGCATCACTGTCATTATAGAGCCAATACACAATATTTTGCCACTTCGCACCGAAACCAAGATAACTCATAGTCATCGCTATATAGTCCCAATGCACAGAATCAAAAGCTTTCTCGATATCAACCTGCAAAATGAGTACATCCTGCTTAGTGTATTTGGCATATTCAATGGCAATATAAGCATTAGCCAAATTATCATTGATTTGCCTCCGAGGCACAAAACCATATTGCGCAGGATGCAAACCATCATGTAAAAATCCTTTAATACGATTTGCCAACATCTTAGTCAGAAGCTTATAGATGACAGGCATAAGAGTAATGGGCCTCCAACCAGAAAAAGCTTCACAAAGATCCCGTTTAGGGAAAAGCTTAACCAATCCTTCTTTCCAAGAAGATGGTAGTACATCATTTGCCCAAGCTTCATTGATCATATACAGCAATGATTGTTCCAGCTGAGGCCAAAAAGCATGGAAAAATTCCACTGTCAATCCATCCCATCCGGGAGATTTCCATCGACCCATTGAACGTAAAGCATCTTTAAGTTCAATATCAGTGAACGGAGATTCTAATTCCAAAGCATCCTGTGGAGAAATAATGGGCCGAACATGATGCAATAAAGCATAACGAGCATTAAGTATGTCAGATGAAGTAGTTGGCGGTTTAGCAAAAAGAGCTGCAAAATGCTGACTAGCAATATACAAGAGCTCCGACAAAGAATGAGTCCATTGACCATGAGATTTTTTCACCCTTCTGATGCATTCCTTTTGTCTTGAAGCATGTAGATTTTTGAAAAAATCTTTGGAAGAGCAACCCTTATCTATGATAGCTCGATGTCGCGAATGTGTCAATCATTTTTGCAATTTTCTCTGATCATTTAGCATGAGGAAATGCTTAGCCTGCAATAAAGATTCTTGTTCATTAGTATTTAAAACCCGAAACTGAGCAAGATCAGCCATAGATTGACATGTTTCTTTAGCCTGCAAGATCCGATCCCGCAAGTCGGCCATGTAATAACGACCATAATCACAGATCACAGCCTGCATGCGCTGAACAAATTGAAACCAAGCAATGTCAATATCCTCATGCATTTGAAGGGGCAAAGGCTCAATGGCTTGCAAAACCATTTCCTTGAAATCAGCATGCACAAGATAACTGTTGTTTAAAAGCAACAGCCTATGTTTCTGAAGAATAGAGACATCTTGTGGCATATCAAAATAAAGGCCTAACCATAAAGGAGAATGATCAGAGAGTAACATGGAACGATCAATCCATAGCTTGCAAACAAAATCATCGTATTGGTCAGCATGTAACAAGTACCAGCGATCCAGACGTGTCCAGATATGTGGAAAAGCATTGTGATTAAAAGTAAACCCTTGCAGACGAGGGAATACATGCTGCCATAGGTCCAAAATATTGCAGGAAGAGAGCAAATCATTCCATGTTCTGCGTTCAGCTCCAAGCATATGAGTTCTTCCCGTGGAATTAAATTCAGGAGATGGAGCATTATTAAAATCTCCACAAAGGAATACATTATGGAGCCAGGGATAAGCCAACATTTGTGACCATATATTTGCCCTGTCAGCTGAGCTTTGTGGTGCATAAACTACTGCAAATTCATAAATTTGTCCATACAATAAACATTGAATGACCATCCATCTGCCAGTAGAATCATTGTAGGCCAACATTGGTTGCAGATCATGCTTAACAAGCATAAACACTCCCGAGTAATGCTGAGTGCCCGCATAAAATATATCATAACCAGCAAAGTGACCTGATTGACCCACTAAGGTATGCTGATTGTGTTCTTGCACACACACCAGATGAGGTTGCATTTTATGTACATAGTACCAAAACAACCTAAATTTACTAGGATCACAAAGTCCTCTAATATTGTACGAAAGACATTTTATTGGAGCATCAAACATCAAAACTGTACAAAGGTATATACAGTGAACAGCCAGCAAAATCAATGCTGCATAACAACAACTGAATCAGGGAGAGAGCCCTCGCCCTGAATCAAGAGAGACTCATGCATATTCGTATCAACACACATATCCAAAGCATTTACATCGGCATCCATACTCGAGGAAGGACCTCGAACTACATCCGACCATATTCTAGAAAGCATAGTCGATGAAGTGGAAGACTGTGCAATAGTGGCAGATGCAGTCCAATTACGTGAAGGAACGGGAGCACGACGAATCATAGTAGCTTTTTTCGGAGTTTTCCATTCAGCCGAAGATATTTTATCTTTTCCTTTATCCTTTGGTTGATTAGGCACGGCCAAAGAAGAAACAACTTGTGGAATAACTTTAGCTTTTCCTTTCTCTTTCTCCTTTTGAGTATTTCGAGTGGCTTGATTTGTTGGTATCTCCTTAACTTGAGTTGGCTGCACATTCGCTGAAATGGGAGGTACAACAGATAACGGCGGAGGATGCAGCAGAGAAGGACATTCAGAAGCCATATGCCCAAACTTATGGCATGATCCTTATGCATCCCTTGAGGCCACAAAGATTACCTTTTTCCAGTATACTGTTCGGCTGGGACGGCATGTTTTGACGGCGAGGAGGACGGTCTCTCCAGCGGCAGCAGGGCATTGGCGGCTACAGGGACTTTCACAGGAGTTCCTGGAGGATTTTTGGGCTCGGCTCTGGGCCAGTGGACAGGCCCGCAGGAGATCGACTTTTCAGTGGCTGGTCGCCCACAGGGGCTCAGCAGTTGGCACTTGGCTTGTTTACAGCGGTCTTCGGGCAGCCTGCGTCCGATGCGGCCACCCTCTGGAGACACAGAGACATTGCCTTTGGGATTGCCCTCAGGCGCAGCAGATTTGGATGCGGATGCTGCGTATTCTGGCTCCCCTCTCTCCAGAGGGTATGTTTACGTGGGGTGCCACTGCTTGGTCGACTTCGTCAGGGCCTGCTATGGGCTATGAGATGGAGCAGGGCAGTCAGGCCATCAGATTTATTAGGGGCGAGCCTCGCCTGGTTCCGGCACCGGATTTCTCGTCCGCCAGCTGGACACGGGAGAGGGATTTACGATGGGAGCTCCTCAGTAGCCTCACCATCTGGTTCACCTGGAGGGCCCGTTGCTTTACGGCCTTTGAGGGGAGATTGGAGCCACCAGCAGAGACAGTACGGGGGATTTGGCAGGAGTTGATCCACACCCTGCGAGGACAGTACGACCGCATCCGGGGTGACTCGGACGAGGCGATCTTACGGCGCCAGGCCTTTCACACCACTTGGCGCTGTGGCCCCTTCTACACCTTACACGGGATCCCCCCGTTGGCACTACAGGCCACCGGTTTGGCTCTTCCCCCCCCCCCCCCCCCCCCCCCTATTGTATGATTTAGCCTCTCAGTCCTTTGTACTGATGCTTGTATTCTGCAGCACCTAGGGAGAGTCTCCCGGCCGGGCTGCCATGCTGTACTCACTGCTCTGTCTCTCTTATGAGCAGGAGCGATCTTTTGTAGCCCTACAGGCGTTTTTTATATAACTAATGAAAGGTCTTTTCTCGGAAAAAAAAAAGGACTCCCCAATTTAATTTGAAGTAACGTGCACCCATGCCACGCACATTTTCTACTTCAACAGCAATTGCAGGTGGTTGCTCATGGTCCGTATCCCACAAGATGCAAAATCTGTTTTTGTTTCCTGTAGGACGAGGTGCACAAACCACTTTGCCCAGAGTGGCTGCTATACCTGGCAAATGTTCACATTTTTCTTTTACATTCTGGTACATACCTACTATGTAAAACTTTTTGCTCCCGAATTTGTGCATCACTGTGGTTGGTTGTCCTTGTTGTCTTGTCCTTAGATGTGATAGGCATACATACGGACTAGGGTCTTTGGAGTCTTTTTAGGAGTTTACACATTTCAGGACAGTTATATATAGCTATTATAGTCCTGGGTCCAAAGAAGGGTGTTGACATACAAGTCGTGTTCTCCAAGGATCTATTTTAAGAGAGAAGTCCTATTGTTAGAGAGTAGTCGTCATGCTTGGGAGTAGCAAGTGTAATGGAGAAGTGGTCATCATCAACGAGACTGTTAAGTTAGCCTTGTGTGCTTGGGTGGATCTGGGATCGTGTGGTGGTTTTGTAAAGAGAGAGAGAAGGAAAGAAAGAATGTTATATTTGTGTCTTCGAAAAGGCCCAATGGGCCTATGAGACAAAAAATGATTACAAGTATCCATGGAATATAATCGTCATGAAAAACTGAAACAAAACTGAAACTGAGACTGAAACTGAAACTGGAAACCTAGTAACTGAAGCTAAGTGCTAGGTAAATGCACATATAAACATATACATATAAGTTTATTTGTTTGCTAGGTGCCAATGACAGGCTGTTTGAGCAGGATGGTTTAGAAAGAGACAGCATCATATGCCAACAATTTGCTGTTGCGGAACTACTGCTGCCACTGACAGATTTGCATGAGGGCATGCCTTCCTGCCCCGTTTGGAGAGACAACGCCTCGAGGAACATTTTCAGGAACCCCACACTAAGTGTTGGCTCTTTGACACCTTAGTACGTCCAGCACCTATGTATGGAGCAGCCATTTAGGGAGCAGGATTAGGGGGGGGATGTTTGGAGGACTGTTGAGAGGCTTCATCACGCATGATCAGCAGTAGCCGCCACTGGTCACAGCTCCTCTCTTACAGACCATTACTTACATTCGACATGTGATATAGGAGAACCAGATTGCCTTGGGTGAACTAGGGCTGGTGGAAGTGGATATCATGGCAAGCCATGCACTGGTTCTACTCAGCCTTACGGGCCTGGTTAGCCCGGGCACAGGGTTCTTCAAAATGAAGAGGCGATGGAGGTTGGCTGATTGAAAGGTTGAACTTTGAGGACGATTGGGTTGTGGGGTCCCAATCCACCGTTGAATTCAAATAGCATGATTGCTTCCAAGCCAAATGATGATTGAAAGGGGCTATGCTGGATGGTGGCTTTGTAAACTGTGCGGTATGCCCAAAGAGTATCTAAGAGAGCTTCAAGCCGCTGATTCGGGTGCCAATGACATGGTTGCATGAGGGAATTACAAAGCATTCTGTTCGCTAATTTTCCCTGAGACAGCATGCACATGACTTTGTGTGAAAGACCCACTACAAGAAGAATTAAAGAAGCCAGGAAGGTGTTAACGACCTCATTAATAAAGTGGGAATCCCAATGGCTGGTGAGTTCCAATGGGCATCCAAACCGTGTGAAGATGTGCTTATATAAGAAGAAAGCCACTGTTTGAGCAAGTGGTTTCACTTCTGCCCACTCGGTGGCATAGTTTGTGGCTAGCAAAATGCACTTGCAGCAGCTAGAGTGAGCGACTGGGATGGTTAGGCCAACAAAATAAATCCCCCGTTGCTTAAAAGGATACCAGGCAAGAGAGGTTTGGAGTGGACGGTTGGCTTGGCGGTTGGGATTCTGGCCACACCTCAAGTAGGTGTCACATGCTTTGGGATACTTTTTGTAGTTCTTTTGCCCACCCTTCTGTAACAAGTTACAATTTTTTTGCTGCTGTGTTTTGCAAATTATTCTAGCATTTTCATTATTTGAGGCTGCTTAAGTGATGCAATGCATTTTGGTTGTGTATGTGAAAGTTTCAGAGATGGTCCTGAATCATGATGCTGTTTATTTATTTCTCAGGTATTATGCATGGGATTATCGAGTGCTCAGTAGTTTTGCCAAGCACTATGCAACTGGAGAAGCGATTCCTATTGAATTGGTTGAGTCAATGAACAAAGCTAAGAACATGTTTGCTGCAACTGAGTTGCAACGGCAGGTCTCCCTACTTGTCAAATCCCTTTTCTTAAAGTAAATGCTTGTGCCTTTAACAGGTGCATTGTCTTTTTTGAGTCCATGTTACCCTGATGCCATACATCTATGGTGATTACTATATTGTGTATTGTTCACATTCTAATTTGGCCAAGGACAACATACACAAATCTTGAATGCATCAACCATCGCTTCCCCAAGCTTGGCTTTCTTGGGAAAAGAGGTGTGTGGATGAATACCCCCTTTCCACCCGCTGGTGTTGCTCCTGCATTTGGGTGTCTCAAGGGTCCGAAGGTGCTTTCATCAGCATGACATTGAGTAGCTATTTTGAGAGGCCTCAGGATGATTTGCGAACCAAGCTTTCCCTTCTGACCAATCACTCAATCAGTTGGAATGCACCTAGATGAAATGGATGAATTTTTGAAGGTAATCCTTTGAGCGCCTCTCAGACTCAACAATAATGTCCTGATCTATATCTGGGGGACTAAAAGATTTTCAAAAGCCCATGTTTGAACAGTCAGAGCCAGAACCACATCCTTTGACGAGATCAAAAGCTTCAAGGGAATGCCAGTGATCTTGAATGCAGTCCAAGATCCACTTGATGGGCTGCTTGTCAAACCTCTTTTGTAGCCAGTATGTTCTACCTTAGACCAGACCTTTCCTTGGAAGGTAACCCCTCAAAACAAACTCTGTCATTAAAGCCATGCAACAAGTTTTGGAAGGATAGTGCAAAGACCATGTTCATGTTTTGTTGGAAGGACTGTGCTTGCGGGGAACGCTAGGCTCTAGCTCCGGTGTCTTTCTGCCCAAACATGTGGTGGTAATGCATCTTGGGAACCAAGTAAAGTCAAAGACAGCTTTCTGAAATTCTGATTGGCGAACGAAAATCTGCAGAAAAGAGTTTGTAGCTCTCCTTTTGTATTAGGTCTGTTGACATAACATGCACTGATTTCTGTTTTTGTGTGCAGGTCCTATATGCAATGATTGATCAATCTTTTTTTGGAGAGCAACCTCTTCCAGCTGAGGACACCACTTCGGTTATCGCTTTTTTGAAACATAAACATACAAGCTGGAAGCACGTAGAAGGGACTCATTGGCATACGCGGTTCAACCATTTGGTGACATATGGTGCTGGTATGTGAAACAGGCAACTGTCAGTGAAACCTCATTTATTTGAAAGCATTCCTTTAGGGATCAGATTCATCTTATTCGAAATGAAGCACCACTACAAGAAAATGCATTTCTGATTTGTCAACGTGACTTTAGAGAGCCTTGCATGATGGATATAATAAAATGTAGGCATCTTGGACCTTCAACTAGATAGTTGAAGTATCATCAGCACTGAATGTAGCTTCGTCTTGCTAGTAATTTTGAGAAGTTCATGTATTGGAGTGCAGATCGTCCTTCCTTGGCTAGCCGTGAGGTGATGGTTAATCTGGTTCTCCTTGTCACGATGTGGTGCATTGTCTTATTGGCCAAATTCAGAGGCTGATGTTTAGGTAGGAGAAGATGGAAATGCAAAGCCCATGATAGTATCTCCTTGTAACCTGCACTTGCTTGCGGAAGCGTTTTAATGATTAGATATTGATGCTCAACAGTTGCTGAAAACTAAATTTCAAAGTTTAGGGTTGAGAGAAGTAGACATGAACACCAGATTGGGTCCCAATCCACCCTCTCAAGGCCCCCCACCTTATAGCTGTATTTACTTTAATGCTTGCAAGAGAATAAGGTACAAGACTTGACTTGACTTGCTTTCCATGGACTGAACTGGAGTCTGACAGATGGACCTGATTTGGGCTGAATATGTCGCCCCTTCAGCTGTGTTGGCTGCTCCTTATTGCTGCCCTGATCTACTGCTCTGGCCACCACTGAAAAGGTGCCCTTTGCTGCAGATCTAGCCACCTCTGCTGGCTGCTTTTGGTGCTGCTGGATAGCTGACCTTTCTTCAGCAAGTTCCACAACCTCACGTGGCACCTCTAGACGCTTGTTAGGCTGTCCGGCTGGTAGGGCTATTGGATAAACAGTTTCAGGTCCTTTACTAGCTATTAGCCTAGCCTCAAAGTTTTTCTAGCACTTACGTACCTTCGTCATGGCTTCTTCCAATCGACTCATCTCTTGTGTAGAATGAGGATATTCACCATTGCCGTTAGCTTTTTTTGGTTGAGTCTCTTTTGGAGTAGTGGCCGCTTTAGCTTGGACCGCAGACCACAAGCTGCTCCTAGGGTCTTTCTCCAAATGAGTAGCGGAGAAGGTGGTAGCAGTCTCTTCATCTGAGCCACTTTGAACAAGGACTTGCTTATCGCCCTTACAGACCTCCACTCTTCTTCTTCTCAATGTCTTATTTGTCTCACCATTTTGAGCAGCAGTACTTGCCTGCTTTGCTTGCATCCTGGTGAGAGCATGCAACGGTTTAGCAATCACCTTTCCTTGCTGGGTGCAAAGTATATTCATTGTGGTAGTGGGCCAATGAAATTCACATTGGGTGCTCTTAACGAACAATCTTTAAAGAAATGTTCAACACCACACTTATTGCAGGTGAGAGTCAGTGGCACTACTACTGCTTGTGAGCTTGTTGGATTTTTCATTGGGCATTCATTGGATTGAGTCTCTTTTGGAGTAGTGTCCGCTTTAGCTTGAACCGCAGTCTGCTTAAGCTACTTAACTATATGGTCTCTCGTAACATGAGTAGTGGAGGTGGTTGTAGCAGTCTTTTCATCTGAGCCACTTTGAACCAAGACTTGCTCATCACCTTACCGACCTTCTTCACTCTTCTTCTTCGCATGGTTGTTTCTCGTACTAGTACGAACCAATTCGAACCGTACAGCTCGTATGGTACGGTACCATACAATCTCGTAAGGTATGATATGAGTCAACGATCATATCTTATGACCGTTGGGTGCAGTTTCGACTGTCTGCAAAAGTGTCGTTCCCACTTGTTTTCTGCCTGTTTTGTCTGTTTTTCTTACTGTTTATTGACCGTTTTTTTTGGCTTGTCTTGGCTAGAGGCTTGAGCTCTTGAGAAACTCCTTTAAAGTGCCCTCCACCCCCCCCCCCCCCCCCCCCCGCCCAACCTTCCCTCACATTCAAACTTGAAGCTCCATAGTTTCTAAGCGTTTAAAAAAAAACGTATTTTATCGTACGGTATCCCAAAATTTCATATCGTACCTAAAATTCCCATATGGTATCGTACTTTTTTACCATGAAAACTATGCTTGTTCTAAATGTTATAGTTGTCTCACTATTATGAGCAGTAGTTCTTGCTTGCATCGTAGTGAGAGCATGTGATGGTATAGCAATCACCTTCCCTTTCTGGACGCTAAGTATATTTATTGTGAAACTCGCAGTGAGTGCTTTGAACGTACAATCTCTAAAGAAATGTTCACCACCACACTTGTTGTAGTTAGGAGTCAGTGGCACTACTACTGCATGTGAGCTTGTTGGATTTTTCATTGGGCATTCCTTGGGTTGAGTCTCTTTCGAGTAATGGCCACTTTATCTTGGACCACAATCTGCTTAAGCTGCTCCATTATAGGGTCTTTCTCAAAACGAAAATGCCTAAGGGATGATGGTTTGTCACCATCCTTCTTTATACAGTTTTTTTCTTTTCTTTTCTTTTCAGAAAGAGACTTCTATTAAGTATGAGAAAAACATACAACAATCACAGCTATAAGCCAGAAGAGAAAAGAATCACC
Organism: Cibotium barometz; assembly: GCF_041138505.1. Lineage (NCBI taxonomy): Eukaryota > Viridiplantae > Streptophyta > Polypodiopsida > Cyatheales > Cibotiaceae > Cibotium > Cibotium barometz. The sequence goes on from NC_141047.1 coordinate 50,873,459, forward strand.
CCAATATGTAAGATGATTTCAACCACTGAGGAGCATCATGATGCCATGTAAGACCTGTGGTACTAGAGGAAAAGAAGATGCTATGGTCCCATTCCCGCATAAAAATCACACGCTTCGCCTACGCAGAAGGAGAGGGCCCCTGAATGCAGCCATAAGAGTGTGGATGATATCACCCCATATAGTACTAATGCACTGAGACCCAAAAATCTGGACACCCTCAATAGCCTCCGTGCATCTAGCTCTCCAGATCTGCCATGCCGTAATACTGGCAATAATCTCCCAACTGGTGTCAATCCTCTGTCTAGGGGGTGTATAATCAGAGTGAGGAACATCCTGCAATAGACCATGCTGGGCAATACCTCTACGAATGAAAAAAATAGAATCTATACCACTGCCTTCATAAAAAAGTTGCGGACCGGACTAGGAGAGCCAAGCAACTGCCCCCCAAGTCACATGCATGGCTCGGCCACTCAATTTTCCCATAAGTTGGGCTACAGGACCCCAAATCTGCTATGCAATGCTGCACCCCCATAGACAATGTTGTACGGACTCAGAATCTGCCGCACATCTAGGACAGAAAGGTGCTACACCGAAAACTGATCTCCACTGATTGGTAGGGAGACCACCATGTAAGAAGAACCAAAAGAAATGAGAGATTTGGCTCCTTCTGTATGAGTGCCAAAGTCTATGCCAATATCTGCGCTGTATCACTGGAAAGATATCATAGCTCTCCCAATGAGGCTTGAGAGTAGGGATCCTATGCATCTGTCGAGTGAGGAGAAGCCTGGCATTCCGAACAGTGAAACTGAAAATAGGAAGGCTTTTCAAAGGATCTAAGGCATCAATCCACTCCCACTCTCCTGGATCCCATTGAAGATATCTGATAGGACTGCCACCATATAGCCACAAACACCAAGAGCCATGAGTCAGTCTCTGAGGAGAAGGGTCAATGAACCAGTGCTTCCCCAAGCGACCAACAATCCTCACTGGACTAAGCCTAGTGTTTGGTATGATCTCCTCCATACTACATCTCCTCAATCTCCCACCATGCATGATAGAATACATGAGGAAATCTGTATCCTCTTGGCCTGGCAAAGCAATGACCTGCAGAGGTATGCCTATCCGCGAAAAAACTCCCAGCCAACTTGGATGATAGTCTCCGTGAAAGGTCCCAGAAAGCCACTCATGCGGAATAGCTGCATCAATCTGATCAATACGAATGCGAGAGCCCCTAAGATGCTGAGTGGATGCAACTCTCCGATCCTCCGGAAGACTCTTAAAGGTCTTCCAAGCAAGAACTGTGTATGCGCATCTCTCCCATCCTGACCATTGCATATAACGAGATGCACCAAGTGGCCGACCAGCCTCATCCCTAATGAACTCGTTCCACATAATAGGTTGTCGGTCAGCCTCGTCCAAAGACCTAGGAAGCCTTTGTCGCAAAAAATATCTCATGCTTCTCCATGCTCTGACAATGGCTGCAATAAGAGGGGAAGATGGTGCCCTAATATCAGCCTCTGTGAACAAAAAACGTGTGTTGGGCATCCAGTCTCTCCCGACCGTGGCTGTACATCTGGAAATTTGAGACAAGAAAAAATCCTTCCAAGGCTCAGTGCCTGGTAGGAAACCTTTGACCACAAGTTTGCAAAGCAACGCCCTGCATTGAACATCCAGATCGATATTATTCAAGCCCCCCTCTTTTGGGCTAAATAACTGTGAGCCAAGCTACCCTGGCACGAGTGTCTGAGGTGCCATCCAAGCCCGACCAGAGAAATTGCGGATCAATCTCCGCAATTGGCTAATGCACGCACGAGAGAAGCACCAACAAGAGGCAATAAACCAAGCTGAGGCAAGCAAAACTTGATTACCCACCAAAGCTCTGGAGGCTAAATCTAATCTCCTGGAGCTCCAATGGAGGAGCTTCTTTCGGATACTCATAAGTACCGGAGCAAACTGCTGTGCAGGAGAAATATCAATCCCAACTTGGCATCCCAAATATCTATTAGTACATCCTCTGCTGATCCAAGTAAAACCAAGCTTTGCACCCCAATCAACTCTCGGTGAATCACTAACCCAAAAACCAACAGATTTGTGCCAATTAATGAGTGCCCCTGCTGCCAAACAAAACTCCTCTAGTGCTGGGCATCCTTTGCCCAGGTGTTAGAGGTACCGGCCCTTTCGGGCTTTTCTCCAGAGTGGGAACGAGAGGCAAGGTTTTCATCCTCGGATTTTCCCTCCCTTACCTATGCGAGACGTACCTCCGCCTCTAAAGGGGATCCTTCGTCGACCATGAGATCTGGTCGTTCCTATTCTGAGTTCTTATGAGGATTGTGTCATGGAACATTCAGGGTCTTGGGGGCTTTTTTCCGCGTCGGTGGAAACAAATTGTCAAAACGCAGCTTTATTGTACAGTTATATGTGGACCTAGTCTGCAGCTTTTCTACGAGGGCAGTGGTACAGACTCTACTATTTTCATTTGTAGAGGTATTGCCTAGCATGGTTTATTGCAAGATGTCCCTCACTCTGATTATACACCCCCCAAACAAAGGATTGACACCAGTTGGGAGATTGTTGCCAGTATTACAGCATGGCAGGTCTGGAGAGCTAGATGCACGGAGGCTATTGAGGGTGTCCAGATTTTTGGGTCTCGGTGTGTTAGTACTATATGGTGTGATTTCATCCATACTCTCATGGCTACTTGGGCTTGTATTCAGGGGTGCTCTCGTTCCGCGCAAGCAACGCGCGTTGTATTTATGTGGGAGTGGGACCATGTCATTTTCTTTTCCTCTAGTCCCACAGGTCTCTCATGGCATCATGATGCTCCTCAGTGGTTGAAATCACCTTACATATTGGGGTGATTCTATTCTATTCCGGCTTATAGCTGTGATTGTTGTATGTTTTTTCATACTAGGTCTCTTTCCTGAAATTTGTTTATATTTAAAATAGGTCTAAATCACTGGCGAAAATCTCTAAGGTACAAGTCTAAAGAGGCCTTTATACAAAGTAAACCTTGCCAGAATGAAAATTTCTCCAAAGGTGTCGCCAGAACTCCACAAAGATGGGGCTTGTCATGCAGGAAATTCTGGGAAAGCGCTTCTCCATCTCTCGCTCAATTCACCAAGGCTCGCACCTTTCCTCTTCTTGTTTGTGACAGAGGTCGTAAGAAATGCTCTGCGGCACAAGACTCTGAACTCCACCATGTCCTCCTGCCTTTATGGACCCTAGAGGAGGTCCTCAACTAAAAAGTTTACAAACAACATGGTGGCATACTTGGTGGGCACACCAAGGGCAACCTTCTCAGATTCACCACAGCAATTGTGGAGTTTTGCCTTGCTTTAGGAGTGCAAATTAACTAGAACAAATCTTGGGGCTTTTTGAGTGGCACCCTCACCAAAAGCTTGGATGCCAGGTGGGCCTACGCCTTCCCCCAACATAGATCACTCCGCTCCTACCAAGCATTTGCAGGAAACTTTTTCATTGAAGCACCACAAGACTCTTATGTGGGCAGGGTGATGGTGGCTTACCAGTCTTACTAGCCACAATGTGGTACACCACCAACTATTGGTCTTTCTCAAGATCGTGCATTAACCAGATTCGGGAGCTCATCAGATACTTCCTTTGATCAACACCAAGTGGTATGGGACACCATCATCTTGCATCCCCACAAGGAAAGTGTTGCTTAAACCCCCCAACCCCACCCCCCCCCCACCCCCACGCCTCTCTCTTTTCTCCACCTGGATGGCGATTTTCTCCATGCAGAAATCCCCCTTATGGGTCTTTGTACTTCAAATGACCTCCCTAGTCTTCCAGGTAGGCTGTTCCTGTCGCCTACAACTGAAGCAGGTGTGTAATTTCAAGGATTTCTATGAGCCTTTACCACCGGTGTGGTCATCAAGTTCAACTGGTATCTTTATCCCTTCCCCATCAAAGTCACTGATGAATTCTCTTGGAAACTTTGGCTGTGGGAGAATCATCCTCTGGCCCGCTTTCAATGGTACCCAAAGGAATGGCACTGGTGTTAAGCCATTTTGGAGCCTTAATTTGTAATTATCCATCTTGTATGTAATTCAACTTGATTAAGCTGTGGGCATTAGAAGTAAGCCAAGTACATAGATATGTAATGCCATTGTAAAGGCTGAAAATATAAAGCCAAGCCAACTTTAGGTCTTTTTTAAGAAGTGTCCGGCTTAGTGTGAATACATGGCCAAGTATTAGAAAGTTCAAGAACATCTCTGGAGACGTTTCTCAAACCTGGTGCCAATTGACCAGTCATGGCACAAAAGCAAGTACATGTCGTGTCTCTAATGGTACACATATCATTGTAATGGTACGTGGTCCATTAGAAACACTAGGTCATTGCGTGTGAAAAATTGAGAAACCTATAAAAGTATGTGTCGTGTCTCAAAATGGTATGCGTATCATTGTAACGGTATGGCATAAGAAGCAGTACGTGATCCAGTGTAGATAGCATAAAAATTTGATCGAAGCATCTGACACATGGCAAATCGAATCAACCAATCAGAGGTTGACATGTGGTAACTTATCCATATCTTATCCGAATAGTTATAATGGTACTTAGTCAATTGTAATAGTATGCCATCAAGTATAACGAGACGCGGTCAAGTACACTTGTCCGTCAGACAAATTGCTATTAGTATGTGTACATTTCCTATTGGTGTGTCGTACAGTTTTCACTAGTACGTGCCACATTCTAGCTCGGACATCTCAAACAGTATGCCATATAATTACACTTGTATGGGTGCAGATATCAAACGGTATGTCGGGAATCTGAGACTAGAAAGGACACACATAATTACAATAGTACGTAGTACTGTCACAATGGTACACGTACTGTTATAATTGTACGTCGTACATCTGCAATAGTACGTCATACAAGTCTACTTGTACATGTACAAGTGCAGGAAAGAACAGAAATTTTCAGAAAGTGAACAAACTGATTTGTTGGAGATTGAGGACCCCTTCCAAGGTTCCCAAATCTTGAGTTTTATGTGGAAAAGATTCATTATTGAACCTGACCTTTAATGTACTTGAGATTAAGGAGAATTCCAACATCCATCCGGACAAAAGTGCATCGAACGACCCTAGATCTTCAAATCAACCAAGCTTTGGCTCGTATTACTTCGGTAATACACAAGGGAATGTTGTTGGTCTTGGATACCCGGAACAATACGACACAACTTCCAGTGACGATTCTATGGAGCAAAGTGAGGACAGTTCAGATCTGCATTACCGAGATGTAGTAGCAGAAGATACTCCCCATCCAATAATTCCACCAACACCATCCAAAACATCAAACAGGAATTATTTCGGGATGACTTCCATAGAAGAGGATCTTGTTTGTGGGGGACAACCAAAAGATGAAGAGTTAAGGGAAGATTCAATTTCAAGGGACATTGAAACTGGCTTAGAGCCAAGGATAGGAGCAGCTAGAATAACTAACATTTACCTTCGAAAAGTGCAAAAGAAAACTGAGCTGTGACATGAGAAGAGACTGCTCCAGGAGCTTGTTGAAGAGGAAGAAGTTTCCTTGATTCCGGAAGGTTTCACAGAACGGGAGCTTCGAGAGCATCAACAACTGATGATGTATATAAATCAAAACCAATAGGAGCTAGAGGAAGGAGCAAAATTGTGTATTTCGGACACAACCTAGCAGCAATCAAACCGTAGTGCCTAGAAGTATCCCGGGGATACCTATTTGTGTGCTGACGGAGATAGATAGAATCAATAAGTCCTTAAGAGAATTCCACTAATAAGTCCTTAAGAGAATTCCACTAACTCGGAACGACCATTGGTGACTGGAACATTGATAGAGTACCAGATTCATCGGACACAGTGCAAGACAGTTGTACGAAATTGGTGAAATGTCAGCTCCATTGCTAAAGGAACTGATGACTCAATTTCATAGAGATACAGATCCTTAACAGCACTTAGAAATATTTACCCAACTGCAAAACCTATGGTAATATACATAACTTGACCAAAGTTAGGTCATTTGGCCTCACAATGCAAGGTAGAGCTGGTGAATGGTTTAGAGTCCTAACAGCTGAGGGGAAGGTCAACTTTGAAATTCTAAAAGGAGCTTTCATGGTTGGATTTGCTTAAACATGACCAAAATGGAGCGATGCAACTCAGCTGAGTAAAATAACTCAGAACAAACTGAAACAGTGAAAGAATTTGTAGCTCGTATATGAAACACCTAAACCAGAGATGCAAGCCGGGGAAAAGATGAGTGATGTGTTGCAAAATTTTCAAAGTGTGGTGTGCGTTCTGCCGCCAAAATCACACAAGTTCAGAATATCCTCATCTGAGACCAACGCCTAACTTGTACCATGCACATTGTTTGCGATAGGGTAATCATGACACAAACTTATGTCATTGTCATAGAGTTTCTAACACATTTTCTTCCCAACAGAGAGCTCCACTTGCCTTGCCAGTGGCGTAAGGGAAAATTGCTGCGGTCACTCATACTCAAATGCCTACTGCAGGTGCAGTGAACAATCAAAGCGGTGTGTACAGAGTGCCCAAGATTCCCTTCCCTCCATCTATACTACCACCACAACCTCCCACACCACCAACAACTCTGGTCAATCATGTTTTGGTTGATGAAAATGTTAAAAATCTGGAGTACGAAGTGGAACTTGATCCGAATCCACCATGTGGATGAACCACAAGATTCTTTGCCAAGATATTATTGGGACCATCAAGGAGTTCCAATTCCAGTGTTTCAAGCAGGTGTATAAGCAAAGAAATGAATCCGGCATTGCATAGAGTCTCTATACAATGTTATCACTGCAATGGTCTGCATAGAGTTGTGGAATGCCCAATGGAAAATCCAGCAAAATCACAAGCAAGTGGTACCACTACCTCCGAGAGCATTTCTTGAACATTTCTTTTAAAGCTTGTTCATTGAGAGCACCCATTGTGAGTTTCATCAACCCAGCTACCACAATAGATGTACTTAGCATCCATGAAGAAAAGGTGACTACTTTACTGTTGCATGGCCTCACCAACAAGCAAAGTAAGCAGAAGCGGTATCATTTGCTAACTCCGAGTCCAACAACTCTTCCTTTGTACGTAGAGACAATCTGAGGGGCCCGAGACTCCTAGGGGAAGCCCGAATGGACCTCCGCATAGCCTCTGCTACTATGAGGTAGCGTAAGGGAGCTAGGGGGCATCCCTATCGCACCGAGCAGGAATTCTGAAAGCACTCACCAAGTCCCTCACGCAGGCCAAAACTGTTTTATGGGCCTCCCTATATAGGCATGAAACCTCTCTGACCTAGTCTTGGGAAAACCCCATATGTACCATCCTGCCTTCCAAGAAGTCCCAATCCACTCTGTCATATGCTTTTTCAAAGTCCAGCAGGAGGTTGGCAAGATTTAGCCTGCTCTACAGCTTCCCAAAATGAAAATAAGTACTCCTTTCTTGGAGGAACCCATTATGTGTGTCATGAATAATCCATAGAAGAACCAGCTGTAACCTCATACTCAATGCCTTAGCTAACATTTTATATGCAGATCCAAGTAAAGTGATGGGCGTCCACTGCTTGATGTTGGTCAAATCCCACCTTTTGGGATAAGGTGAATAAGACCCTCCGTGAGAAAAGGGGGCATGGCACCTGTACGCCACATCTCAGGTAAAGCAAGTGTGATCTCATCCCCAATATGGTCCCAAAACTGTATAAAGGGGAGCTGTGCTGCTGAAGTGACGTGAACCTGCGCTGCTGCCCCCGCCTGCCCTCTGTTGCCTCCGCCTGTTTCTTTGCTGCTCCCACCTGCCTTTGCTGCCTTTGCCTACCCATCTGCTGCCTTCGCACCCCATCTTCTGCCCTTCGCTAGCTTTTCAGTCCCCGCCTGCCCTTCAGCTACCCCCGCTAGCCCCTCTGCTGCCCACCGCCTGCCTTCGCCTGCCCCTTTTGCTGCCCCCGCCAGCCCCCCTTTTGCTGCCCCGCCTACCCTTCAGCTGCCCCCGTCTGCCCCCGTCAGCCCCTCTGCTGCCCCCCCGCCTGCCCCCGCCAGTCCCCCTTTTGCTGCCCCCACCAGCCCCCCTTTGCTGCCCGCCCCCTGCCTTCTTCAGTCCCCGCCTGCCCCTCTGCTGCCCCCGCCTGCCCCTTTGCCCTTGCTTCCCCAGCTGCTCCCCGCCTTTGCCCCCCTTCCTCTGCTCCCATTTTCCCAGCAGCTATTTTAACTGGATTCAAGTCGGCCGCCCACTTTTCTTGATTGGTGTTATGGCTTTTTCTGCCGCAGCGAATCTCTCATCACCCCCATTGGCCGGGAGAATCATCAATTTTTCAGAAGACGAGCTCACCTCTCTTCAGCACGACATTGACCTTGAGGGTCCAATCTACCCTTGTTGCGACTGATTATGGTTCCCACCCCTCTCGTTCTCACAGGCCCGTGAATGGCTTCTAGCAGCTCTCCCTTCGGAGCTGATTGTGCACTTTCAGGATACTCGTTTACTTGGTCGAGGCTTCTTCCAGGTGGACTTTCATTCTTCAGAAGTTACTTCTCAGGCTTTGGCTAGCAGCCCCTTTCCTCTTGGTCCTAGGAAGATTTTCTTCTTTGAGTACCAAGTGGGCTTTGATCCAGTGGTGGAGGATCAGCGCCTTACCCCGGTCTCACTACGGTTCCCTGCTCTTCCTCGGTCCTATTGGAAGCTTTTAGCTTCCATAGGGGCATCCTTTGGCCAGGTTCTAGAGGTACCAATCGTCCCAAGCTCTCCCGCCTCAGATTCCGCGGCCGTTACCGCCACTCTTGATGGTGTACCCCGGGTCCTTGTGCTTGTTCTTCCTGATCCATCGATTACTGATGATCATGTTATGCTTCAGAGACCTGACGGATCTCATTTCCGCCTCACAGGATGGAGATTGCAGGCAGACCTGACCAGTGTCGGATTTGTCGTCGACAGGGTCACATTGCTAGAGATTGTCCCAAATCGAGGGGCCATGCTAGGAGTTGGCATGGTCCTGCCCATCAGAGGCCTTCTGCAGATGCCGAGACTCCAACTGCTCCTTTGCCACAGCAGACCACACAGCGTTGGGTTGTGGTTAGGGATGGCAGGCACCCTCGGACCCCCCTACCTACCCCTTCACCCACACTCCCTGTGGAGCACCCTAACCCCTATGTAGCTCATGCATCACAGGATGTTGATCCTTTTTTGGAGGATGAGGCCTTGCAGGCACATGATCTGGATCCCTCACAGGAGGATGCTACATTACAGTTTTACAGGATGATTGCACCCTTGAGGATGATGTTGCACATTCGCATTATCATGGTACCTCTCCAGTTTTGAGGACTAGCCCTCGCTTTTCCCTGGAGTGGGAGAGAGAGGTAAGGTTTACATCGTCAGATTTTTCCTCCCTTACCTATGCGAGACATACTTCCGCCTCTAAAGGGGGTCCTTCATCCACGACGAGATCTGGTCGTTCCTACTCTGAGTCTTTATGAGGATTGTCTCTTGGAACATTCAGGGTCTTGGGGGTTTTTTTCCGCGTCGACAGAAACAAATTGTAAAAACCCAACTTCGTTGTGCAGTCACAGGTGGACCTATGGATATATTGCTCTTGCAAGAGCATAAACTGGATGCTAGTCAGTGTGGGAGATTAGGCAAGCTTCTCTCGGGACACACCTTTTGGTCACCGGCTGTTGGTACCAAGGGTGGTGTTTGTATCTTTGTTTCAGCTTTGAACTTGCCTTGCATCATTGGACATGGTGTCATTTTGCCTGCAAGAGCACAGTGGATCCTTCTTATGCAGGGTACTACACGCATTGGTATTCTCAACCTCTATGCTCCTAACCATAGAGGTGAGAGGATTGCCTTTTGGAAATCTCTCACTACATTGATGCCTCTTGCCGACCATTGGATTATTGGTGGGGATTTTAACATGGTTGAGATGCCAACGGATAAAAGAGGTGGACATGAGGGCTTGGTGCATCCTCTTGAAAGAACGTCTTGGGAGAGGTTTATACTCTCCATTCATGGTAGAGATTGTTGGGATGAGGATGACATTTTGAGGAGTCCATCCACTCTTCTTTATTCATGGTCTAACAGGAGAAGAGATGTAGGATGTATCTATGCACGGTTAGACAGATTTTATGTGGATGATTGGGTGCTTGACAGAGGTGGACATACTTTGATTGGGACCAAATCGGATCATTGCCCAGTGGTTTTTTGTATTAGAGATATGAATTGCCATGGATCAGCACCCCATGTACGCATCCCTTATCATTTGTTTTTAGATGCAGAACTATCGCATCGTATGCTTGATATTTTGAGATCTGATGACTTCTTACAGGCCTCTCAAAGCCTGGCCTCTGCTCTCAGTGATATTAGTGACTTTTATCACACATGTGCCCTGTCTAAGAGGCAAGAGGCCTTGGACTTAGAAAGGGCTATTAGACATAGATTGGCTGCCTTGCAGAAAGAGCACGAGAAACATCCTCATGCTCAATGGGTTGCAGATTCTTTATGTACTATTAGAGCAGAACTTCATCACTCTCTTGAGCAGCACGCAGAGTATCGTTTGCATGCCCACGAATCCTTTTGGACACAGATGGGTGGCAGATGTAACAAATATTTCTTTGCTTCTCACGGCCCATCTCATGCCAAAGATAGTGTCAGGCAGTTGCAGGATTTACATGGCACTCTTCACTCAGATCCTCTCATGGTTAGACAGATTGCCGCTGATTTCTATTGCCAGCTTCTTAGTGCTGAGCCGCATTCTGATCTGAGACACAGGGCACAGAGGAAGGTTTGGAATGCATTGCCACATTTGATCACTGAGGAGATGTGTGCCGCTCTGGATGCCCCTTTTTCTATGTAGGAGTTCAGTCATGCTCTTCATGCCTTAACCTCATGGTAAGTGTCTAGGGGAGGATGGCCTCTCCCCTGTTTTTTTCACTACTTTTTGGGATGAGATTGGGGCTGAGATAACATCGGCTTTGCAGGAGATGTGGGGGACAGGTTCTATGTCTTCTTCTCTCACTGAGGGGCTTATTTATCTTATTCCTAACAGCGGGGATAAGACATTGATTGGCCAATGGAGACCTATCACCTTACTAGGGACTGCCTATAAGATTCTTGCTAAGGCAGTGAGCATCAGATTGCAGCCAATTTTGCAGGATGTTATTCATGATACCCAGAATGGATTCTTACACGGCAGGAGCATCTTTGATAACATTTTCTCGTTTTGGGAGGCCGTCGAATGGGCTAAAGCGAGCAATCAGCCCTTAGCCATTCTGCTCTTGGATTTTGAGAAGGCCTATGATAGAGTGGATTGGGACTTTCTTGAGGGTACTCTTAGTCATATGGGCTTCTCTCAGAGATGGATCAAGGGAGTTTCATGCATGTATCGTGATGCCCACAATAGAGTTCTTGCTTGCGGTGATAGAGGAGAGCGGTTTCAGATTTCTCGCTCAGTACGACAGGGCTGCCCATTAGCCCCTTTATTATATATTATAGTTGCAGAGGCCATGAGCATCTTTCTCTGCTCCACTGCTGCTATTTCAGGATTGAGGTTGCCTCTTCGTAGTCATGAGGAGTTGGTTGACTCTGAGTTTTAGCTGATGACACAGCCCTGTTTTTGGAGGCTTCACATATATGCTTATGTTCCTTCCGGGTCTATGGAAGCTAAGAGCTTCCAATAAGACCGAGGAAGAGCAGGGAACCGTAGTGAGACCGGGGTAAGGCACTGATCCTTCGCCACTGGATCAAAGCCCACCTGGTGTAATGAAAGAAGAAAATCTTCCTAGGGCCAGCCAAAACCTGAGAAGTGGCTTCTGGAGAACGAAAGTCCACAAGGAAGAAGCCTCGACCAAGCAAACGAGTAATCTTGGAAGTGCACAATTAGCTCCGAAGGGAGAGCTGCTAGAAGCCATTCACGGGCCTGTGAACGAGAAGGGTGGGAGCCATAAACCCTCGTAACAAGGTTGATCTGAACCTCAATGTCAAATGTCGTGCTGAAGAGAGGTGAGCTCGTCTTGCAAAAAATTGATGATTCTCCCGGCCTGTGGGGGTGACGATAGATTGGCTGTGGCAGAAGCCATAGAGCCAATTGACAATGGGCGGCTGACTCGAATCCAAATGAAAAAATGCTGCTGAAGGAAAAAGGCGGCGGGGGAAGGAAGAGGTGGGTGAGAGCAAGGCAGGTGAGGAGGCGCGGATGGAGGCAGGGGACAAGGCGGGTGCAGCAGGGGCAGAAGCAGATGGTGGGTGCAGATGGTGGGGGGCAGAGGCGGGAGATGGTGGGGGGCAAGGCAGGAGCAGAAGAGGGCAGAGGCGGGAGCAGATGGGACAGAGGTGGGGGCAAAGAAGGAGAGGCAACAGTGGTTCATCAGCGCGAGCTCCACCTACTTTAAATTTGAGTGCGTACAAGTAAAAATGTAGCATTTCACGTAGTACTATTCAAGTAGGCTACACCATGTGAGATTTCAAGTATCAAAGCACATCTAATGTAAACGTTTGTGAATTTGCACAGGATTAAAAAAATCTATTGCTCCAATGGTAAAGATGGATACTTCTGTTATGTTTTCTCCAGGATACTATAGCTACCTTTATGCTAGATGCTTTGCTGCAACCATCTGGGATATGGTATGTGAGGCCGATCCTCTCTCCTCCGAGGCTGGTGATGTTCTTCGCACACGCTTGCTTCAACATGGAGGTGGGAAAGACCCTGCATTCATTATCAAGGACTGTACGAATGAGAAATCCCTTATAGCATGTCCCAAGGGAGGAGTAAAGCCCTCTGTAGAATGCTTATTCAAAGAGCTGGGATTCTGAGTATACAAGGTCTAAAAAAGGTCATCACTACGTCTCTGTAGTGCTCTATCTTTTTCTAATTTCTTTGAAGATATTCTGGCCCTCACTCATGGCCCTTCAGTAATTGCTAGGAATCGAGCATTACTGAAAGCTTATCATTTATCATTGAGTTTGATAACGTTTTTGATGTATCGAGAACTCGTTATTGGTTGTAATGCTTTTTTTTAAAAAATAACGTGAACATTTTTACTTTTTTGCACCCATTCCTTTTGTTTCACTTATGATTTCGTGACTAATTGTTGACATTCGTAAGGTCTATAGGGCTTCCCCAGCACTACAGGATATGTGGAACACAGGCTCTATGCGTCCTTTTCTCATCACTGAGAGTCTTCTCCACCTCATTCCGAAGGGTCATGATAAGACTAGCATTGCCCAATAGAGGCCTATCACATTGCTTGGGACTGCATACAAAATTCTTGCCAAGGCAATGAGCATGAGGTCGCAGCCAATGTTACAGATAGTCTTTCATGACAAACAATTGATTCCTCCAAGGAAGAAGCATTTTTGATAACATATTTTGCTTTTGGGAGGCGGTAGAGTGGGCCAAGGCAAGTAATCAGCCCCTGGCAATCTTGCTACTTGATTTTGAGAAAGCCTATGACAGAGTGAATTGGGACTTCTTAGAGGGTACTTTCACGCATGGGATTTTCTGAAGATTGGATTAGAGGTGTCTCTTGGCTTTATCAAGAGGCTCACCAAAGTTTGCTTGCTTGTGGAGGTCGAGCACTTCCAGATCTGTCACTCCGTATGGCAGGGCTGCACCTTAGCACCCCTGTTGCATCTCATTGTTGCAAAACATTTTCCTTCACTCCAATGCCGGAGTATTTGGATTGAGATTGCCATTGCGTACCGAGCAGGAGCATTTGGACTCTGAGTTGGTTGACAATACAATGATGTTTCTTGAGGCAGCATCTCCATTTATGATACACATTACCACTTGGGAGATTATTGCTAGCATGACGGCATGGCATATTTGAAAGATCAGATGCGTAGAGGCCTTCAAGGGTATTTCGGTTTACGGACACCCAATGTGATTGTAGTATATGGAGTGGCATCGTTCACACTCTTTTGTCCACGTGAGCCTGCATACATGGATCTACTAGAGTTGTGCAGACTAAGCACAACTGATTTATGAGATGGGAACCAATATATTTTCTTCTCCTGCACCCCTATGGGGATTTTATGGTAGCATAGTGCCCTCCATTGGCTGAGATCTCCCTAACCTTTTGTTTTGAGATCTCCCTTCAGATTTTATTCTACTTAATAGAAGTCTCATTTTTTTTTTTTTTGGGGGGGGGGGGGGGGGGGGGAAGAAGGCCACTGTCACTTAGTTGAAGTACATGTTTATAACCATAATCAAAATAACAGCAACAGCACTGCACATACAAATACGATGTGAAGAGCCACTCACATGAAGAGATGTAATGCTAGTAGTATTAGGGGAAAACTCTAGAGTTCTAGAAGTGCTGGTCTAAGGGCCGCCAGGTACCTTAACATACCCATAAATTGGTCAGTGTCTCAAATACGACCACCTTCACGAGCATATAGTTCATATATAACCATCATATATTGAATTTGTTCACTTCACTCCTAAGGATAACTAATGCTACCATTAAACAACACATTTGATTATACCTACTCACAAAATTGTTGCTTCAAACCTCATCATACATACACACATACAAGATATATTAGCATGAGCATATGCTTATTACGATGACACAAAAGTATACCGATAAAAAGCTTGGGTGAACCTAATCTCTTTCTCTCTCACCACACACACACACACACACACACACACACGCATGCACATATAAATCTTCACATACTCTCTTCACGTTGAGCGTGGGGAGGGAGGGACCAGGTGAAGGTAGGGTAGATTCGTCTTTGTAGTGAAAATGGTAGTTTTATCTCTATAAGAATCTACTCACTTGTGTGTAAAGGCATTGATGCCATCATGCATACATAGTTATCCCCAATGTCAGATATGACCACATTCATAACAATTGTTCCATAAATAAACATAGAATGATTTTCTATAAATGCTTTAGATGTCAATTAAGCATGATTTAACTACCAATAAAGAGCATGACCCAACATTTCCTCACGAGGTTTTAATCTCAACTTGCTTATAACAGAAACACATTGAATTCCCCATCACTAAAGTTCAAGTTATTTCCCTAACGTAAAAAAAGAGTAATTTTAATATCATGAAAGAGTGCAATTTTAGCATCACAAATGTAGCAAACCATCGGCCACATCATGCAAATCATACGTAGCGTGCAATGGCATCGTTCCACCCTTTTGAGGGGATATTTTGTAATAATCCGTCGCCTCCTCTTGAGGTTAATATGCGGTCACATGTGGCTACTAATGATATGATCAGGTAGACGCAAGGCATTTCCATGTAGAAACTTTGGCTCAAGGTAGGCAAGTAATAGGTATCTCTACATAATAGAGCACAATTGAAGTTGGAATACACTTTTTCTAGAACGTGATTGAAACCTAGCTCTTGCTTACATGCTTTTAGGGGTTGTTGCTATATGTGGCTAGGATGGACTTAATTTGCAAGCTTTGTTTCAACCATGCTCTGACTTTTCTTGATTGGAGCTATAGAGTGGAAATCGTGATTGTTATTATTAACCACTTGGTAGTTTCATATGGTTTCACTCGTCCAACCTACCAGAAGGTGCTTTGCTATCTTACCTATGTGAAGGAGCACTTAACTTTTATAAGATGGCACTAGAATGTATAAAGGAGTCTTAGCATGTGCTTAATGTCAAATAGGAAATGGACTTGGTATACATAATTGCTTAAGAGTAGCAGTAAAGGTCGAACCATTTTTAAGTTTGGTTGGTTTAGTGTGAAAATTAGTCACTTGTATATAAGTCATTTTTAACAATAGCAATGCACAATCATTCCCTTGCAATAGTAAGGTCTCCTTCTCTCTTCTTACTTACTTGCATGTTATTGATTCTTACATACTTAATGGATGCTTGTTTGAATAGGTGATTGTAGGTTTCTCTCTTCCATTCGCTTCTTCCTTCCCCACCTTTTGTGAGAGAGAACCATTATGAAGGACTATCTCTTCTTGCCTCCATCTAGGCATTGAGAGCCCTCCCCTCACCCCTTTGGCAAGGTGCAGTCCGCGGGACAACAGAGTAAGGACATGACAGACGAGCTAGTATGCCTACAATGGAAAGTTACATTTGTGGCTCGAAAAGGCAAGACCCAACGGCACATGCTTCGGCAAGCCTAAGGTAAGCTCTTTATTTGAATATATTTGGCATCGTTGCCGAAAACAAACTTAGGAATTAGCTCGGTTTTTTCATCCATTGGGATTATCAAATATTGCTCGGTGTTGATTAGGAGGTCACACCTGAAAAACATACGATTTTGGAGGCATTGGATTAGGAGTATAATCCACTCTGAAAACATGAGCATTGAGCTCCATTAGATTAAATGAGAGTGTATGGGATTGTTAATTTTTGTTCATACATTTCATAACTTTTCATGCATTGTTTGAATTGGTAGATAAGAAGCATGTTAAACCATTGAAAAATAATCAAAAAATAATAATTACTTACATCACAATTCTTAATTAGGAGTAGGATCATAAATCACACCCTATCAAGTCCAAAGAGTCTCAAAAACCATTAAAAACTAGGGTAAACTAGCTCTTGGATAGGGGACGTGAGTCCATAGTCTCGTGCAAAATGGTGAGCTTGGACACGTGAGTTGTGAGTCTTTAGACGTGAGTCTAGAGGTGAGCCTGGACATGTGAGTCGTACCTGGATACGTAAGCCTATCGACGTGAATGTAGAGGTAGATATTGAGGTGAACTTGGACACGTGAGTCATGAGCTTGGACACATAAGTCATGAGCCTGGACACATGAGCTTGTAGACACGAGTCTAGAGTTAGGAACACCTAATATAGTAAGAAGCAATTATTACTGCCACAAACACATACCTACTCATGTCCTCTGAAGCTTTTCTTGTTATACAATCTGTATTAGCTATAAATTCTAAGGAAAATTTTTATCCTTCATAATTATTCAAGAATTAAAGTATACCTATTACCTAATAAGTGCAAACCAACCCTATAGATTTAGTTCTTATATTTTCATGTCCCAAGTAGGCTTGTTTCATACAAAGAAAGTACATGAGCTGAGTTCATACAAAGAACACATGAGCCTAGTGACGTGAGTAGAGGCGTGAACCTAGATATATAAGCCTCGAGACGTCATTTAAGAGGTGTGTGTTGGTATTGAGAGTGGATTAGCAAATCTAAGGAGGATCAAACATGGTTATAGTCATGGTTAGGTCATGATTAGAAACATGATTAAGAGTGGATTAGGAGATACTAATGAGACATGACTTAGGCATAATCATGGAAACACACGAGTTGCATTCTTCATTAGCAAGAGCCTCTTATATAGGCAAGTAGTACATGACCACATGACATCACCTATGATGTCTTACAAGCATAAGAGGCCATCTCCCCCATGTGGGTATGCCATAAATGAGCAATATTCCCTCTAGGCTATATTTGAAGTAGGCGCCCTTTTGAGGATGTGTCTTGAGTAAAGTAATCAAGGTTATATAGCCCCTTTCAACCTTTGAATGGATTTGGGTGATATATCCAACAAACCCTCCTTCAACCAAATCCATGACAATGCTACCTTTATGATGGCAATTCTAGGTTCTAGTTACAACATACAAGAACTAGTTATGATGACCATGCTGGTGCCCGTAGGTCTTATTCCAGTTAGGTTTACAATGCTAGCAATGATGGATGATGCTAGAATACCATAGTAAAGCTTACAATGAGATAGTTATGTTTAGGATGGAGAGGTTTTTAAACATGGTATGGGCTATCCCTTGATTTTACTCAAAAGGCCCATTCTTCTTCGATAAAATTGGCCTCTTCGGAGGCCTCTTCTTGCAGCTCTTCTTTGTCTTGACTTGCGAGAAATGCCTTTTGTGCCTTTTGTTTGAAGAAACAATTTTCTTCAATATGATTGTCCTTGCCGCAGAATCCACAAGTCTTCTTCTTTCCTTTTGTGTCGATGAAGTTCTTCTTCTTGAAGTGTGACTTGTTGTTGGAGAAGTATGCCCCTTCCATTATCCCTATATTCTCTTGCTTCTTCTTTTACTCCTCAAGGAGTGCAGCTTCAATGGCTTCTAAAGTAGGATCCGGAAGATTCATGAGAGTTGACACTAAATGCCCATATTCATCATAAGGCATGCTTTTCAATAAAACTGCAATGGCATCTTCCTCATCTATTGGTGCTCCTAGTGTTGCAAGTTGTGACATTAGGCTTTTCATATAATTAAGATGAGAAGGTAAAGACTCAGAGGCTTTCTTTTCAAGTTTAAAGAATTGGATTTTCAGCCCTATCTTGGAATGCTTCCCTTTTGCCCCAAATAATTTCTCTAGGATTTCCCATGCTTCAGCTGAGTTGTTTGCATTAGAGATATGATGTATGTAGTTGTCACTTAGACCTAATGCAATTATGGCAAAAGCTTTCTCATCCCTAGGTAACCATCCTTGTTCACCATCTCTAGTGGTAGGTTTTTTCTCCTTTCCACTAGCAACTCCCCACAGACCTTTCTTCATGAGAATAAATCTTACTCTAACTTGCCAGGTATGAAAGCCTATCCCATTAAACTTATCAACATGAAATGAGGATGTAGACATGATGATAAAGCAAAGTCTTACCACTTGAGTATCTCTCAAGGGCAGTGTCTAATGCTTTTACAAGATTAGATACCTTCACTAAATAGATGAAGGTTATTTATGAAAAATTCAGACCAGTCATGCCCTCCTAAAACATTGTTTGCTCTTGGGTTGTAGACATTGTTTCTAACCCATCTCCTTGGCTTCCTGCTCTTCCTCTTAGGCTTCAAATGTTGAATATTTGATGATTCAGCATCAGATGGTTCAGTCATTGTGATTAAACAATGATGTAAATTACAACATCATCAACATATAGAAATATCACCACATTCATGAAGCTCAACAATTTCTGAAAAATTGTGTCACTAGATGTCCTTGAATGAGATAGAAGCCTAAGTCTAAACACCAAATGCCTTTAGCACCTTCAACAGCAATGACTTGAGGCCAGATTAAGCACTAATTACTAGTGATTAAGTGAGTTAATCATTCATGCTTTAACTGTTATCAAATGAGCTTTCTGAGATTATGTCAGACCTGAAGCCACCAAACCACTAAACCATTCAAGAAAATGACTGCACAGGCGTGTTTGCAGCTATTGAAAACCCCCAAAGCCAAGGCAAATTAGTGAATCTTGCACTGGTTCAATCGGTGGACTGATTTCCTCCAAAAAAATTGGCGCCGGTTTCGTCTGCAATGCTGGCGTCTTTGCGCAAGATCCGCCTAATTCCACCAAGCTGCAGCTTCTTTATGATGTTGAGAATGCATAGCTTGAATCCCGTACGAATTCGTGGAGGCGAGTGTGAGCTGTGGATGCTCCAAGGCAACCCTATATTTCAGGCTATGAAATAGGAAGGGATAAGCTTATGATTAAGCTAATTAAACACTAATGATGAGGCAAATTATGGCTTAATGAGAGGGATGAGGTTGTATTAACATAGCTCTGATACCAAATGTTGGTATTGTGAGTGGATTAGCAAATCTAAGGAGGATCAAACATGGTTATAGTCATGGTTAGGTCATGATTAGAAACATGATTAAGAGTGGATTAGGAGATACTAATGAGACATGACTTAGGCATAATCATGGAAACACACGAGTTGCATTCTTCATTAGCAAGAGCCTCTTATATAGGCAAGTAGTACATGACCACATGACATCACCTATGATGTCTTACAAGCATAAGAGGCCATCTCCCCCATGTGGGTATGCCATCTCCCCCATGTGGGTATGCCATAAATGAGCAATATTCCCTCTAGGCTATATTTGAAGTAGGCGCCCTTTTGAGGATGTGTCTTGAGTAAAGTAATCAAGGTTATATAGCCCCTTTCAACCTTTGAATGGATTTGGGTGATATATCCAACAGTGTGAACCTAAGTATATAAATCTACATGCATGACCTGGAGATGTATGTCTAGAGGTGTGAACCTACTCACATAAACCTGAAGATGTGAACTTGCAAATGTGAGCCTAGTAGCAAAAAAAGGTGTCTAAAATCATTTTAGACATGATTTAGAAACACTAAGAATCTTTGATATAATTTTGATCTATATAGTCAATTGTAGCACATCAAACCACACTACCTCAAACACACCAAGCCTTCGATCCTAGCAAATGGCCAGCATTGAGTAGAGTGTTTGCCTGTTAAGAAGACTAGACTCCTTCGGATCCACCTCAATCGAGGAGCCTAAGAAAGAAATGAGCCAGCAAAACACAGTTTGTGAGTGGAGAAACGGTGGAAAACTTGGAAACAAGAGTTGCTATGGTCCGCTTATCTCTAGATTCACTAACTAGATATGTAAACAACACCTTAAATTTTATAAACAAGGCATTCAACTATCCTATTTTTAGGTGAACTCAAGTGAAGAAGTGGAAACTAGACTAGGAACCTCAAGGTTTTCTCCCATAGGAAGTGGTCAAACCATGTTCAATGCCGTAATCTTTCACACATTTAGTGTCGATCTTAAGATAGGTTTATCTCGCCTTGACCACTGAGCAGTCTAACAATTGCAGTTTTATGGCACTTAGGACATATCTGTTTTGTTGTACCACTAGGGATAAATGCTCTACAATTCTCGCAACAACAAGTGCAGTAGGAGTCTCGCTCTGCACATGAGCTCATTTTAAAAAGTTCCTTTTCCATGTAACCAAGTTCCAGATCTTCTTTGTTTGGATGAGGAAGAGGAAACATAGAGAGAGGTAAAGAGCCAATGTATGCGACTATCTCAAACCAAAGAGATCCACACGAGCATTCACAGATTGTGTCCTTAGCTATTCTCGCAAGCCTGCAAATTGAAGGCTAAGATAGCGGAGAACAAGTGGCATTGGAAACTACATAACCCAACCCCATAGATTCCATATCCTAAAATAAAGGGTTTTGTGTAACAACCTCTTAACAATCCACTACCATCATGTAAATATGTAGAAGACATGCTCAGGGGACGGAGTTCAAAATGGGAAGGTGGATTGTGACCAACATAGCACCTAGAGGCTCAGAGTTTGGCAAAACCAAGTCAGTCCACATCTCAAGGATGATGACCAAGTTTGATGGAACTACAGACTCCATTCAATACCTAGAAAAGTTTGATCAAATTTGGGTGGCCATGGAAAGGATTGATGATTCCACTAAGATTTGCTCATTTGAGTAGGCTAGTGGCTTAGGTCTCTAAACCCACATGAAAAGGCTAGCTACGAGGTCGTGATACACACATTCATTGTGGGCTTATCACCGAGTGAAGCCAGATGGAATCCTATTGCATAGATCTATAATCTCAAACAGGAGGAGGGTGAAAGTATGTGAGGCTACAATGCTAGAACAAGTATCTCCACATGAGACGCAGTCCATGAGAGAGAGACTACATACCATCACTCATCGATCGATTTATGATTGTTCTCAAGAGCAAGATGATGCATGACCATCTCTATAAGTATAGACACTACATCTTTGATGAGTATTTCCATGAGGCAATAGACTTAGTAGACAAGGATCATGTAGAAGTCGTCCACTTGAACCAAGAGATAGGAGACGTGTCATCCAAAGCCTTATCCGCCAAGGGTACCCAACACCAACTAAAGTCCTAGATAAGGACATGAGTATGGATGAGTTGGCAGAGAATCTACTCAACCATTTAAGCTAGCACTAGTAGGGACAACCCCATGAATAACCTCAAGGCCAGCCTTAGCCAGCACCTCAAGCAAGACATCAACAACTATTACCACAAAGAGATACGGTTTGGTGCACAATTTATCATTGAAATCATATAAGTATGGAGGGTCCAATGCTAAGACCTAGATAATAACAATTTTGTACTCATTGCCAACGGCATGGAAACCACAATACAACCCATTGTTGGTACTAGGGAAACTCAGAACCACAACCTATGGCATTAAAGATACCACTAGTCCTACCACCCATACCAACTGATGCATAATCAAATGCCCATTCCTTACCACAACCCTTGTCCTAGAATTGGAAATTGAGAGCATAAGCTTAACATAAAAGTTACCCTCGAAAACATAAGTTCCAGACAACTCCTTCAAGCTCAGCCACTTTGGTGTTCAAAAACCTATCACCTTTACATGATCCAGAACGCTTGGATCTACCCACCTCAGCTGAAATATGTGTGCCACAAGAACAGGAGGAGCAACAATTACCACAAGCGGATGTAGGAAAGGGGAACAAAGAATCCACATCAACACATCCAATAGCTTCTTGAGAGGAACAAGAACAAGAAGCTGACAAGTGCAAAAGGAACGAAGAAAGTCCAAGCCCGAGCAAGAGAAGAAGTTTGGGCTCTGAAAACATCCACGGCGCAAGGTCCTTCTTAGTCTATTTGGATATGCCTAGGAATGCAGGTACATTCCTCGAAGAGAGCATGGAAGGTCTTGAGAAGCTGTTACAACTCTAGCTTCATCATGAAGAAGCAGATGGCTCATCCTCTATACCAGCTTGTTTATATGGTCACAAGAATGAGTGTGGCACTGTCACCTCCTGACCACTCATTTACTACATGATAGAGATGCACAATTATGGAAGCAAATCAAAGACACAACAACCAAGTGCAAGCTCTCAAAGACCAATTAGCTGCAATCGACGTCACACACAAGGAGGTCATCATTAAAAGTTTAAATAACGCCGAAGAACACGAAGCGAGGCTGACAACCATGGAAGGGCATAATCGGCTATTGAGAAAGACAATAGTCAAAACAACCAAGGAGAATGAGGATCTCAAAGCTCAATTAGATCACATAAAGAAATAGCTTCAAAAGGAGGTGGTGCACAGCAAAGAGAAAGAGATACAACACACACAACAGCTGAGGAACGCACATGCCACATTCCAAGTCAAAGAAGAGGGGTACACCAGACAAATCATTGAGCTCAAGGAAGAAATTGTTGCCTTGGAAAAAAATGTGGCTAGTAGGCCATAACAATCATGACTCTCATCCGACATTGCAGCTTCCCCTACGTACCATAGTTCCATCTCTAACTGTGCACTATGTAATGGCTAGTCTCCCTACCCTTGGGCATAATTTAAAGCTTTGTTCAGCAGTGCTATACCGATTCTTTCCATTTTTTAATGGTTGAGGATTTGTGCCTTATCAAGATTGATAACAAAAATAAGATTACCCTCACAGTCCTCTATTGTGTACTAATAGAACTTCACCATGGCCGATTGACTCTTCTAACGTCTATAAATATGTTATTATAAATGTCATACTTGAATGTTGATTTCTTTTTTTTTTTGCTTCTCTACAATCATTGAACCATCAATGTGTTTGTATTTAACTATGAACCTTGGAATAGCCAAATTTTGTTGGTGTCGTGCCATTGCTACAATATGTGGTCAAGGTAAGCCAAACACACAAAGATGACGAGGCTTCATACCTTGGATGAGTAGCTTTGATATGGCTCTATATCCCTTCCTTCTTATTAAAACCTTGTCACAAGACTCCACCACCTCATGAGACTTGACCAAGTTACGAAAGTCATTGTAAACTTCCTTGACTACCCTCCTTCGAAGCCGTGCACACTCCGAAAGATTGAGCATTTCAATCAAGTCATTGTTTTTTTTAGTAGACTTGATTATAGCAATTTTATCTAAAGGATTATCTTAGCAGAAACCTCCCACACTATTCATGTAGCTTCAAGAAAGCCTCATCCATTTCTTCTTAACATCCCATGTGTTTCTAAGCATGTAACACTCTTAAACTACCTAGATCTTACTCTTAATTCAAAAGGAGTGCTTTTTAGTTGGGTTTTTTGGAGTCCATGATCCTCCAATTTTTTGTTAGTTTGTCTAAGCTCTGTTATCTCTCCTGAGATGATTGAAGTAGTCTTTCTAACTCATTTACATGCTGAGTTTTTGAGATCACAATGCCTTCTAGCCCATTAACAAATTGTTTGTACACACCAAGCATAGTTTCAGCCATGTGCTTGTTCGTAATGGAAAATAGTAGCTTGATTATTCAATCTTGAGAAGTATCCAAATAAACCTTCTCTACCATCCCTAATGAATTGAACAAAATGATGCAAAGTGCTAAATGATGATGGTCAAGAGGATATAGACCTCCTTGAACCCACAAATCTACTGCTTCTTCCCTTCTGCACGTAGTCTTTGAGCTTCAGCCTTATCATGTAGAGCTTTATGATGAAAACTTCTCCATGTACAATAGTCTTTGTCAAGTACCAAGTTGATATGGTATCTTTTCTTTGAGTGTGATTTAACCCTTGGAGTCTACATAGCAAGAAGAGGAAAGAAAGTAGTATTGAATAGAAAATAATGAAGATTCAAAATGAAAGAAAGAGATGGTGGGGAGGAAAAAAACGAGAGTAAAAAGAAAAGAGAGGGAAAAACTCGCGTCATGCCCTATGGAAGAGAGAAGTATGTTATGGATTCAAATATATGAAATAAGCTTATTTTAGAAAACATTCAAGAGAGTACTAAAGTAGGTAAGATGGCCGCCAAGTATAGGTACACTATAGATACATGATGAATGTCATATTGAAGACGCTCTTCACTAAAAATATAGGTAAAAGGAATGCATTTAATATAGCTATTTGTCTCTACTATTTTAGTTAAATCACTTTCATTGAGAAAGTTAATCCAATCCTTACATGGCCCTTTTTTTTCTTTTTTGACCCTAATGTTCCAGTCTATTGGCTCTATCGAGCCTTCGATGGGCCCCTCCTTGCACCCTTCCTCTAAGGAGGATTCCTCTCTTTTGCTTTCCTCTCCCACCTCTCGCACCTTCCTCGTCCCTCTCCACCTCCTCCCCCCCTCCTCCTCCCCAACCCTCATCTCCAACTCTCCATGCATCACCTCCCCGCCCCGTCTCCTTTTGAGATTGCTCTCCTCCCTTCCTCTACCTCTCTTGAGCATTCTCACTGCCCTTCAATCGTGCGAGACCAGGAGTGGAGGTAGTCGACAAGTTCAGTGTTCCATCATCAAAAGGTTCTTGACTCATAGAGTCCTAATATAATGATTCTACTCCCTAGAGGAGTGAATGAATAACCGAGAGCCTAAACAATGCTATGTATAGGCCTTTGAAGAAATTGTGAGCTAGTTGACTTGATGTCGGCTAGTTCCTTGGACACAAAATACATCTTTGTTGTAGCTGCCACCAGCTCATCTCTTTCTTTGCTAGCAAACAGCCCTCCTGGTCCATTCCCAATGCCTTCCCTACCTAAGCTAGATCGTGTAGCTCCATAATCAAGTCTTAAATTTCTTTCGGTGAAGAATGCCTCCCCGGTGTGGGCCCTCCCACTAAGAGTTACCACCAGGAGACCGCCAAGGATCTTGGGAAGCTAGTGGATTATAGTTTCTTTTGATGTCTCCCTGTCAAACAAACATATATTTTCGAGGAGATGGTGGCTTCTATTCGGATTTGTGTGGTGTTTCATCACTCCAGGCCATCCATACCAAACTGTGGCATGATGATTTGGTACACTCTCATATAAGAACATGTTGAGTACCTGAAGTCAACAATGCCGAGCTTGAAGAAACTATCCCAACATCATGGGCAAATTTGGACCGATTTGATGATAAATATCCATGGGGAGATAACAATGGGTAATAAGGCTAACATAGTACAAACTTGTAGAAGGTTAGATTGGTCCCCCTCACTCCACCATCCCTCATCTCTTCTAGCTATTCACTGAGTTGGTGGCTAGCCACTAGCAGAAGTGCCATTTCCACACCTACCACACCTACGCCCATACGTATTTCAAACAAGAAAGCCACCAAGGGAATCAATGGGGGGGTGGAGGGGGTGGATACTTAAGCCCAATAAAAAGAGCATTGCGGACACCTAACACTATTTTGGTAGCTTAACGAGACATAAATATGTCCTTTCAGGGATTTGGTAAAAAAATCATATCTTGTGAATGGGAGTGGTATTTTAGAATTTCTCTTTTAAGGCATGTCTTTATGAATGTGGAAAACCTTAGAAAATTATTAAAATGATAAAAATAACCTTAAATATAACTGATAAATCACCATAGGTAGAGGTATATCTAGCACTATAATCTAAACAGGTTACGAGTTTACAAAGTAGGTTCCTATGTGCAAGAAACAAAATGATCTCGACTCATTGTAAATTTCTCATAAACCTTACATATAGTATTTAAGAGATAAGAGAGTTTTTTTGTGATAAAAGATTTATTGCATTAACAATTAATTCAATTAAATTTACTTGTTAGAATCTCTTTTTACTTGTTGAGTCTTTGACACCCAAAATATGATAATAGTGTGAGCTTATATGGTGATTTACTTTAGTTATACTAATAAATCAATTTCTCCACTAAAGTTATGGGTCAAGAATACATATCTAAATATTTCAATTTAGTTAGAACACAAAGTGATGGTCTCAACTTTTGAAATTACATTGATAACAGAGCAGCGTATATGAACCCTTGCTTATATTTAGATCATTTAATGAGAAAAGTGTTTATTATTATAGATATTCCACTTAAAGCCTTATGAGATGTTTAAAATGCATGAAGTAGTCTCTTATTCTATAGTAATAAATATGGTTCAAAATTTGTAAACTTTCATCAAGTGCCTAAACGAATAAGTGTATATGTGGTTGGCTCTCAAAAAATGCACCAGCAAAGCATAACATTGTACATATGTGCAAGGTTTAGTCCTATTTTGTGATTGTTTGATTAGCTCTAAAAATCCTTAACATTAGTTTTTTTGAGACAGCTAAATACCTTAAAATTTTCATCAAGACCTAAACTTTGGAGTTCTATTGTTTTTTGAGCCTAAGATGATGGATTATATTACATCATATATATGTTTGTGAAGCAATGCATATCCAAAAACTTTGAAAAACAATAAAAAATTGGCTAACTAAACCCTTTGATCTAAATATACTCCAAATAGCTCTGCATTACGAATGTAATTTTTCCTATGATTTCTTATGAAATTGAAAAGCCTAGAGGTAACCAATGTGATCCCCAAAAAAAATCACTATTGTTAAGGAAACTCTACCCTAACATGTCATAGGAAGTTGCCTATGTGCCGAGCTCAAGCTAGGCTCAAGAGCGCCACCGTATAGCCACTCGTCTCACCACCATCCTCCCGCACTCGTTGTCACCACACCGAGGCGGTTGCTCTAATCTTATGGGTGATGCAAGCTCTTTCGCGAAGATTGTGTGGGATCTCCACGGAAGAGGATCGCGTTGGTTAGCCTAATCACTCAAGAAAGAGAGAGAGAGAGAGAGAGAGAGAGAGAGGAAGCAAGAGATTAGCAATCACTCCCAAACCCTAACCCTAAGCGCACCACACATGCTATATTAGAATTGCAAGAGAGAGGGAGAGAGAGAACACTCCCCTTCTATTACACAAATGGGAGAATGAGTTACAAACAAGAGAAATTGGCTTTTATAGTTCCAAGCCTTTTCCCATTAGGTTGCCCAGGAGTAAGTGACCCGAGGCGCCCAAAACATAGTTACAAGGCTTTTCTCTATAGTTTGGCCAACTGACCAATATCTTCTTGTCTGTCCTTCGAAGCTTAATACTTGGGAGCATCTTTAGGGTGTTTCCCTCATCAAATGATGAGATTTACAATATATAGTGCCGGTACCCATTACATAAGTGTGCGGACATAGTTGTCGTAGGAATGTGCTAACCAATATGTGGTTAACATACTCCCCTCCCTCAAGGCGTCGTGGTCGATAAGAGGTTGGTGAGGCACGCAGGGAAGTGTCGCACTTGGTTGGTTATCCTGTCTCTCCAGATATAAAAGGGGGTGGGGGAGTTCGTAAAATGAAAAGAAGGTAGTGGAGTGCTGGCGATTAAGTATCCAGCTAGTTTGATGGGCTCTTATGAGTTCGTAAAATGAAAAGAAGGTAGTGGAGTGCTGGCGATTAAGTATCCAGCTAGTTTGATGGGCTCTTATGAGTTTGCTTTTTTGGTTTGTGCCTAGTAGTACTCTTTATTTGGTTTTTGGTGTTTTTCTTCTTCTTTTTTGTCGCCTTTGTGGTGGGACATCCTCATTAGAGGACTCAGAGTACTTGAATGAGTAGACCAGCACGAAATACTTCATGACTAGTATCCCAGTGAGAGGTGGTATTATTAAGGTGGGGTTAGCAAAACAATGGGGGTTAGTAAGCAGGTGGCAAGGGGGGAATTCTGGAGGGACAATGAGGCAACACACATAGAGACTGTTTGTGCTCCGAGATGTTGTATGTCGATGGTGATGTATATGAAGCTCTAGCATCTTTGTTAAGACACCAATAGGTATCTTCGCTCCCATGGAGGTATCGGTTTGTGGTGTTCTCTCTATTTATTTTGTGCTTTGTCTTCTTCTGTCATTGGATCCCTGGGATCCTGTGTTGATAGGAGTGGTAGTCAATGGCGAGGATCCATACATGTGAAGCCAAAGAAGAAGTTAAGGATAGGATTGATTAGGCATGAAGCATAGTTATTCGGGTGAAGTGGGGGTGATTAAGAAGATCCAGGCAATGGGTCATACCATTGACCAAGCTTGCGCCCACCATGGTCCCCCCATCTAGAGATGTACCTAGATGGCTCGAGGATGAAGCTTTGTGCGGTGTGTGTGCATAGGTGTGTGTGCATAGGACAAAGCCCAGTGAGATTTGCAGGTGTTGTGCATGGGCAAGGGCAAAATGTGTGCCCATGGTCCTAATCACCGAGATCCTAATTACCTAGGGACTTTTAAAAAATATATATATGTGTGTTTATTGGTCAGTACCCCTAAAGAGAGTTTTATACTGAATGGCTCATTTGGCGAGATGTTTGAGCTTACCTTTGAGCTTATCTTTGAGTGGTTGGATAAGCTCAACCATTTATAGCACTGTTGGGACGAAGACGAGGGGCGGGGTGGAGGTTTGTGGACGAGGCTCTGTTAGGGAAAAGGGGTGGGAAATTTGAGCTTTTGAGTGCCCATGGGTTAGGTGTGGGCAAGTGTGTAGGATTTTGTCAAGGAGGAGGGGACTTGCTTACCCATTGGTCACCAAACCATCTTTGTCGATTGGACAGGGACTGGCATGGTGGGTGTGGTTTGGGCGAACTACTGAGGGATATGCCTTGGGAGCCAAATGATGAAATTGCCATCATGGAAGCCTTGGGCTTCTAAGATACATTTAAACACCCAACGCTGCCGAGTAATGAAGGTATGTGGTTGTCGAGGCTTCCGGCTTTTTTGTTGATGAGACTTGGAGCTATGATTAGGTTGTATATGTGGAGGAGAGGCTTTTGATTATGGATTTGGGAGCCACAAGTGTGTTTTGCCTTCATGGAAGCCTTGAGCATTGAGCACGCCCAGCGTTGTTGGCTTTGTTGTGCTTGGGGTTGCCTAACCCGTGGTGGCTATGGCACCTTTCACGTCTTCTGGGGGAGTTTTTGTGGTGGATGAGCGCACAGGCGGAGTTCTTGGGTAGCCTAAGGTGAGTGTTGCCTTCATAGTATCCTTGTGCTCGTAGCAAGTGATCGGAGATGAGCCAACGTTAAAACTTTGACTTAGGGTTGGTTTTGGTTCGCTTAGTTGGTTTCTTGTGATTGGGTTTCAGAGATGGTCATTTGGGAATCGAGAGTTTTGTGTAGCCGTCATAGAATCCCTGAGTGGCAAGAAGATTCTTGGGCACCCACCATTTATTGTCATGATAAAGGTAGGGGTCGGGGTGCCTGCTGTGTGGGTGGTTGAGGATGTAGAGTTTAGGGGGATTGCCATGATGAAGCTTGATTATCCTTGGTGGAGGGTTTCAACAATGCTCGATCGACCATCTTTGGCATGGGGTGTGGAAACAAGGGAGACTGCTGGTGATGAGGATGGGCCGTGAGGGGGAAGGGCAGTCTAGGGTGAGGGTGTGTGTATGATTTCCTCTTGGGGACACAAGAGGATTGTGGCCTTTTTGCCATTGATTTCTATGGTGGCCGTTTCTTTACGCCTTTTGATTTGGCAGTGAGTGGCATCAATCCACTCTTTTCCAATGATAATCCGGACTTGGAGTTCCCCTGCATCAATGACATGAAATCTGCACTCCAACTGGTTATTTACTATAGAAATTTTAGGAATGAAATACCCAACATTCATTAGATGCATTTCGTGTGATATTTGAATGTAAGTGTGGGTTTTCCAAGAGCTTTCCTCGCCTGGAGATAGGAGGTGGCACTTGCCTACCAAAGTGGTCAATGGTGATAAAGGGTGGAAGGTGTGGTGGAAGATGGCAATGAGGTTGACAAGTGGTTGTGGTTGTAGGAAGAAGGATCAAGGGCATCTATGATGGCATATGTAGAAGGGGAAGGAGAGTCAAGGGTGGTCCTTGTAGTGTAGGTAGAAGAAGAGGTAAGGTTGAGGATAACTGAGATGGAATAGGTTGAAGGTGGAATAGATTGTGCGGAGCATGAGGGTAACTAGGCATGCCTAGCAGTGTAGTAGGCTGGGTAGGGGAGGGTGCTGGTAAGAACATGGATGTGGCACAAAATTGGAAGTCAGGAGGGCAGTGGAACCTTATGAAATTGGAAGTTGGTACACATGTGTGGAGGCCACATGAGATTTATTCTTCTTGTAGTAGTGAGACGACAATGAATGTGGCTCGATTCGAGATGGGTTGTCCCAAGCTACTAGTGACTTGGATGGGATCTTTTGGCCCTTCTTCTTCTTGTAGTAATTTTTGGCTTGATTCAAGATGGGTCCTCCCAACCTTGTGACTTGAATGGGCTCTTTTGGCCCTTCTTCTTGGGGGCTCTCCACGATGATTTCCACTGTGTAAGATGTTGGGCCTTTCTTTGCCTAAAGCGAGGCTAGGAGTTTCAACTCATCACTATGGGAGATAATGCCTTATTTAGGGTTGAGCCAGTGTTTGAAGTAGAAGGGGTTGCAAAAGATGTGGGGACTACTATGGCACCATGGACCCCTTGATCCAAGCCTTCTTCCAGTTTTAGCTCTTAGGGGCCATGCTCTTGGGGGATCCACAAATAGTTAGAGCCCCAATCATGCAAAAATCATGTCCTTCTAAGCCACAATCACCCAAATAGTATAACGAGTAGACCCCTTTGACCTCAAGAAGCTGTATCACCATAAAGTCAACCAAGAAAAGAGTTCCCTATGAGCCACAATCACCCAAATAGTATAACGAGTAGGACCCTTTGACCTTAGGTAGTTGTATCACCACAAAGTCAACCAAGAACGTAGTTCCTTGGATCACCATAGTGATGCCTTCCACTAAGCATTGATTTCCATAGTTAGACGGGGCCCCCGATAATCTATGAGAGATAGTGTGGTTGATACCCATTCATCCCACAATGCGTACACCCTCAAGAAGAGATGGCCCACCACTGTGAAGCTGTCCACCACTAGAATTTGGTGGGGGACAGTCTCGGTCCTTCAGGAGGGCACTGAGTTATTATCGCATGTTGGGGCTCATTCACAGAAGATCAAAAGGTTCTTCGCCACCTTACAATCCCTTAGCAAATTGTGAATGGAGAAGGCTAGTGTGACTAAGGGCTTGGGTTGCCACAACGAAGACAAAGATGGTTTGTTGGATGTTGGAGAAAGGCCTTGGAGTTTCCTAAAAGCTTGCCAGAAGGAGTGACTATGATGTTATGGGGGACCAAGAAAGTGGCATCTTCTTGGTCATCCTTGGGAGGGTTTGGGTTTGCCATGAAATTCTTCTTTGCACAGGTGACCACTATGGTTGTTGGTGGGTTCACCCGATACTGATGGTATGAGAGTGGAGAACACTTCGAGAGTGGGATAAGATGGGGTAGATGCAGTGGAGTAAGTAGTTGGTGCAATTCCCACCACTAAGACCAAATGAGTGGCTAAGGCTCCTTGGAAAGTGAATTCCATTGAGGTGGATGCCCATTGCTTAGGGAAATCCCGGTTATAATGACATGGTGGTGTTCCTTCAAGTTGGGGGCACTGACTTTGGTAGTGACCTTACTCCTCACATTTGGGGGCGCTGACTTTGGTAGTGACCTTACTCCTCCAAATTGGGGGCATTGACTTTGGTAGTGACCTTACTCCTCACATTTGCAACACATTATTGAGACCAATTGTAGGTTGTGGATGAGTAGGAGGGTTATTGGGAAGAGCAGCTATTTTAAGTAATTCTCTCTTTCCGTACCTCCTACATCAAGAAGAAGTTCATTCTGTTGGTGAAGACTAGTGAGGTCCACATCTCCTTTCTTGAACATGGTTGAAGAAGCTTCCCCTTCCAAGGCTCCATTGTCTTCAGCATCCCCTCGATCCCAGGGAAAGACCAAATGCAACTCCCTCCACCTCCCCTTCTGAGATGGAATCCTCAGAGCTACCACTTGTCTCCTCTTCATCGGATGACTCTGACTCTGAACTTTTGGAAGTTGAAGGTTCACCTCTTACCACTTTCTTGCAATGACTCTTGATGTTGTAGTGGACCTTCTTATTCTCACCTTGTAGAATAAGATCACCTGTCTCCCACTTTTGAATTGCCTTCACTTGGCGAAGCCATGGCCTACCCAATATCAATGGGTAAGCCCTAGCATCAGGCTTTGTAGGAATAACCTGGAAAGTTGTAGGCATAGAAATACCACATACATCCACTCCCAAATTCCTGACAATTCCTAAGGTTTTCACCCTAGTATTATCAGCATGTCCTTTATGCTCATATAGGGGATGAAATACTCTCCAACATTGTCCCTTTTAACCTTGCTCATCGGAAAGTTTTCTTCTTCACACACAACTATGTAGTGCCCACACAAGCCAACGGGTTTGGTAAGCTTGAAGCCCTTCCCCTCCTATCTCTAGCATTGAACGGCCAACGCTTGATGTTTGGATTTCGATTTCTCTTAAGGCAAAGATGGTTAGTGATTTGCAAGCCCCTTTGAAGTACACCAAGGCCTCAAGATTAGTGGGTCTTACTTGGGCATGTCCTATGCATGTGTTTGCCCACATGTTTCAGGCCTTTGAGTGCACATAAACGCCCACCATGTACATGTGCAAGGTTGTGGGTGTTGAAGAGATGGTCAATTTACTTGGCCAAGGGTGGGACCTTGTGGAGGGGGAGCACAAAGGGGATAATTTCAAGTGAAATGTAGTACAGTCTAATGTCTCCTTTCGATTCTTGCGAGCACGTGTCACTTTGTGCATTCAATTTTGTTATGAATGGTGGTGTGGATGAGGAAGAAGGGAGCATGGATTCCTTTACAAGCTCAAGAGGAGATTGCAGAGCCCATAGCTCTGTTGGTATGCTTACGAAATATGAGGGTAGAGATTGTACAAGCAAGCAATCATTGGATCCTATTGAATGTTCGTGATCACCTACACATCTTGGGGTACGAGTCAAATTCCAAGGTAGGAAGGTAAGGTTGTTTTTTCTTTAAACAAATGTATTTGCTCATAACTATCGTAGTTCACTTACAATGAGGTGTGCTCGGATAGGTTGGAAGGCGGCTAGAAGCAAGCACCAAGGCGTCCTCGGATTGGGGGCAAGACGACGTCACTTTGGCTCAAGGGACCTAAGCTAGAAGTGTCCATTTTGTAATCTCACTCCATTTTGGGCAGATATTTTGTAATCTCACTCCATTTTGGACTTGTATTGTAATCTCACTCCGTTATACAGAGTTTTATAAATATATTTACTTTCTACGATACTTTGGTTTAATGAACATGCAATTTGGTTTATTGAAATTGTGGTTTTGTGGTATGGTTGGTTTATTTTCATACTTGGTTTTTTTGTGTGCTTAGTCTCGCTCAACCTAGTTTTCAACTCATGCAATTTTGAAAAATATGGTTTTGCGGTTTTTTTTTGGTCCAGTGTGTAGGACACAAACCTTTTAAAAATACCCAAGGCCCTTTTTATGTGTCATTTTTTTCTTCACACTCTCCAGAGCACCAAAGAACCAAAGCACCTAAATAGCCGTCCTCATCATGACACCCTTAGAGCAGTTCATGGACTTCCTACATGAGAGTGAATTTCCTAAGGCCACGCATCTGCACGCTATGTTCACTCGCATGGTTGACTAGACCTCCACCATCCAATTACACTTAGATCTATTTGCTCACATGCTCACCTACATGGAGACCCACCTGAGGCCACACTCACTAGCATTACGGGATGATGATGGCTTGTGGGTGCCATGTAAACTACTTGAGCACATAGCACACAATAAAAAACCCTTCAAAAAATGGCTTAAAAGATTTAAAGGTATGGCGGCACTCTCATATCACTTCATAGAGCTTGAAAAAAAACAAGTCCTCAAAGCTCGGCAAAAGGGATATTGGCCAGTGCTTCCTCTCATGGTTGGCATGTTTTGTCTTTCACATTTTTGAAGGAGAGGAGGAAGGTGAGGTTGATCTCCCCTAGCTACGCCTTGGGGGGTTTGTCACACACAGAGAAGGGTGAGGAAGAGAGGGTAGCTGACTGCCGGTCGTCCCAGTGACTTAGTGCTCATCCCAAAAGACTTCCCCGAGGGTGTGTTGTGGGGTTGGCCGAGAACCCTCACCGCTTCAAGGCTAGTGCTAGCGACAGCAGGGTGGTTGAAGACAAAGATGCCCCCATTCCAAAAATAGAAATTGAAAATTTATGTCTAGTGGTGGTTGGGGGGGAGCTCTTTCTCTTTTTGCATGACATCGAAAAATCTTGTGGGATTTGCATGGATGAGTGTCTTAGCATGCTCAAAGTGAAATGTGAATTCCCTATAGATGATTCAGGTATAGGAAACCTTGAGGATAAACTCCTGCCATTGACAGATTCCATGGAGGACATAGTGGAAATCGCGCTAGAGGCAATGAAGAGTGCGGAACAAGCTCTTATAACTAAGGAGGAGTTTCAAACTACCCAGAAAAATATGCAACTTGTGGTCGTGCCGTACCGGGAGATGGGTGGCAAGAGCCCAAAGAGGGAATATTTGGATAAGACCAAGTCCAAGATTGATTTGGAATGCAAAGCCGACGAAGATGAAGATAAAAAGCAAGAAGCTATGGTGAAGGTTGCGACAGTTAGGCCACACGAGGTGGGGGGACGCGTAGTTCCACTGGCCCATACCCAGCCCTAAACCAACCATTAGATTCCCCTTCTCCCTATGGATGATTTTGTTATAATCCATAAGGACTTCACCCCGTCTGCCACTTTTCCACTTTTTGCATTGAAAGTGTTGTCAAAGGCAGATATGCATGGCCACTTTAGGCCAGTCAGTTAGCTATGTGATATTAGTTAAGAAGTCTCTTGCAATGACTACATTTGATACCAACTATAGAGACAAGGTGTTGGCCCAAATAGGACTTACACAATCCACAGGCCAAAACTCACCCAAGGACATACTAGAAGCCATCTTAACACGGGAGCTACCCATAGCTAAAAAGCGTTGGCAAATAGACCTTGTAAGACGAATCCCACCGTAT
Source organism: Cibotium barometz (assembly GCF_041138505.1). NCBI lineage: Eukaryota > Viridiplantae > Streptophyta > Polypodiopsida > Cyatheales > Cibotiaceae > Cibotium > Cibotium barometz. The sequence goes on from NC_141047.1 coordinate 50,908,822, forward strand.
CGTATGTAAAGTCTTGTGTAAACACTCTCTTTCAAAATGTTTTCTATGAATCGTTGTCGAACTGCACTGCAATATATATAAATGGGCTCTTTCAAATTGTAATTCGCCTTTTGTGAAGTTTGTATATGAGTCATCTTTTTATGTTCTTTTTTGTGGAGTTTGTATATGCTATTTTTATATTGCACAAAACATCAAAATCCAGAGGGGCTAGAGGGGTGCAAAAATGCCCTGTGCGGGCCTCCCGCATAGGCCTTTTTCACACCCTTCTAGCCCATCATGTGAAACACGATGTCAAAGAGCTTTGTAAGCTAAGATGAGCTAATTTTAAGTCATCTTAAATGTAAACATCACTATTTTCACAAAAAAAACCGCAAACATTAAACAAAACATCGAAATCCAAAGAGGCGAGAGGGGTGTGAAAATGCCCTGGTGTGGGCCTCCCGCACACAAGCCTTTTTTGCACCCTTCTAGCGTATCATGTGAAACACGAGGTCAAAGAACTTTGTAAGTTAAGGTGAGCTAATTTTATGTCATCTTAAATGTAAACATCACTATTTGCACAAAAAAAACCACAAACATTACACAAAACATCAAAATCCAAAGGGGCCAGAGGGGTGCAAAAATGTCCTGTTGTGCGGGCCTCCCGCACAAGCCTTTTTTTTACACCCTTCTTGCCCATCTTCTATAAACGTTGTTCTTCCATTTAAATGAATGTAGTGAACTCATAGACCGAGAATCACGTAAATTTATCGAGTGTAGTGTAAACTCTTAGACCGCTAACCATACTCTAAATTCATCAATCAATTGTACCGTAAATTCATCGACTGAGTATACATTCATTGCATCAAACACTCAATTGCAGACTATGAAACAAAGACAAAAAAAGTTATCTTGCATTGAAAATTGTAGAAATATTACATAGCCAAATTACATTAAAAGTTAGACGGTCTATTTTTGCGGCCCTTTTTCTCCTCGAATTCATCGTGCCAACTACATGTCCTTCATCATGATCACTCACTTAGCATGAATTGCGTAGAGGTTAGTGTCTTCAAAAAGAGTGATCAGGTAGGCCTCTGTCGCCTCTTGCAATGCTTCGAGGGCAACAGACTGCATGTGACATTCCATCTTGTAATCCCATAGAATTTCCTTGCATGTCCGTGCAAACGGAGCCCTCCGGATTAGCAGCTCCATCGACTTCTGGTAATAGCATATCTCCTGGAATACTTTGAAGTCGGAGTGCGTTTTGCATCATTGACCATGCGGAAGAGCTTGGGGGGGTCGGGCCATGCATGCGAGGGGCTTGAAAAACTCTCTCTTCGTCGGTGTGGCAGTGTTGTGTAGGTGACTTTGGCCATTCTGGCTCTTTGGGTGTCTTGGTGGCCTCATTAAGGCTACTGCCGGGTGTGCTTGAATCTCCATGCTAGCCCACATGGGCACCAATGGCTTGTCGTCGTCCCACTCAACCCTCGCTGAATCGAAGTCACTCCTCTGCATGGTGTCACTGCTCGGTGTCATCATAATACACAAGCACCCTCCTTTTCTTGTTACTGATGGAGTCATTAAATTCCTCCGTGATGTCCTTGGCAGCTACTTCCCTCCTTCTCAGCTCCTCTTCTGTGACTTTCTTCACAGTCTACTTAGTGCACACCATGGCCTCCAATGTATGAATGGCCCAAAGAGGATGTATGAAATGCCCAAAAGAGGAAAATCTCCTTATATAGAGCTTTAAAAAAACGTCATCAGTGTAAAAAACTCTTAATTTTAGGAGGCGTTTCACATGGGCCATTAGGGTGCAAAAATGCCCAATCCGGGCACCACGCGCACATGGAATTTTCGCACCCTTTTGGCCCTTTTTTTTAACCCAAAAAAATCAATTCTACAATACTTGACATCTCCCTCGCTTGATAATCCACAATTTTGACATTAAATGACAATTGGAAAAACTAAAAAAAAAATTTGTGGCAAAATGACATGTGAATCCATATATGGCAAATTTTTTTAAAATCATCTGTTAGTATCATATTACATAGAGGGTTGAAGTGAGTATTACAAGCCAATATTTGCCATCAAAATTCCATCCCTTACAAGATCCTAACTAGGAAAATAGATAATTTGGAGAGCTACGCTAGATTTAATTGTGCTTGAAATAGCAGGAAACTCCAGTACTTGGACAATGTTATGCACCATAGCTTCTCGGTGTTGTGCAATGTTTGCAGCATAGCGCAAGGCCAAGGCTTGGTCTTCTTTACGACACTGTAGGGTCATTGGGGGCTCTACCACCTGTGATGTGGCAGAATACACTTTGGTTTACACTACAAACCTATAAAACAAGTTTTTTAATCATAAAAAATTTACACCATGAAACAAATGATGCTCTAAGGCTATTACACATTACTTACCCGAGAAGTATGGCCAATCATTAGGGGAAGGTTGAGGTCTATTGGGGCCCTTTAAGATGCCATGTGATTAAAAGGTTATTAAGGAAAAGGGCCAATCATGTGATGCTATGTATACAAAAATGTTGGGTGATTAAAGGTGGTCAAAAGATTCTCTAAAAGATACCTTTTTGTACTTTTCATTCCTAAAAAGTGGGAGGGAGAGTCTTTGAAATTTCGGACATCCATAACTTCTACATATTAGCTCAAAATTTATCGGAGATTAGAGATCCAGAATCTACTTTCTGAGCTCTTTCCACAGATATGTCACATGATATGGTTTTGCCCACTCAATTTTAAATTCAATTTTGGCGGGAAACTTTGAAATTCAAACTTCTAGCCATTTGAAGAATAAGAAGGTATCTAAAGTAAAAAAAACTTAACATTTTAACAAACTTCTAGCCATTTGAAGAATAAGAAGGTATCTAAAGTCAAAAAAACTTAACATTTTAACAAAAAGTCATTAAAATCATAATATGGCAGCCTAAAGGGCCCCTATAGACCTCAACCTTCCCCTAATGGCAGCCGCCAAGGTTTTGCAAATCCTAGATGTGGGAATGCAATCTCTCCCTCTCCAAGCATGCTTCCTGGGATAGGGAGGCGGCTTCCTCTTTAGTTAGAAAGGGTAGCTGTAGGTTAAGCAAATATTGTGCAAGCTCCTCATCGCTCATGGTTGCCATGACAAGAAGCACTCAAAGAAGCAATGGAATGGAAAATGAGGGGAGTCCAGGGAGGCTATTTATAAGCATTGGAAGAGCCAACCCTATAACCTAATTACCCTAGACCAAAAACCTAGACCATATAACCAAAACCCTAGACGTCAAGGGGCCCAAAATTTTTTGACTCTCCTTCGTGTTATCCTCCATGCAGCATGGTGTGCGGGTCCTGTCCTAGCCCTCCACTGTGGTGCTTTCTTTCCCTTCCTTGTCACTTGGCAAGCTAGGCCAATTTGAACCTTTGAGCCCTCTCCCTTGAAATGTTTCTGCCAAAGGTGTATCCAAAGAACCAATCAAACATTTCCTTGAGATAGTTTGTGCGAGTTTTACCACCTCCATGTCGCGTGTTCTTGAAGTAAAATCCTGTTATACGGTAATAACTCTTCTCCATTCCTTGGGTACTCCACATGTCAAGGGAGCCATATGTGTTCATGAACCATGCGCCATGAGCGTACAGTCATCAGAGAACAAAACCACATTTCTATAAAATGCATTAATAGAAGATATCTTTAGTGTAAAGATTAGAAATCTATGGAATACCATGTAATGCACGATATTCAATTCACTCCATGTGTTGACCACTACTTTAATGAAGCTTTGCAATGCCTCTTGAAATTGCTTGCATTGTTCCTCAGTTGTGCTACTTACATTCTCATCAACCGCACAATCTTGTTGAAATTTAACCACATCTACTCACACAAGACAACAATATTTGCATTTAATTAATACCAGGTAGTGCAAGCACAAAGGTCTTTCCATAGCTCCCATCTCTTTGGAACTATGATTTCCACACCTTCCCTATGTGCATTTGCTCGAACCTTCTTGCCTGTGTTTCTGGCCACTGGAGAAATATTCTAGCCTTCGCGCCACTCATTGAAACCTTCTGCGCAACCATTTGAGAACCTCCTAAGGTCTTTTGGTTCACTCGAATCTCCACATTACCACCATGACAACTAATCTCATTGAGAATGTTCCCTACTTTTGTAATCGCCTCACCTTGTTGAGCTTTACCATGCATAGTGAAAGCATAGTCTATGTGATACTTTAAGAGGTGGTCAAAGATACATATGAAAGCATGCAAAGTACAAAAGTGATCATTCTTGAGAGGAAAAGAAATAATGAGGTTCCAACTATTATCTCACAAATCCCTCATTGAAGGTGCCAACATAGGTGATGAAAGTACACCACCATCCCATTCACCCTCGCAAACCCATTTCATCACATTCTTCTTCACCAATGTCCCTCCCCTTGCATTTCTTCTTGCCTTTTTGTTTCACTCCACGTATATACCAAGGGCATGGATGAGTAGTATTTGCACCTTGAGTGCAACCAAGTATACACTTGATTGTCTTCAGGTCCCCACCCAGATGTCAATCAATAACAAAACTTCCGAGACCCTTAACATCCAAGTTCTCCCCCTCTATTTATGCCTTAATCACATTACTAACCCAAGGCAATCTCTGAAAGTGTTGGAATTAGGGTTGTAGGAAAGCACACAAAGCTTGGAGGAGAAGAAGCTAGAATGCACACAACACAAAGTGTATTAGATTGTGTCAATATACAAAAGATAAGTTAGCCCTAGAATGATGGGCGTATATACAAGCCAGGGGAAAAAACCTCCTAAAGAGGAAAAAAGTGGGTCCTAAGTGTGTTCATACACATCACTGCCTATATATATGGCAACAAATCCCCCCTGGGGAGTGATGGTGTGAACGAGAGCTGGCACTCATGTATAGGGAAGTGCCATGCCCGAAGTAGATTAATCCACAAAGGGGAGCAAGCCCAAAGCTTTGCGGAAAGCTTCGAACTTCTCACAAAGATCGGCGAGGTTGTCCTGTGTTGGCACATAGACCAAGCTAATCTCTCCTACTGAGAGTCTCTCCCTGACATAGTGATAATGCACCTCAATGTGCTTTGTGCAAGCATGAAAAACTTGGTTTCTCGCAACTGCCAATGCACTCTGATTGTCAGTGTAGATAGAGGTGGCAGACTCCTGTCCAACACCCAAGTCAGCCAATAAGCCATCTGAGCCACACACATTCAACCGTAACTGTGAAAGCTGCCTTGTACTCAGCTTCACAACTAGAAGTGGCCACAGTAGGTTGCTTCTTGCTCAACCAAGATATGCATGAGCTACCGAGCATGAAACAAAAATCACTTGTGGACACTCTTGTGTCATAGCAACCAACCCAATCTAAGTCCGAAAAAGCATGCAAATCTGGTGGCAACGATCCCCCCTTGGGATAAAACAACCCAAGATGTATGGTGCCACTCAAGTAGCGAAAGATACGTTTAACTGCCTTCCAATGCTGAGACCCTGGGCTATGCATAAACCTGCTCACTTATGAGACTGCAAACTGAATGTCCGGCCTCGTAATGCATACATAAATGAGGCAACCAACAGCTGTCTGATAGAGTGTGACATCAAAGTGATCTCCAGCATCATGAAGACAACTTCAAACCTGTCTCCATTGGAGTAGCAATAGGCTTGCAGTCTTCAAGGCCAAATCTCCGCAACAATGTCTCAATATACTTTGTCTGACACAAAGCAATACCTCCATCACACTGCTTAAACTGTATCCCCAAATAATGATGCAAATGTCCCAAATCTGATATCTCAAAAGAGGCATTCAAATCAGCCTTAAAATCAGCAATATGACTCTCATTTGGTCCTATGAGCAGCATGTCATCGACATAGAGAGCAATGATTAGATGTACATCATCCACACGTTTAGCATACAAAGTGCTTTCTGTTGGAGTATTCTGAAAACCATGTGCAGTCAAATATGCATGTATCTTTTCATACCAAGCTCATGGAGCTTGCTTTAAACCATATAAAGCCTTTTTCAACCTGCACACTTTGTTTTCCTGCCCTCTTAGCATACAAAGTGCTTTCTGTTGGAGTATTCTGAAAACCATGTGCAGTCAAATATGCATGTATCTTTTCATACCAAGCTCGTGGAGCTTGCTTTAAACCATATAAAGCCTTTTTCAACCTGCACACTTTGTTTTCCTACCCTCTTTGAACAAAACCACGAGGGTGTGATACATACACCTCCTCATGCAAATCTCCATTCAAGAATGTAGTCTTTATGTCCAACTGATGTACATTCCAACCATTATGAGCTGCCAATGCACAAATGCTACGAATGGTAGTCATACGACAAGTGCAAGTAAAGGTCTCATCAAAATCAATGCCCTTTTCTTGAGCATAACCCTTTGCAACAAGTCTAGCTTTATAGCGATCAACACCAGTGCCATCTGGCTTTCGTTTCAACTTAAAAACCCACTTACATCCAGTGGCCTTTTTACCAATAGGCAAATCACACAAAGACCATGTATCATTCTTCATTATAGCATCATATTCACTTTGCATTGCACCCAACCAATTTTTTGATTTTTGTGCCTCATCAAATGAAAGAGGTTCTTCCTCTTCACACATACTAGACATAGCCAAAGCATAACAATCTGATGCATAAGAGGCATGCTGAAAACCTGAACGAGTACGACTAAGACCTAGGTGCATCAATTTTACTATCATGCAAGGTTTGCACCAGCCCTTTAGGCATACCTCTAGCCTGCTCATTTTCAGCCCTATCCTCATGAATTACATCCTCTAAATCTGCATCAGAAATAGGCTGATCTATGATGTCGTTTGAAATCTGCATAGGCTGAGTATTTGCCTCATTAGGACTTACATTTGAATTCCCACTTGTAAATAGAGGCAATAACGTATCAAATACATCCCGTGAGCTTACACCTGTCTCTTTGGTACATGATAACAAAGACTGCACAGCATCTTCCACAAAAACAACATCTCGACTAATCAAGATACGCTTTGACTACGGATGATACAATCTGTAACCCTTGCTCTCAGCACTGTAACAAAAAAAAATGCATTTAACAGCCTTATTATCCAATTTTCTGCATTGTTGCACAGGCATTAAAGCATAGGCCAAGCAACCAAAGACACGCAAGTGACCAATAAAAGGCTTCTTGCCATGCCAAGCTTCGTATGGAGTAATAGACTGTAAGGCCTTAGCTGTTGAGTACATATGCAGCACACATGACAGCCTCAAGCCAAAACGCATGTGGCAAAGCTTGGCTCTTGACCATACATCGTGCCATCTCCATAAGTGACCTGTTTTTCCTCTCAGCAACACCATTTTGCTGAGGGGTATACGACGGCACTGTACATTGGTGTTTTATCCCACGACTAGCCAGAAATGCATCTAACTCTTTAGACATATACTCCCCCTCGGACTTTGCCTTCGGTGGATATACCCATGCATGCCTTGAGCAATCATCAATGAAAGTCACGAAGTACAAGTGTTTACCAAATGACGGAGTTTGCATAGGCCCACATACATCACTATGTACAAGTTACAATTTGCGAGTGGCCCGCACAGAACCATCCTTTGGAAACGCAAAACGCTGCATTTTACCCAAAATACAGCCTTCACAAACATGTTTCAATGGTGCCTCAAGAGGGGGCAATGAAGCAACCATATCAAATTTTTGCAAACGCAGCAAACTAGCAAAGTTCAGATGACCAAAACGAGCATGCCATAGTTTTGCATCTGAAACTGCCTTTTCATCAGAAATTGCATTTGCTGAATCTTCCACACACTTGTCATAAGAATTGAGCCTATACAGCCCACGAAACAAGGTGCCAGATACAATAATCGTATCACCAAAAGTCAAATCATGATGAACAATACATCTGTCATCCACAAATTTGACTACAAGTCCAAGTCTAGCAAGCGCAGAGACAGACAATAGATTCTTATTTATCCCTGGTATATACAAAGCATCTGAAAGTGTGAAAGCGCTGCCATTTGCAGCAGTAAGCATAATTTTACCAATGCCCTTCTCACTGGGTAAGAAGCATTATTGGCACATGTGACAGTATTCCCATTAGGGACAGCCTCAAGACAAGTGAACATATCACGATGTGAGGTACTGTGCTTTGTAGCAACACTGTCAAAATACCATACATCAGAGTCAACAGAAACTGCCAAACATGCATCATGTACAGATGGGTCATACTGGCAATACACGCCATTCTGTATCCTGCACAACATTTGCAGAATCTGCATTTGTAGAAGCATCCGCTATTGTGGCTGCATTTGACTCTTTCTTCTTTGCCTCTTTAGCCTTTAGCTTAGGGCAATTCTTAATGACATGATCAGTTGCCTTCTTACAATAGTTGCACCTGATCTTTTTCTTGCCTTTATCAAGAGCCTTCTCAGACTTATTGTTGCTACCTGTGGAAGGAGAAGAAGTTGCAGACCTATTAATAGGAGAAGAAACAGTGAAAGGGGCTGCCTTACCACTTCTTCTCTGCTGGGCAGTAATAAATGTCTGATCAACTGCACGCTGCCTTACTACTAGCCCTGTTTTGCTTGGACTGTGCTTCTTGCAAGAGCTTGTTGACTAAAGTATCATACTTGATAACATCAGGTCTGTCCTCACTCCACGTGGAAGCAAAAGTCTGATACGACTCAGGTAATGCATCAAGAACAGTCTGCACAAGAGAATGATCAGGAATAATCTCACCTGCAGAAATCAACTGTTCCTTGAGATCTTTAATCTCACCAATAAAAACATTCATGTCATCATCTTCCTGCATAATCTTCGATTCTAGCTCTTTACGCAGGTAAGAGATTTTTGCCTCGTTACGACCTGCATACAAACCAGCTAGAATATCCCAAGCCTGTTTTGCTGTTTTAGCTGAACGAATATGTGGAGTGATGTTACGTTTGACAGAAAGTGCAATTAAGGCATGAGCCTGCGCATCTTTACCATCCCAACAAGCTTGTTCAGCAGTGGGTAAAACAGTAGCAACAGTAGAGCTGCTAGAACCTACAACATCCTCAACAAATCCTACATCCACAAAACTTGGATGTACATCCATACCCTGCACAATGTTCCACACTCCTTTTGCAACCAAAACATGCTGCATCATGTATGCCCAAAGTGGGTAGTTGCTGTCTCCATCCAGTTTTCATCAGTAGACAACATGCGAAATACATCATTGCTGTTATCAGCCATGGCCACTGACTGAAACTGATGCAAAAGCTACCTGTAATGAAGCAAAGAATGAACAGAAAACAACTCGTGCTATGTAGCACGGTCCACAATAGAATACGTATGCCTATTTTGCAGAAAACTGCAGTGTCGAAATTTTTGCACAAAATGACGAAAACACCTGTGCAGAACTTGAAATGCAAAAACGGAGCCCGAAACGACCTCGGATGCAATTTTTGAGAATGCAAAGCCCTACGGATATATATTTGCAGAGTATAGGGACTTGCAAGCGCTTGTGAAAGATCACCTCAATCGGAGAACGTGAGTCGGAGGGTGCTGGCGGCGTAGCCCTGGGAGCCGATGCTTGCTCTGATACCAATTGTTGGAATTAGGGTTGCAGGAAAGCACACAAAGCTTGGAGAAGAAGAAGCTAGAATGCACACAACACAAAGCGTATTAGATTGTGTCAATGTACAAAAGATAAGTTAGCCCTAGAATGATGGGCGTATATACAAACGGGGAGAAAAAACCTCCTAAAGAGGGAAAAAGCACCCCGACGGTCCTAAGTGTGTTCACACACATCACTGCCTATATATATGGCAACAGAAAGACCCATGCTCGCACCTCGTGCGTCTCCTTGCATATTTCTTTCTCTAATTGAACAATGAACAAAAAGTTAGTGTTTGTTCTACTCTCATCACCAGCTTCATCTCAGTAGCTTCATCAGTAACTCCATCAATCTCCCCATCACCACAGCTCCATCACTCTCTAGCTCCTCATGACTGTCACTAGCTTTAAAGAATTCTACCATAGCGCAGTTCATGAGTGTAATACTCACTCTCTCTAGCCTCCTTCCCTTCACTATCTAACACTCTTCCAAATTCAAAATGAATGAGACTGTTTGACCTATGAAATCCACAAACAAACCCAATGTTATGCTCTTAGTGAAAACGTGCACATGAATAAAAACATTATAATGTTACAAATGCCCCACACATCCTATAGGCAATCCATAGAATAATATCATAGTCTTTTGTAGCATCTGCAGGTCTACAAATATGTTGTTGAATTCGTTGTTGTAAGGGAACAAGACCATATCATGTGCGGTCTTCTTTATCCCCTATGCTGCAATGGGGAGAGGATGTCGTGGATGTGATAGTACTCACCAACCCTGCATTTGGTGTCTTCATTGCTCACTCCCTTAGCTAATGATACCCTCTTAGTAGGTGGCAAAAAAAGGTTGTGTGTGATGTCTTTCTTGGGTGTCTCCTAGCAACTGATGAAGTGTCATAGCCCTTGGTGCTAATGCGTATCTCATCGCACACATTAACAACTTTAGCACTGCTAATAGTTTGGGCTATCTCCGCCAAACGTATCTTCTTGCCACTGGGGATCCTTGATCATTTTAAGCAAATGCTTCCTCGTTTGTGATCGAGTGTAAGAGCTCATTACAGTCCCCACACTTATCAACACTTGTAACATCTTGGAGAAATACCCTACAAACCAAAAAGAAAGCATTAGCATTTCAAACTTGGAAGTGCACTGACAGTGCATCAACATTACGAGTGGAATGGCTAAGAACCATACCGCGCTTCGTGAACTCTTTGCTTACGAGCACCCCCTCCCATAGCAAGTGTTTCAATGTGGTTAAGTGGCCTCTTACGCTCCCTAGCTCCAACAGGGATGCTCTTCATATGGTCAATGGTCTGCCTTAGCTTTTCAATGCATGCTGCACCATCTCGATTTTGCATCCTCGAGAGCTCCTTAACCTTGGCGTGAGACTGAAGTAGGGCTTGGTGCAAACCACCTAACGTACCTTAAAGAGCATGCAATTGTGAGTACAAGTAGAATACTCTGCCATCATCACTTGTTGATAATCTCTTGCAATACCTGAGCATCCCATTGTTACCATGTCCCGCATACTGAATAAATGAGGGCAAGTCTCTAAAAGTTGATGGGTATCGTGCAAAAGGGTCCACTAGTGGGTATAGATTTCCATCATCCCATAGATCCACATTTGTGTGACCACCTTATCTCCGTGAAATCTTCTCTTGTTCTGTGAGATGACCTTTGCCCAAATATAAATACTCTTCGAACACTCGAACATGCAAATCCACCTTGCGCCGTTTGGTAGCGATGGCACATCCGCATTGGTGATTTTGCGCAAGGCCATGATTCTACTTAGGTGACAAGTCGCACAACCGGACGAGCTCCAAGTGGATAAAAGAATTAATAGGCCGAGTAATGTATTAACAGCTCTATGTTGATGTTAAGCCATGGAAGCACAGTAGAGAGAGAGAGTGACAATGGCATGAAAACACAGTAGATAGATAGATAGAGAGAGAGAGAGAGAGAGAGAGAGAGAGAGAGAGAGAGAGAGAGAGAGAGAGAAGGAGAGAGAGAGAGAGGGGGGGGGAAGTGAGTATGCAGGCCATAAGCTCACAGTATAGAGAGAGAGAGAGAGAGAGAGAGAGAGAGAGAGAGAGAGAGAGAGAGAGAAGGTTGATTTGGAGGGAAAAAGGTAGGGTAGAGATGGTCTTAGGTGGAAATTGAGTTTAAAAAATTAATTATATATATGAGTTTGGGTTAAGTTTTAAAGCAGGAGAATTCACTATTTTTGGCCCCCACCTAGTTGTGACAATGATGATGTGGAAAGTGATAGGATAATTTGAAATGAGGGAGAAAAACATGTCACATTTAAAGGGATAGAGGAGGTTTTAGGGAGAAATGGAGGTTGAAAATTGAATTTTTGATATATATATATATATAAGGGTCTGAGATAAGTTTCAAAGCCAAAAAACTTTCTAAACGAAAAAAAAATCACTATTTTGGACGCCCCTTTAGTTACGAGCTTGGTAATGTGGAAAGTGCAAGAGAGAGAAAATGACTACTTTAGACCCTAAACTTTTGGTTGGGAATTATAGGCTAGAAAGAGCAAACTATAAGCTCCAACAAGTAGGCCTCTTTATCGCCCTTGTCTCCTTAAGAATGTTTAAAATTAGCCTTAATACCTAAAAATTAGGAATCCTTAAAAGGCCCAAAAGATGTCCAAAGGCTACCTAATGAACTTGGAACACCATATTAGTGAATTTGGGAATTTCCCAATTCCCATTTTTGAATACTTAAAAAAGGGGACATGGATAACATGTTTGTAAGTTTCTCAAAACCCTATCATATGACCTATCGTTGGAAAGCGCTTGAAAAATAGAATCTAAAGAGCTATAACTCATCTCATATGCATCTTATCACATCCTAACTCATCTCATATGCATCTTATCACATCTTATCACATCTCATACATCTCTTATCACATCTCATACACCTCTTATCACATCCTAACTCATCTTATCACATCCTAACTCATCTCATATACATCTTATCCCATCACATACACTTCTTACCTCATCCCATACACATCTTATCACATCTTAACTCATCTTATCACATCCTAACTCATCCCATATGTATCTTATCACATCTTAACTCATCTTATCACATCCTAACTCATCCCATAAGTATCTTATCACATCTCATCACCTCTTATCACATCCTAACTCATCCCATAAGTATCTCATCACATCTCATACACCTCTTATCACATCCTAACTCATCCCATAAGTATGTTATCACATCTCATCACATCTCATACACCTCTTATCACATCTTAACTCATCTTATCACATCCTAACTCTTCTCATATACATCTTATCACATCCTAACTCTTCTCATATACATCTTATCACATCTTATCACATCTCATACATCTCTTATCACATCCTATCCCTTCCCATATCTATTTATAGAATATAAGGGAATTCTTATATTGATATAAGATTTCTTTACGCATCTAATTATGCATAAATTCCATTCAAGGGAGTCTAACACTTTCGAAATAAAAATCAATCTTTTATGCATCTTCCTATGCATAAATTCATTTTAAATGAGAATGACACTTTGAATTAAAATTCAATCTTTTATGCATCTTCCTATGCATAAATTCAATTTAGATGAGAATGACACTTTTGAATTAAAATCAATCTTTTATGTATCTTCTTATGCATAAATTCAATTTAGATGAGAATGACACTTTTGAATTAAAATCAATCTTTTATGCATCTTCTTATGCATAAATTCAATTTAGATGAGAATGACACTTTTGAATTAAAATCAATCTTTTATGCATAAAATTCAAATGTGATAAAAGTAACACTTTTACAATAAAATAATCATTTTTTTGGGTAATATTTTTATAATAAAATAATAATTTATTTATTTTTTTCACCTCTATGCACAAAATTCAATATGATAAAAGTAACATTTTTATAATAAAATAACCATTTTTTTCTTTACAATTTTATAATAAAATAATCATTTTTTTCATACCTCTATGCATGAAATTCAATATGCTAAAAGTAACACTTTTATAATAAAATATTCATCTTTTATGCATACCTCTATGCATGAAATTCAATTATGCTAAAAGTAACGCTTTTATAATAAAATAATCATCTTTTATGCATACCTCTATGCATGAAATTCAATTATGCTAAAAGTAACGCTTTTATAATAAAATATTCATCTTTTATGTATACCTCTATGCATGAAATTCAATTATGCTAAAAGTAACACTTTTATAATAAAATAATCATTATAAAAACTTGACATTAATCAATTAACCATTCACCTAGGATAGAGAATGGTTGGTTTTGTTAGAAAAGAGAGGGAAATACCTTTTTGTAATAAGGTATAACATTTTTAGAGAAGACATAAAACATAAGAACCATTAAAGCCATAAAAATAATAAAATAAGTGAAAAGAAGAATCACCAACTTACTAATGACTTTGAAAGCTTTCCTTTGGCTTGATGGTTTGAGGGTTCAACTCTTGTTTGGACAAGAGTGGCCAACCAATCTTTGGAAGAGGGAAATGTAAAAAACTAATGAATTATTAATAAATTCATAGTTCTTGGCTTGGGTGAAATAGAGTAACAATGCCTTAAACACTATATATTTTCAACAAGGGGGAGGCTTCTATTTATAGGAAAAATTGAGCTCCTAACCAAACAAACTGATTCTAGAATTTTCCAAGTCAGTTAAGCTAACTTTTTGGAACTAGACTTGAATGAGGAGAGAGGAGAGATGAAATATCTCAATTTTTTATGATAAAAAGCTCAATTTTCCCATGTGAAGTAGGCGCCTCATTGAAGGCCCTCCCCTTCCTTACATATGTGTCAAAAATGGAATCATTATACTCAAAATATCTCATATTTTTAATATTGCTCATAGTTTCTTACTAATAAACCTTGTACATATTCAACTCTTCATCTTATGTGAGAATTGAAGGGACTCCCCTTCCTTACATAGGTGTCAAAATGGAATCATTATATCTAAAATATCTCATATTATTAAAATTACTCATAGTTTCTTATTAATAAACCTTATACATATTCAACTCTTCACCTTATGTGAGAATTGAAGGGACTCCCCTTCCTTACATATGTGTCAAAATGGAATCATTATACCCAAAATATCTCATATTATTAAAATTACTCATAGTTTCTTATTAATAAACCTTGTACATATTCAACTCTTCACCTTATGTGAGCATTTACTCATTTTTAGGTATGTTCTTTTACAAAATTGGATTTATCTCCTCCCCACACATGGATTGATCTTATTGGTCCATAAGAACCTTAACTGGACCATAATCCAAGATTTTTGAAAATCTAGACCTTTAGGCTAAGGTCCTTTATACCCATTTTCAATTAATTCCAATTGCACATTGGAAAGTTCTTTCTGAATTTCTGTTTCAGGAGAATTTATTTTAATAATATGAGAAAATTTTCTATCTAAAAATATTCAAAATCTGAATATTCTCTCTCTAGAATATTTTCTCTCTCTAAGTCAAAACAGGCAGAGACAGGATCTCTTATATTTTTGAAGAGGGTATTGATTACAGGAGAAGATGCTGGACATTTTGAGAGGCTGGGGAGGAATCTTACAGAAACTTTGAGTAATAAGAGAATGAAATTTATGGCTCGCTTTAAAAGCTATAATTCTTTTAGAGAGACATAAATAGATCCTTATATTTAAGGCCACATGCCGCCGCTTACTAAGTATTTAAGTCATGTTTCCAAAAGCTACAGCTTTTCTAAATCCTCGTCTTTAAATCGAGACGCTAGTCATTAAGTTTTTAGTTCACGTTGTGAGGCAGCTCAGGAACACAAGAAGGCCACTATAGCTCGCCGACTCTCCAACTTCGGAACACTCACAAGCACAAGGGGCACCACCAGCTTCTCTAGCTGGAAAGAAAAATCTCTCTCTCTCTCTCTACCACCTAGAGATACCCAAAGAAAGGCAGTTTCAACAGCTCACATATTTCATTATCCAGGCCTTTATCTGTTAGCAAGGCTAAACCACTCATATATCATCAACACAAACCCTATTGTCCATTTACAAGGGGTGATCCATCACACATAATTTTTATCAATTGACAAGGTTCAACCACTCTTCCTTGCACTCTCCTTTTATCACACACTCACAGCAAATAACTCACACATACACTGCCCAAGCTTCTCTTGGTCTCACAGCTTGTGCCTCAACTGAAGGCAATTCTCTTGCACTACCAGCAAAACTGCTAGCTCCCAAACAAAAAACCAGCATTCCCTCTTCAAAAGCGGCCACAACCAAGACCCATTTCCTGCTTTCTCTGCAAGCAGCTACCCGCTATCTCCACCAGACTCTCCTCTGTCTGCTCTGCATAGCCACCCCGAGAGGTCTTCCACAACCAAACGGCCACCCTCTACACGTTGACTCCTCTCACCATTTACGTGGACTGCCGAAACCCCAGCCCCTCTGCCCACTCCAGTCGTGAGCTCTCTGACAACACCTGAGTCGCCTTCTCGACTGTCTTCCTCTCTGTGCAATCACCAGCCCGACCTGTGTAGCACTCACACACTGCTCCCAGCTTGCGCCTCTTCACACCAGGTAGCTCTCCGTACCTGTAGACCACCCCGACTCTTTCTTTTTGGCGGGCCACTCTTCCCTTCCTGCAAAAATCCACCACAGCCTCTCTGTCCTGGCTCTCACACGCCCGTCTGCTGCTGCTGTTTTTAGCCACGCACCAGAGTGCCTTCAGCTGGTCCTCTCTCTTCGCTAGCCTCCTCAACAACAGCAGTGCCACAGTAAGCCGTCTCTGGGCACCCAGAAGCCTACAGCTTCTCTAACTTGTGCCCCTTCTGCAGAACCACCCAGAGCCCCCTTCTTTCAACGAGGCGGTTGCCTTTCTTTTTTCGCCTGCCACAAACCAGCTCTTCCCTCTTTTTTCAGGCTCCTCGACCCTCTTTTTACGTCCCCAAGCGGCCACCCATTCCTCTCGCGTCTTCTAGATGTCGACTTGGCAGCCTTCCACATGGCCTACAAGTTGGCCATGCTATTTAATGTATATATTTTATATTTTTTTTCCAAAGCCTCACTAATGGCTACCACAAAAAGGGCTCCTTGCTCCTTAAGCTTCGGATCATCACGCCGCACCCATACTTTCCAATACAAGGGCTGTCCCCGGCCTTCGTCATCAGCATCATTATTTCCAAACACATCCATTGCCCAATCGTCGGTGCCCTACTTTTAGCAACCATCCGTACACCACACCGTTGCTATAAAACTTTCAGATCTCAAGCATTTGCTCTGGAAAAAAAACACGTGCATATACCAGCTCACAACAAAACCACTCAGCCTATACATTTGCCAGGGCATTCAGGGCAAAGTTTTATTGCACACCATGCATCCCATATGTACACGGACTCAAAACACCTTTACAGAAAAAAACCTGACATACTTTGCCCAACCCCCAGCCTGCTGAATCATTCATGATCAGCAGTAAAAAGCATTTCAAGACCTAAATCCATATCCAAAAACTGCCCTTCATCTGGAATCACATCTTCAGACACTGCATCCTGCACAATCACCATTAAACGTGCATAATACTTCTTTAGCCTGTATCCATTTACCCTGGAAGCATGTAAAGTCCCATCTAAATCTGCCAATTGATAGGTGCCATTTGCAAATCCTTGCATCACCAAGAAGGGTCCTTCCCACTTAATTTGAAACTTCTTATGAAAGGAATTATCCAACCTGCTATTATAACGTAATACCAAATCATCCTTCATAATTCCTTTGCTTTCAATCTTTTTGTTGAACTTCTCCAATGTCCTTGTCTGCATATCTTCATAATGCTTCAAAGCATTATCCCTGTTCAGCTGTGCTTCTTGTAAATATAACAGCCGCTCTTTAAGGGCATCTTTAGGCTCTTCCAAAAGCTTTTCCAATATTTTAACAGCTAGTATCTCCACCTCAATAGGCAATAAGGCTTCCTTCCCATAAACAAGATGAAATGGAGTGAAACCCGTACCAGTTTTAATTGCTGTCCTGTATGCCCACAAGGCAGCAGGCAACTCCAAATCCCAATTCTTGCCTTGTTGCTCTGTCACCTTGGATAAAATCTTGATCAATTCACTATTGAAACGCTCATTCAGGCCATTACACTGTGGATAGTAAGGTGTGGTAAAACTGTTGACTGATCTTCATCTTTGTACACAAATAATCCATAAGCTCTGCTCTGAAACCTGGACCCTGATCAGAAAGCAATTCCAATGGCACACCAAATTTACAACAGATATCCTGATATACAAACTTTGCCACCTCCTTAGCAGTAATTTGTTTCACTGCCTTTGCTTCTGCCCATCTAGAAAGGTAATCAACTGCAGTCAAGATGTAGCACTTCCCTCGGCTAGTAAAATAGGCAATGGTCCAACAGCATCAATTCCCCATTTTTCAAAAACATCATAAGCAAGAATTGTCTTCCTCATTTCAGGCCTTAATATCCGTCTACTGTGAGCTTGGCATTGTTTGCATGACCTGCACCAATGATTAACATCCTTATGCACACTTGGCCATACATAACCTTCCTGCAATACCTTATGCAAGGTAATCTTTGAGGCAAAATGTCCACCGCATGCTCCTTCATGGTTTTCCTTAAGAATTTTGTAGATTTCTTCCTTCCAAGGTACCCGTCGCATTATCAAATCAATTCCCTTCAAATACAAAACATCACCAACCATCACATACCTTGCAGCTTTCTTGATGAAACCATATTTTTTTGATTTTTCAATACCATTAGGAATCATCCCTGTTAACAAAAACTCCTCAACATTCTGTAAATTCTCCCTGCCACAATAAAATGATGCATGAGCTTTAAGAAACAAAAACTTCACCAATCATTCCCTGGGCTGCTTCATGAGCCTCCTCATTATGGCCTCGATCCACATGCTTGAGACTCCAAGCTTCAAATTCCTTCAACAGACCTTTAATCTTGAAACACATTTCCTTGAGTAACATATTCTTTGACTTCCAAACTCCCAATACCTGTTTTACCACAAGCAATGCATCTCCTCGAATGCGAATCCTGTGTACACCATGCTTCAAGCATATTTGCAATCCAACTTCCAAAGTCAGATACTTTGCTTCATTGTTGCTATGTGCATCCACCTTAACACCCTCTTAAAAACAAGGCAACCCTGTGGATCATAAAGCACCAAACCTCCTGAGGCTGCATCATGGCTTTTCCTGTAGGAACCATCAAAATATAATAAGTGTGCATTCACCAATTCAGTTGCATCCTCAACTGGCTTCTTGATGGTCTCCTCCTTTATAAGAAGAGGACTCTCCTTATATGTCAGTAAATCAGCTAAGGTAGCCCTGGTACTCTCTTCCACCAAGAATGAGAAAGTAAATTCTTGCAACTCAATCACCCACTTCATCATAGCTTTGGATAAATTTGTTCCATTTATCAACTGAGGCAAAAAAGTGTAGCTCGTCACAAAAACACAAAGGGGCGAGGCAACAAGTAATGGCGGAACCGCTACATGCATACATCACACTAACCATAACAAGTTCCACCTCTGATAGCAACCTTTCTCTGGCAAGTTTTACTCTGCTAGCACAGTAGACTGGTTGCATATAATGTGATTCTTTCCCCTTTTGTAACAACATAGCTCCAATAGCATCTTCACCCACCACACTGAAGGATTGACATAAAATACCTGTTCCCAATTAGGCGCCTGCATTGTAGGAATAGCTCCCAACACCTCTTTCACTTTCTGGAAAACTACCTCACACTCCTCCGTCCAATGCAAAGGATCATGCTTTGCTGCTTGCTGCAAAGGATATAACAACTGTGAAGATAGAGAGATGAATCGAGCCATATACTTCACCTTTTGCACAAAAGTAGCCAGTTGTCTTGTATTCTTTGGTGTAGGAAGAAGAAGAAGAGACTTGACTTTATCAGGATCTGGATCAATACCATTCTCTGAAATAACATGGCCTAAGAGCTTCACCCTCGGTTGAGCCAAAAAACACTTTTTTGGATTTAATTGACCACCACACTCATCATAACGCTGAAAAACTGTAGCCAGCTTATCACAATGCTCTTGCCTGGAGCTGTATATACAAAAATCATCAATAAAATCCTTCACAAACTTGTTTAAAAAAGGAGATAATACCCAATTTGCCCTTTTCTGATAGTAGGCTGGTCCATTCATCAATCCAAAAGGAAGAACTTTGTAGCAGAAACATCCCCACGGTGTAATGAAAGTCGTCTTGCGCTGATCTTCTTTTGCAATCTTTAACTGAAAATAACCTGAATACCCATCACAAACACTATATCTTTCATATCCAGCTTACAGTATCCAAGATCTCATCCAAAAAAGGAAGGGGGTAAGAATCCTTCTTTGTAGCAGCATTCAAAGGCTTGAAATCCACACATATACGCCACCTGCCATCCTTCTTTGGACTCACCACCGTAGGACTTACCCATTCAGCTGTGTCCACTGGTGTAATGAAACCTGCACTCAACAGCTTATCAACTTCCTCTCTCAGGGCCTGCATTTGTTCTCGTCCCATCCTGCGAAGCTTCTGCCTAACTGTTTTTACCCCTTCTTTCAATTCAGTCCTCAATTCTAGCCCTTTAAATCCTCGAATCTCCCTATAAGAGGTGATGAACAATTCTGGAAAATGAGACAGCATATTAACATATCTAACCTTTTCTCCACTCGAGAGATCCGAACTCAGCATTCCTTCAATCAGCTCCTGCTTTTTCTTCACTTCTATCTTTGGTTGCAGTAATTCTTCGATCACTTCATACGACCCCGAGGTATCTTCTCCCTCAGCACCCACTTCATGCACTTCTTTATCTAAATTGCCTTGTTGCTCTGATATTAGGAAAGCCACATTTGCCTCTTCTCCACTAGAAGTAGTGGTCGATGAATGCATCTCTGATTCAGAAGTAGTGGTGGTAGTTTCCCCTTCACTCGAATCCTGTGGCCTCTCCCACACATCATTCAAAGATCTCCTACTATGCATCTCAAAAGATTTTTTATTACCCTGCTTATTATGCAAAGAAATGGTCCCATACCTCCAGTCCTGTACTACACCCACCACTCGCAAACCAGGGTCGTCCAAGAATAATTGGAAAAGCACCAAGTCCCGCAGG
Source organism: Cibotium barometz (assembly GCF_041138505.1). NCBI lineage: Eukaryota > Viridiplantae > Streptophyta > Polypodiopsida > Cyatheales > Cibotiaceae > Cibotium > Cibotium barometz. The sequence continues at coordinate 50,929,550 of NC_141047.1, forward strand.
CATCACATGAAAATCTACAGTAGCTTGACATTAAAAGCTTCAATTTCCAATTCCTTTATCATACCAAGACATTTTACCTTTTGATGATTAGCCATTCTGATTCGAAAACCAGAAACCCCAAACACCCTCAAGCCTGACTGCTCCACACATGATTGGGTAATCACACATATTTGAGCTCCTCCATCTATATAGGCCTGACCAAGGTTCCTACCTTTACTCCACACCTCCACTATAGGGCAAATATCTGGAAGCTCTTCTAAAGATAGTACTTTGACTGACTTCTTCTCTGACTCCTTTTCCATTGGATTCACAAGTCCCTTCCATTGCCTTCTCAATTTTGGCACCATCTCTACCAACTGCCCAAAGGTGATGTTTGCCTTCCTGTTCACCAAATCAGATTTCAAGTCATAGCTGGTTTGCCCATCCCCCACCAGTGGGAAGTCTGACACCTGGAACTTTCTACGAGCCTTCCGTTTCCTTTTAGCTTTCACATCTTCTCCTTCCTGCTGCTTCCCCTTCTTATGACTGGGTCCAGCCACCCCCTTTCCTTCTCTTTCATCCGTTGTGCGCTTGCCAACAGGCATCACATCCCCTTCTTCTCTCACCTGAACATTCTCCAGAGTAACAACATTCATGACCTTTGCCTTCCCCTTCTCCTCAGCTGTGATTCCACTGGGGCTTGCTTGATTCCAAATATCAATACCATAATCATTTGACCTATCAGGTAGCTGTGAAGGTAGTGGGTACATATCACCACCCATTCGCTGAGGCTTATCACAATCTGTACTCAGATGACCAAGCTCACCACAGTTCCAGCATGTAGGGATGAAACGACGGCCCCTACCACGACCACGTCCATACCCTGCTTGTCCATCTCCTCCTTCATGATTATTGCCTCGGCCTCTACCACGTCCACCACCTGTACTTCCCATTAAATTTAAGCTCAAATTCTTCATAAGATCAACCATCTGTTTCATATCCTGTCGCAATCCCTCATCAGAACCTACAGGAACCATAGGTACTCCTTGACTAGCTTGTGGCACCATCTGCATAGCTTGGACTTCAGTGGGCTTCATCCTCTCTCAATCACTGCATTCATGGGTGTAGCCTCCACTCTACGACCGGTTGTGCTACAACTGGAATCATCCCCAGCTGATTCATCCACTGCAGCTTCCAATCTTTTGATTTAGCAATTTCTACTGCATCCTCATAAGACCTGGGCTTCTTCAATTCCACTTTCCAGCGAATACTCCTCTTAAGCCCCGGCTACAAACTTGTTTTTCTTCATCATATCAGGAGGTACCTGATCTTCCCCTAAAGCCCTGCATAGAGTCTCCCATAGCAAAGAAAATTTCTTTATATAATCATCTATTGACTCAAACTCACCTTGTGTTAGAGCTTGCACCTCATGCCAAACCTTGTCGGGGTCTTCTACCTTCTTGAACCTGTTGCTAAGTGCTGTCTTTAATCCATTTTCAGTCATATCAAGATGTGGAACAGCAACCCTCAATGACTCCTCATAAGCTCTGTACCAGGTCCTTGCATCCCCTTTCAAGCAAATGCTCAATAGCCGCAACACCTGTACCGACTCAATTGAAAGAGGGTTTATTTTCCAACTCCCTTGTTCAACAAATGGCTAAAGAGCAACCTGCATGGAAGTGGTGGATGATGAATGGTGGTGAGCATTATGCTTTATTGTGCGCAACCTTGCAATGAAAGTTCTAAGTCAGTGCTCTTCAAACTCAGGCTCAGAAAGAAACTAGAGCATGTACAAATATATTCACAGTACTATTCGCAATCGACTTCTTGCAGATCGAGCAGATAAACTTGTTTACATGTATTGCAATGAAAAGATCTTGTGAGACATTGAAAGCGAAGAGTATGAAGAAGATATGCCTAGATGGATGTACAATTGTGATGATGTAGTAGACGAGAACTTTGATGTTGGACGCACGTTGTGCACCACACCCTTGAGATAGAAAACAATTTAGACATTGACTTAGATGAGCTTAATTTAGCAGACGAGAGAGTAAACGGTGAAATAATTTTGGAGCAAGATACTGACATAGAGGAAGAAGTCATTTCATTGATTTCATAAAAAGTACTTGTACAAATGATCGTATTTGGAGAAATTATCAATACAAAAGTAGGATTTGTCTTTCTTAGCTTTCATCTTGAAATAAATTACGAATTGCACTAGGAGTTGCATCTAAAGGTCCTGGTGGTTTATATTCGCTAGCCATGCCGAACACTGTATAAATACCTTGATTTATTGGGACACTGCACAATGCACATGTGGAAGTATTTTGCATTTGCCTCACTAAACATATTAAGTGGTAGTAGTGTCCACAGGGTAGTATATACTGGCCGATCCACCCATCGAATACTTTGTAACATACAGGACATTGGGGGATGGAGGAACTAGTAGCCTCAGCAGAAACTCCCACAAGATCAGGATGTATCAAAAAATGAGAGATGTGGTTTCCTTGGCGCACAGGAGCAATACGTGAAGAGATGCTCTGCACATCTTGGCTGATCTTTGTGAGCTGCTCTTGAATCCCTCTATTGGCCGGGGGAGGAGTTGACGCTTGAGTTAATCGCTCAGCTTCTTTCTCCTTCTCTGCTAGCTGTGCCCCTAAGCTTTCTTTGACCTTGTTTAACTCCAATCCAGCGCCCTCCACCATGAGAGCAAGTTCTTCCCTTGTGAATGTCACTGTCTCTTCACGTATGTCGTGGGTGTTGACAGTGGCCTCTCTGGAGGCGAAGTCCACTGGAGTTTCTAGGATAAATTGAGCATATAGCATCTTAGCAAAATAGAGTGGAGCATCGGCGTTATGGAGAGGACGACCATACACCTCCAAGAAAATGCGCTCAGCATTAGTTTTGATATCATTGTGAGTGCAACGTGAAATCTTCCATCTTCCCTTCTTAATCTCGCCATCTGGACATGGCCATATTTCCTTTATCATCTCTGTGGTTACGCGTTTGTTTATGTCTTTCCATTGGGCATAAGTTGGATTTGTCCATTTCGACAACCTGCATGCTGTTCTTGTAGCTTCGCGGGCTGTCAGGCCATGTGCAAGGGCCTTCATTCGCTCATATGCCTTCTTGGCTAACTCTTGATGCTCGTTTGCTTGCGCCTCTGCCATATCTGCATGAACATAAATGACTTTAGGATTTTAATGAACTGTAAAGATCAACGTAAGATAAATTGACCATTACTCTCAAAAACTTAAAGTTAAACACCACGAGAGGAGATATGTATTGCAAAGACTCAATGAGAAATATCCACTTAACTCCAAAAATACTTCAAACAATGCGCGCACATCAAATTTTGAAGAGAAAACATAAACTTAAACACCATAAGAGGAGAGAGATATTGCAAAGACTCAATGAGATAATATTTCAAACAATGGACACATCAAATTTTGAAGAGAGAACAAAATGCCCTTCCTGAAACTTAATCTCCTGATACTGTATCATTACAAAATTGGGGTGAATGACACCGATAGCTCTACAAGAGGACGTTGTGCCCTCGTTGGGTCAGTATATTTAGTGATCTAAAAAATTCAACTGCTTGCAAAATTGATTTTTGCTCATCGCGATTAGGCAGAAACATCCAATTTTTGACTCTATGAATAATAGTATCCATGGTAACTTTATCATAGGAACTATTATCCATCCACAACTCTTGTACTTTCTGCCAAAAGTCATATAAAGTTTGTAATAAATATCCCAAGGCAAAAACATCAGAGATGCAGGAGTGTATGCATCTGCCAAAAACGGATCATAAAGCTCCGGGGCTATCCACGGCCGTTTATTTCGCTCTCTGTCTGCGTAGGAGACCGCCTGTGCCACCTTCTCAGGGTTCTTGTCTACTTCAAATACAAAATTGAGAGACACCCGTTTTTTGGCCGCTCTCAGCGGCAGTAACCCCCAATCGATAATACCTATGCGTGGCTTCAACTCTTTTGTAAAATCCAACACTACATTGAATGGATGTAGGTCGGTATGTACAATTCCTGCCAGATGTGCTGCCGCTAGGCCTTCCACCAAGGCATGCATAATATGTGGCATGGTTATTACTATTTGTTTTATTTTAGAAAGTTCTAGATGACTTAAAGGAATATTATCAGGCGGGGGTTGTCTCCATCCTCGATCCAAACGGAAAATTACTCTGGTGAACTCACTGAATCTGAAGGGAACCTTCAGAAGAGTATCACCAAGAGAACCGCCATTATAGTACGGGAAAATAGTGATCCAAGGAGTTTCTTTTGTAAAGGCAATACACCTGACAATCGATGGGTGTAGAACTTGCATGCCCTGCTCTGCCTGGAAGCTCTCGAACTTGGCGCTGTCTTCTCCTTTGTAGTGCTTTCCGCAAAAAGTAATGTGCTCCGGTAAAAATGATATACCTTTAACTGTATACTCTTTTACTGTGCCAAAAACACCAGAGCCAATTGTTCGCCCTTCGAACAGAGCCTCGTGCGGGATGCCAATGAGATGTGTGCATATAGAATTGTAGATGGTACGATTAATGACACCTGTACCACTTGCATCTGCCTGGCTGGACGTTGCAGCGACGTCCTGGGCAATGCGCACTCTTTTGGGGAGGGACTCTGCATCCAACGCCTTCATGCGCTTGCTCTTGGCTCTTTGCTCGCTCCATACAACGTCCCATAACTGTAGACGTTGCATATTAGCTTCAGGCGGGGCAGCATCTCTAAGATCACTGCATGGCTACACACATGCTCCCCAAAATGGTTCGTGTTATATGTTGATGGTTGAAATCTGCTATCTTCTGTCTATCAAGTAACTCAGTGTTGCCTCCGCTTCGAAAAGCCGACGCTGTGCATTTTCCCATATCTAGTCTATTATATCTCGCATGAGTATCTCAGACTCATTGATTTTTTTGACGACATCATCAGCACATTATGACACTATGATGACTGCTTCAATGCGAATTGCTCGTAGAACGATTTTACGCTCTTCGGGGGAAAGCATGTTGGTCGTCTTCGTAAATCTAGCAAATATCACTAAACACAAAAAAACAGAATATCAAACATTACTGAAATCAACATCAAGCAAACGTGAGAGAATAGCAACAAGTGTATCATTACTTATCAATGTTCAAACAAAAACGGAATATCAAATAATTTTAATGAGCTCAACATCATCCAATACATCATCAAACGTGAGAGAACAGCAACAAGTGTATCATTACTTATCAATGATCAAACAAAAACAGAATATCAAACAATATTACTGAACTCAACATCATGCAATACATTATCGAACGTGAGACAACCGCAACAAGTGCATTATTGCTTATAAAGTGTATACATTATCGAACGAGAGAGAGAGAGAGAGAGGGAGAGGAAGAGAGAGAGGTGTGACAGATAGAGAGAGAGGGAACATTAAATGACATTTTTAATAGTTTTGTGAGTTCCTAAAGAGAGGAAAATAATGTTTTGTAATCCTAAAGCACTCCTCATCTACACACCTATCGTGATAGAGAGAGATGTGAAATGTATCATGAGAGAGAGAGAGAGTTGTGAAGTGTATCATGAGAGAGAGAGAGAGAGAGAGAGAGAGAGAGAGAGAGAGAGAATTGTGAAGTGTATCTTGAGAGAGAGAGAGAGAGAGAGGAGAGGAAGAGAGAGTTGTGACAGATAGAGAGAAGAAACATTAGATGACATTTTTAATGTTTTTGTGAGTTCCTAAAGAGGAAAATAATGTACTGTTTTAATTTTTAAGTAAATAGAGGGAGAAAAAAGAAATTATTAGGAATGATGTATATTTTAAGAGAAAAAAAAAGAAATCCTTATCTACACATCTATCGTGTTGTGAAGTGTATCATGAGAGAGAGAGAGAGAGAAAGAGTTGTGAAGTGTATCATGAGAGAGAGAGGGGGGGTAGGAAGAGAGAGAGATATTCATATTTTTCGAGTTACGAATCACGATATTATAAAATAAAACGTTTAGACAATATGATGTAAACTTTGATCCATGAAATACTCATGCCGCGTTAACAACCAAGTATCGCATGGATCAAACACAACAAAAACAATACAAGTCAAATCAAACAAATTTACGACATTTTTTTGACCGCGTTAACGATCATATGCCGTAATATGCAAGCAAATTTATGACATTTTTTCGATCGCGTTAACGATCAAATGCCGCAATATGCAAAAAACAATTTATGCACTAGCGAACGACACCAACTTGCCGCGTTAACGACAAAATGCCGCCCGATTCTATGGAAATACGAATAGGATACGAACATACACTGGCCGCGTTACCGACCATATGTCCGCATTTGACAAAGGGAAGGGAAGGAAAGGTGACATCGCCATAACGATACTATGCTTGCCGCGTTACCGACTAGTACCGCTACGGCGTGCCATACTTACCATAGGACACAGACTAGCCGCGTTACCGACGACTAAGTGCCCCAGGGTAAGCACCATTCCGAAGAATGGCCTTACACACACACCTGTCATGTGGCGGACCACCCACATCCTGCCGCGCATTGCGACAATGGGCGGCTGCCCGCACGAACACACACCCACACACACATCCCTCGTGTGGCGGACCACCCACATCCTACCGCGCATTGCGACAGTGGGCGGCTGCCCGTACAAACACACACACACACACACAAGTTTCATTACTTGTGTATGCTGTCAGCAATGAACTCCCAAAGGGCCCCCCGGGCCCATATATATAGGAAATTGTACCCCGTCGGGCTGGATGACAACCCCGCCGGGACCCGCCGGGACACCCGCCGGGGTTTAGGTTTTCCCGGCGGGACCACCGGGTATAGCAAAAGCTCGGCAGGATTTTATCCGGTTACCAGGTCGCTTGCCACCGGCTTTTTTGAGAACATGTTAACATGTTAATAACATGTTAACACATGTTATTAACAAAAAAAAATTGTGATCACGTGAATATAAAATCATTGATAATACTTCTTTAGCCTGTATCCATTTACCTTGGAAGCATGTAAAGTCCCATCTAAATTTGCCAATTGATAGGTGCCATTTGCAAATCCTTGCATCACCAAGAAGGGTCCTTGCATCACCAAGAAGGGTCCTTCCCACTTAATTTGAAACTTCTTATGAAAGGAATTATCCAGCCTGCTATTATAACGTAATACCAAATCATCCTTCATAATTCCTTTGCTTTTAATCTTTTTGTTGAACTTCTCCAATGTCCTTGTCTGCATATCTTCATAATGCTTCAAAGCATTATCCCCTGTTCAGCTGTGCTTCTTGTAAATATAACAGCTGCTCTTTAAGGGCATCTTTAGGCTCTTCCAAAAGCTTTTCCAATATTTTAACAGCTGGTATCTCCACCTCAATAGGCAATAAGGCTTCCTTCCCATAAACAAGATGAAATGGAGTGAAACCCGTACCAGTTTTAATTGCTGTCTTGTATGCCTACAAGGCAGCAGGCAACTCCAGATCCCAATCCTTGCCTTGTTGCTCTGTCACCTTGGATAAAATCTTGATCAATTCACTATTGAAACGCTCATTCAGGCCATTACACTGTGGATAGTAAGGTGTGGTAAAACTACGCAACTGATCTTCATCTTTGTACACAAATAATCCATAAGCTCTGCTCTGAAACCTGGACCCTGATCAGAAAGCAATTCCAATGGCACACCAAATTTACAACAGATATCCTGATATACAAACTTTGCCATCTCCTTAGCAGTAATTTGTTTCACTGCCTTTGCTTCTACCCATCTAGAAAGGTAATCAACTGCAGTCAAGATGTAGCACTTCCCTCGGCTAGTAATAGGCAATGGTCCAACAGCATCAATTTCCCATTTTTCAAAAACATCATAAGCAAGAATTGTCTTCCTCATTTCAGGCCTTAATATCCGTCTACTGTGAGCTTGGCACATGAACCTAGATACGTAAGCCTAGACACATGAGCCTAGAGACACGAGCCTAGATACGTGAGCCTAGAGACATGAGATCAAATAATACGTAAGCTTAGAGAAGTGAGTCTAGAGGTGTGAACTTGGAAAAATTAACCTGGACACGTGAGCCTAGCACTAAAAAACACTTATCTGAAACCATTTTTTAGACCTATACTAGAAACACTAAGAACCTTGGATGTAACCTCATGTAACCTCAATTTGGATTAGAAATAATAAAATCAATTACATGACATCAAACGACACCTCATTAAACCCACCAAGCCTTTGATCCCAGCAAACCACCAGTACTTAACAACAAAGTGGTCCCTAGTTAAGAAGGGTAGACTCCTTTAGATCCACCTCAAGCTAGGAGCCATGGGAGAAAATGAGCCAACGAAACACAGATGTAAGTAGAGGAACAATAGAGCCCCTTGGAAATAGGAGCTATCTCAAGCCTTTGACCTTCAAATTCACCAAATTCTCTATAAATAGTGTCTTAAACTTTATAAAGTAGTGCATAACACCAATATTTATATATTGAGTTGACAAACATGCTTTATCCATGTGCAGCAAGGATAAAGAGAAGCTTTTATCATCGTAGCCACCCCATGACATGTTTTATCATTTTAGCCACTTACGTAATGCTAAAAGATAGCAAAAAAGTCAATGAGCGGTGTGGCTCTTGATTTTGGAAGGAAAAAATATTCAAGAAGCCTTACAAATCAACAATTGGTATGCAATCTGTAATATGTTTATTATATTTTGGAAGGACAAAATCTTCAAGAAGCCTTACAAATCAACAATTGGTGCGCAATCTGTAATATGTTTATTATATAGCAAGCACTGCCGTGCACGCAAAGGCATAGTTGTTTCTTCTTCGAGAAAGAGAGAAAACTTCAGAAAAGAGATGTGGGTGCAAAGGTCTCATCATAATCAATGCCCTTTTGCTGGGCATATCTCTATGCAACAAGTCTGGCCTTGTAGGGCGATAAATGCTGCCATCTACTTTGCATTTTAACTTGTAAACCCACTTAGTACCAGTGGCCTTCTTGCCATGAGGTAGATCTATCAAATACCAGGTGTCATTCTTGAGTATAGAGTTATACTCATCCTACATAGCATGTATCCAATGATCATCATCCTGTATCCCCAATACTCATCATCCTGCATAGCATAGCATGTATCCAATGATCATCATCCTGTGCTTCCTCAAAGGAACATGTTCCTCCTCATTACATAAAGTAGAAATGAGAACATGATCCACATGAGATTAATCTGCATGATGAGAACCTGCACGAGTTCTGCTATGTAAAGGGGCTGCTAACTTGCTATCCATCAATGTCTGCACAAGCCATTTTGGCATATGCCTAGATTCTTCTATGGCTGCTCTCTCCTCATCCACTACATCCTCAATAATTGCCTCATCAAAAGGCTGATTTGGAGGCTGAATTTTAGCACTTGGTTGAGCATTCAATTGCTCTACATATGGCTGCCCTCCATTAAACAAATGTAGGAGCGAATCAAACATGTCCTGTGAGTATACATTCTACTGTTTTTTACATGAAAGCATGGGCTGAACCGAGTTTTCGACAAAAACAACATCTCTACTTACCAAAATCTGCTTTGAGGCTGGATGGTAGAGTATATATCCCTTGCTTTTCTGAACTGTATCCCACAAATATGCATTTAACTGCCTTATCATCATCAAGCTTACTACGTTGTTGCTCAGGCACAAGAGCATAAGCAAGACAACCAAAAACATGCAAATGAGCCATAGAAGGCTTCCTTCCATGCTAAGCTTCACATAGTTTGCGCACATAGTTGCCTCTAACCAAAAACCATGAGGTAAATCTTGGGCTTTCACCATACATCGTGCCATCTCCATGAGAGACATGTTCTTCCTCTCAGCCACACCATTTTCCTAAGGTGTGTATAGCACTATAGATTGATGCCTTAAGCCTTTTTCAGCCATATATGTATGAAATTTCTTGGACATATACTCCCCCCCTCGATCTGAACAAAGGGTTCCAACTTTACATTCACATGCATTTTCAGCCATGAATACGAAGTGCCTAAAGCATATAAAAACCTCTGACTTCTGCTTTAATGGATACACCCAACTATATCTGGAGTAATCATCAATAAAAGTGACGAAGTAGAGATATTCCCCAATAGATAGTGTTCTCATAGGACCACATACATCACTATGTACAAGCTATAATTTCTTAAAAACTCATCCACCAAGGGTGCCCAACTAGATTCGGCTAGTTGACTCCGGGTAGTTGACTCCTAGTCGTCAAGGACATGAGCATGGAGGGCGAGTTGGCAAAGAATCTTCTCAAGCATTCGGGTGAGCGCAGTGGTAGGACCAGTCTCTCAAGGGAAACCCCAAGGCTAGCCCTTTGTTTTGGTACCAAGGAAACCCGTCACCACAACTAACGCTCCTCCCGATGCCAAAGCAACCACTAGCCCTACCACCCATACCAAATGCTTCTCAACCAACACATAATATATCAAAATCCCGTACCATAAGGTATGTACATACTGTTGGAATTAGGGTTGCAGGAAAGCACACAAAGCTTGGAGAAGAAGAAGCAAGATTGCACACAACACAAAGTGTATTAGATTGTGTCAATGTACAAAAGATAAGTTAGCCCTAGAAGGATGGGCGTATATATAAGCCGGGGGAAAAAACCTCCTAAAGAGGGAAAAAGTGCCCCGGCGGTCCTAAGTGTGTTCACACACATCACTGCCTATGTATATGGCAACAAATCCCCCCTGGGAGTGATGGTGTGAACGAGAGCTGGCACTCATGTGTATAGGGGAGTGCCATGCCCGAAGTAGATCAATCCACAAAGGGAAGCAAGCCCAAAGCTTTGCGGAAAGCTTCGAACTTCTCACGAGGAAGCGCCTTTGTGAAAAGATCGGCGAGGTTGTCCTGTGTTGGCACATAGACCAAGCTGATCTCTCCTGCTGAGAGTCTCTCCCTGACATAGTGATAATGCACCTCAATGTGCTTTGTGCGAGCATGAAAAACTGGGTTTCTCGCAACTGCCAATGCGCTCTGACTGTCAGTGTAGATAGAGGTGGCAGACTCCTGTCCAACACCCAAATCAGCCATAAGCCGTCTGAGCCACACACACTCAACCGTAGCTGTGAAAGCTGCCCTGTACTCAGCTTCACAACTCGAAGTGGCCACAGTAGGTTGCTTCTTGCTCAACCAAGATATGCATGAGCTACCGAGCATGAAACAAAAACCACTTGTGGACACTCTTGTGTCATAGCAACCAGCCCAATCTGAGTCCGAAAAAGCATGCAAATCTGGCGGCAACGATCCCCCCTTGGGATAAAACTGTTGGAATTAGGGTTGCAGGAATGCACACACAACTTCAAGAAGATGAGGAAGCTTGAGCACAACACAGTAGTGTATTATGAGTGCCAAAAATGAAAGATAACAAGCCCTAGAAGATAATGGGCGTATATACAATGCACGGGGGAAAAAACCTCCTAGTGAGGGAAAAAGTGCCCCGGCGGTCCTAAGTGTGTTCACACACATCACTACTATACACATCACTACTATAATATGGTAACAAATCCCCCCTGGAGTGATGCGGTGAACAAGAGCTAGCACTCATGTATAGGGAAGTGTCTAGCTATGTGGACGAATCCACAAAAGGGAGTAAGCCCAAAGCTTTGCGAAAAGCTTCGAACTTCTCACGAGGCAGAGCCTTTGTGAAAAGGTCTGCAAGGTTATCCTGTGTTGGCACATAAGCCAAACTGATCTCTCCTGCAGAGAGTCTCTCCCTGACATAATGGTAGTGCACCTCAATGTGCTTCGTACGAGCATGGAACACTGGGTTCCGTGCAACTGCCAATGCACTCTGACTGTCAGTGAAGATGGTGGTGGCAGATGGCTGCCCAACACCCAAATCAGCCATAAGGCGTTTGAGCCACACACACTCAACCGTAGCTGTGAAAGCTGCCCTGTACTCAGCTTCACAACTAGAAGTGGCCACAGTAGGCTGCTTCTTGCTCAACCATGATATGCATGAGCTTCCAAGCATGAAGCAAAAACCACTCGTGGACACGCGTGTGTCATAACAACCAGCCCAGTCAGAATCTGAAAAAGCATGTAAATCTGGCGGCAATGATCCCCCCTTGGGATAAAACAACCCAAGATGCCGAGTACCACTCAAATAGCGAAAGATACGCTTCACTGCCTGCCAATGCTTAATGCCTGGGCTATGCATAAATCTGCTCACCTGTGAGACTGCAAACTGAATGTCTGGCCTCGTAATGCATACATAAATGAGGCAACCAACAGCTGTCTGATAGAGTCTGACATCAAAGTGATCTCCAGCATCATGAAGACTCAACTTCAAACCTGTCTCCATTGGAGTAGCAATAGGTTTGCAGTCTTCAAGGCCAAATCTCCGCAACAATGTCTCAATATACTTTGTCTGACACAAAGCAATACCTCCATCACACTGCTTAAATTGTATTCCCAAATAATGATGCAAATGCCCCAAATCTGACATCTCAAAAGAGGCATTCAAATCAGCCTTAAAATCAGCAATATGACTCTCATTTGGTCCTGTGAGCAGCATGTCATCGACATAGAGAGCAATGATTAGATGTACACCATCCACACGTTTAACATACAAAGTGCTTTCTGTTGGACTATTCTGAAACCCATGTGCAGTCAAATATGCATGTATCTTTTCATACCAAGCTCGTGGAGCTTGCTTTAAACCATATAAAGCCTTTTTCAACCTGCACACTTTGTTTTCCTGCCCTCTTTGAACAAAACCACGAGGCTGCGATACATACACTTCCTCATGCAAATCTCCATTCAAGAACGCAGTCTTTATGTCCAACTGATGTACATTCCAACCATTATGAGCTGCCAATGCACAAATGCTACGAATGGTAGTCATACGACAAGTGGGAGCAAAGGTCTCATCAAAATCAATGCCCTTCTCTTGAGCATAACCTTTTGCAACAAGCCTAGCCTTATGGCGATCCACTGTGCCATCAGGCTTACGCTTCAATTTGTATACCCACTTAGTGCCAATGGCCTTCTTTCCAGGGGGCAAGTCACATAAAGACCATGTACCATTCTTCATAATAGCATCGTATTCTGCTTGCATAGCAGCCATCCAATTTTCTGAACTTTGTGCCTCATCAAATGAAACAGGCTCACTTTCATCGCACATACTAGAAACAGCCAATGCATAACAATCTGACGCATAAGAGGCACCATGAGAGCCAGAACGAGTGCGACTAGACAAAGGGGCATCCAACTTGCTGTCACGCAAAGTCTGCACCAGCCATCTAGGCATATTCCTAGAGCCCTCAATCTCTTGTCTCTCATCCTCAAGTGCATCATGCACATCTGCATCAGATATAGGCTGATGTGTGCCATCATTTAAAACCTGCATAGGCTGAAAAACTGCCTCATGAGGTATTGCACTTGACTGTGCACTACTGAAAAGAGGCAACAATGTATCATAGACATCACGTGAGCTGATATCTGTCTCCTTAGTACATGAAACCAAGGGCTGAACTGCATCTTCCACAAATACAACATCACGGCTAACCAAAATGCGCTTTGTCTGTGGATGATACAAACGATAGCCTTTGCTCTCAGCACTATATCCAACAAAAATACATTTGACAGCTTTGTCATCCAATTTTCTGCGATGTTGCACAGGCACTAATGCATATGCCAGGCAACCAAAAACACGTAAATGGCCAACAGATGGCTTGCGGCTATGCCAAGCCTCATATGGAGTGACAACCTGTAATGCTTTGGTGGGACACCTGTTTAGTACATAAGTGGCACACATGACAGCCTCAAGCCAAAAACCATGTGGTAGACTTTGACTCTTAACCATACATCTTGCCATTTCCATGAGAGACCTGTTTTTTCTCTCAGCCACACCATTTTGCTGTGGTGTATACGGCACTGTACATTGGTGTTTTATCCCACGCTCAGCCAGAAATGCATTAAATTCTGAAGACATATACTCCCCCCCTCGATCTGAACGGAGGGTGCCCATCTTACTTTCTGACACATTTTCAGCCATAACCAAAAACTGTTTGAAGCACAAAAACACTTCGGACTTTGCCTTCAAAGGATATACCCATGCATGCCTGGTAAAATCATCAATGAAAGTCACGAAGTAAAGGTAGTTTCCAAATGATGGAGTTTGCATGGGACCACAAACATCACTGTGAACAAGCTGCAATCTGCGTTCAGCTCTCACTGACCCATCTTTGGGAAAGGAAGCACGCTGCATTTTACCCAATATGCAGCCCTCACAAACATACTTGACAGGTGCTTCAAGCTTAGGCAAAGAAGACACCATTTCAGATTTCTGCAGGCGCAGCAAACTTGCAAAATTTAGATGACCAAAACGTGCATGCCACAGTTTTGCATCTGAAATAGCCTGCGTATCCATAATAGCACATGCTGAATTCTCTACACATTTGCCATCCATATTGAGCTTATACAGCCCTCGACATAGTGAACCAGATGCTACAATGATGTCACCACAAGAGAGATCATGAACAGTACATCTGTCATCCACAAATTTTACAACCAAACCTGTTTTGGCAAATGCGGAGACTGACAGCAGATTCTTTTTGATCCCTGGCACATACAATGCATCAAAAAGTGTAAAGGTGTTGCCATTTGCAACATTCAGCACAATCTGTCCAACTCCTTCAACGGGATAAGAGGAGTTATTGGCACAAGTGACAGTATTCCCTGTGGGAGCAGACTCAAGGAAAGTGAATAAACTGCGCTGCGAGGTGATATGCTTAGTGGCACCACTGTCAAAGTACCATACATCTGAATCTACTGCAGACATACATGTGTCATGCAAAGATGGGTCATAACTGCACTGCGCATTGAATGCCCATTCTGTATCTAGCACAACATTAGCAGATTCATTGTTAGAAGGAGAGGCATCTGCAAAACAGCCATACTAGCCTCTTTCTTCTTAGCCTCTTTCGCAGCCAGCTTAGGACACGCTTTGATGACATGATCATTTCCCTTACAGTACTTGCAAAATGTCTTCTGTTTGTCACCCTTCTTCTCATCTTTGTCTTCCTTCTTTGGTTGCGCAGCATTTGCAGATTTCTGCTTACTAGAAGAAAAGCCAGCTTTACCTTTCCCGCTTCTCTGACTAGCAACGAAAGCTTGATCTGCGACACGCATAATATTCCTGTTTTGCCTTGACTGGTCTTCTTGCAGCAAAACAGAAACTAACTCCTCAAATGATAAGGCATTGGGATTGCCTTTCATCATCAAGCGAAGAGTGGAAGCAAAACCCTGATAAGAATCTGGTAGACCATTCAAAACAGTCTGCACAAGTGAACTGTCTGATAGGATTTCATCTGCAGAAATGAGCTGCTCTTTGAAATCCTTGATCTTTGTCAAAAAGCTATCCATAGAATCACCTTCGTTCATATGCTCACTCTCCAACTGTTTTCGGAGATAAGCAACACGAGCCTCATTTCTTGCCTGATACAATGTGGCAAGTACATCCCAAGCATCCTTAGAAGTCCTGCAGGAGCGAATATGTGGGATAATGGTACGTTTGACAGACAGCGCAATCAAGGCATGAGCCTGCGCATCTCTACCATCCCAACGAATCTGCTCTGCTGAAAGTGGTGGTTCTCGAACAGCTGCTACAGCACTTGTGCCTGCACCATCATCAACAGTACCTGTTTCTGATGTGTTTGCAGCATTCCCAGCCACAATAGGACGTGCATCAATACCCTGCACAATGTTCCATAACCCCTTTGCTACCAATACATGTCGCATCATATATGCCCACAATGGATAGTTGGTGCCATCCAACTTATCCTCAGCAGCCAACATGCGGAATACATCATTGTTGTCAGCCATGGCCAATGACTGTACTACTAGATGTAAATGCTGTCTGTAAGAGGTAAACCTGTATAAAATCGACCTGTGCTATGTAGCACAGCCCAAAACAGACGAATGGGCACCTGTCCTGCAGATTTTAATCTTGACAGAAAATCTGCACAGTAGGACGATTTTGCCTGCGCAGTACTGCAGACGCTCGTGAAACCTCGTCGCAATCGGAGGAGATGAAGCGGCAGGTGCCGGTGATGCTGCCCGGGAGGAGGAAGCCTGCTCTGATACCAATTGTTGGAATTAGGGTTGCAGGAATGCACACACAACTTCAAGAAGATGAGGAAGCTTGAGCACAACACAGTAGTGTATTATGAGTGCCAAAAATGAAAGATAACAAGCCCTAGAAGATAATGGGCGTATATACAATGCACGGGGGAAAAAACCTCCTAGTGAGGGAAAAAGTGCCCCGGCGGTCCTAAGTGTGTTCACACACATCACTACTATACACATCACTACTATAATATGGTAACAAAAACAACCCAAGATGTATGGTGCCACTTGTCAGGCGTTTTTTTGAGAGGTCTTTCTGGTCAGTGTACATATGGATGCGTGGCGTGTGTAAGAATTTGGCCGTGGAATGCCTGGCCAGGTGTTTAGTGTGGACAGATTTGGTTTGAGCTGTTGGCAGGCTTGTCCGGAGTGAAGTCAGATGCAGATGGTTCCAGCTACTCGATGACCTTGAAGTGTGTGGGCGTCAAAGAAAAGAATGGGCACTAGCCGGTTTATGTTGAAGGTATGGAAAGCATGGGCAAATCAAAAGAGAGTGGCCAAGGTAGTATTGGGCATTTAGTGTGAAAGCTAAGGGAGTGGCCATTTTAGGTAAAATAAATAAATATTTAATATTAAATGGCTAAAAAAGAAAAGGTGGCGTGGAGCGCTGAAGGGCTGCCAACGCAGCGTTCTGGAAGCTGGCGAGTAATGGAGTCGGCGTGGGCTGCAGACAAAAGCAGTGAAGTCGCCTTGTTGTGCCGGGGGTTCCCAGGCGCAGCTGCAGTTTCAAGCCAGAGGGTGCGCGGCTGGAAGACAAGGTGTGTAGAAGCCGTGTGAGAGAGCTGGTGCAGCTACAAGATAAGCAAGATAACAGTTAAGGGCTGGCGTTACAGGCAGCAGGTATGGGTAGGCGCAGCTGCTGGTGGCCATCGTATAGACGGGGAACCTCCCTGGTGTGAAGGTGCATAGGCTGGCGCTAAAGGTACGTGGGCTGGTGACTTGTAGAAGAACTTGCAGAGGGCGCAGCCGTGAAGTGTAAGGGTTTGGTGAGTGCAGCTGTGATTTGGCGCAAGATAACAGTTAAGGGCTGGCGAGGGACAGACGTGGAGCCGCCTAGTAGGTGAGACGACTGGGTGATTGGGCAGTAGAAGCAAGCTTGGTGTGAACATGTAGGTCTGGCTGACAGAGATGGGTCAAGTGGAAGCCGCCTATGGGCAAGGTAGGTGCTGAAGGCAAGCATGGAGGACATGCGGGTTGGAGGAGGCAGAGGCTGGTGGGGCGCTGCCTGTGGGAAAGAAACGGGTGCTGGCATCAAAGGGAGCTGCTAGCGAGGACAAAGTGAGGAGCAGATAAGCTGCAGGTGACAGGTTGGCTGGTGTGGGCCGCCTAGGAGACAGGACAGTATGGACAGAGTGGGTGCCGAGTGAAGCAGAGAGAGATAAAGTGTGGCTGCTTGGTGGTGGGCCGGTAGCAGGGCAGATAAGCTGCCTGGGTTTGTTGCGAGCTGACAGAGGATCAGCACAGAGAGAGTGAGAGAGATGATGGTGTAGCTGCTGCTGCTGACGACACATGCAGAAGTGATGGGCCGCAGAGGACTCGA
This sequence comes from Cibotium barometz, assembly GCF_041138505.1. Classification (NCBI taxonomy): domain Eukaryota; kingdom Viridiplantae; phylum Streptophyta; class Polypodiopsida; order Cyatheales; family Cibotiaceae; genus Cibotium; species Cibotium barometz. Next base: position 50,947,243 of record NC_141047.1, read on the forward strand.
GGGTTAGCTGGTGTGGGCACCTTCTGGAGCGGGAGTGGCCGGGTTCATTCTGGTGTGGTTGGTACAGCAGGCAGGCGAGTGGATTTCGCGGTGATCAGGGATGTGGTGTATCCTCGGCTGACAAGCCTGAGTGAGTTTTTTATGGTTGTGTGAGTAAGGCTTCTGTGTCGAGAGAAGCTTGTATGAAATGTTTTGATCTGGAAATATATTACTGGGTGTTTGCTTTGGTCTATGGTGCCCCTGTTTTGGGCTGTCTGTCTGGCGTGGGTTGGGTGGTGAAGTGCAAGAATTGTTCCAGCCGGTGGTGGCTGGTGGTGCCCCCGTTCGTGTGTGTATTCCAAGTTTGCGAGGTGGAAGGGCTATAGAGGCAAGTCTTTCTTTCTTTTTTTCACCTCACATCCTTCTGGTGCCCCCACTGAGGAGTGGCTCTTTCTGGTATAGTGTGACTGAGGAGTAGCTCTGGCGTTGTTCTTTGCCTAGAAGGGCGTGTGTTCCGCTGAGGAGAGCTCAGGGATTGGTATAGGTTGTCATGATGTGGTCCTATCCGGAATTTCATGGCAGGAAGGGTGAAGATGTGGTTGACTTTTTGGAGCAGATGGAGTTGGCATGCATTAGCAATCATGTCACGGATGAAGAGCAGGTTCTGAAGCTGATAAGGATTTTCTTGAAGGGAGATGCCCGAAGCTGGCTGAAGGGTTTTGAAGCACGGGATGCTGGTGTCTTGACCTTGGACAGGTTGAAAGAAGGGCTTTTGGAGCGATTTCAGCAAGTGGAGGATCCTAGTGTGCTTTGGCAGGAGCTGAGTATCTTGAAGCAGGTACATGGACAATCACTGGATGATTTTGTGAAGGTATTTACATGTTTGTGGGGTAAGTGGTGTATGGCATTGAAGCAGGAAGTTCCTCCTGTGTTTCTGAAGAAGAGCTTGTTTATTGATGGTTTGCTACCCCATTTGAGGGTCAGGGTTGAGTTGAAGAATCCCAGGTCATTTGATGATGCTGTTAGGGTTGCTAGGGAAAAGGAAGGCAAGATTTTGAAGCAAATGGAAATGGGTATTTATCCCTATGAAGGTGTTGTGTCTGTGAGGGATATACAGGTTAATTTGGTTGAGGTGGGTAAGAGTCCTATGCAAGGTTTGATTAGACAGGAGCCTCAAAGGCCAGTACAGGTACGGAGGGGGATGTTTTATATGCCTTCTGATTTTTTTCCAAAGTTTAAAAAGCATGTGCAGGTGGATGAAGAGCAAGTGAAGGAACAAAGTGAAGATGAGAAGTTGCCAGTGGATTCTTCTTTGGATGAGGTCGTGGCTGTACATGACAGGGATCTGGATGACATGCATGCACAGGGAAGCAAAGAGGATGATGCCTTGGGATTGGCTGCTGATAAGAAGGAAGAGGAGCTGGATACAGGGTGCTTTGAGGATGATTCTTTGCTGGATACAGAAAGGGAGGAGGATGGGGTAGAGACTTCTGATGAAGTGAAGATGGCTTGTGATGCGGATGTGGAGAGCATGGAGGAAGACTCCATCATTATGGATTTTCTGGGACAGCTGGATGATGGTATGGTACCTGCGATGGATGATGTGGATGTTGTTCCATCTGATGGATTAGGTGCTGGGGAGTCTTTGGACGATGATACCAGGGGGGTTGGCAACACTGAAGAAGATATGCATGAAGATTTGGCTGATAAAGAGCGTTGTGAGGTCAATGTTGTGCTTGAGGATGATATCTGGGAAATTGCTAGCCTGGATGAACAGGAGCCAGAGGTGGAGATGGATGCTGATATGGCTGAGAGTGTGGCAAAGGCTTCTTTGCGGATTGCTGAAATGCTGAAAGCAAAGTCCCTGGAGGACAAGGATTCTGAGCCAGTTGAGCTGAATGGTTGTGAAAAGATGCCTGAACCAGTGGAGCTGGAAGTGCTGGTGGACATTGCTGATGGAGAGGATGTGGATTTTGGTGTGCAGAAAGGTCAAGATGCTGAAACCTGGCCTTCACAGGTGTTGATGGATGGGATGCTAGATGCTGGATTGCCACAGGTTTTGAAGATAGGGAGGTTTGTTGTGGGTGAAGTGGACGTGAATGATTTTGTGATGCACGTGGTGGATCTTTGGTATGCAGTGATGCAGCCATGGTGTTTGAGGGATACTGGGGAATGGGATGGTGAGTTGCTGTTCCCTTTTGATCCTCGTGGATGACTACTGGAATTGTCTAATGCTGTTGAGCATGAATGCTCTAGCAGATGGGGGGGTGGCAAAGTATGTCAGGCATTTTTTTGAGAGGTCTTTCTGGTCAGTGTACATATGGATGCGTGGCGTGTGTAAGAATTTGGCCGTGGAATGCCTGGCCAGGTGTTTAGTGTGGACAGATTTGGTTTGAGCTGTTGGCAGGCTTGTCCGGAGTGAAGTCAGATGCAGATGGTTCCAGCTACTCGATGACCTTGAAGTGTGTGGGCGTCAAAGAAAAGAATGGGCACTAGCCGGTTTGTGTTGAAGGTATGGAAAGCATGGGCAAATCAAAAGAGAGTGGCCAAGGTAGTATTGGGCATTTAGTGTGAAAGCTAAGGGAGTGGCCATTTTAGGTAAAATAAATAAATATTTAATATTAAATGGCTAAAAAAGAAAAGGTGGCGTGGAGCGCTGAAGGGCTGCCAACGCAGCGTTCTGGAAGCTGGCGAGTAATGGAGTCGGCGTGGGCTGCAGACAAAAGCAGTGAAGTCGCCTTGTTGTGCCGGGGGTTCCCAGGCGCAGCTGCAGTTTCAAGCCAGAGGGTGCGCGGCTGGAAGACAAGGTGTGTAGAAGCCGTGTGAGAGAGCTGGTGCAGCTACAAGATAAGCAAGATAACAGTTAAGGGCTGGCGTTACAGGCAGCAGGTATGGGTAGGCGCAGCTGCTGGTGGCCATCGTATAGACGGGGAACCTCCCTGGTGTGAAGGCGCATAGGCTGGCGCTAAAGGTACGTGGGCTGGTGACTTGTAGAAGAACTTGCAGAGGGCGCAGCCGTGAAGTGTAAGGGTTTGGTGAGTGCAGCTGTGATTTGGCGCAAGATAACAGTTAAGGGCTGGCGAGGGACAGACGTGGAGCCGCCTAGTAGGTGAGACGACTGGGTGATTGGGCAGTAGAAGCAAGCTTGGTGTGAACATGTAGGTCTGGCTGACAGAGATGGGTCAAGTGGAAGCCGCCTATGGGCAAGGTAGGTGCTGAAGGCAAGCATGGAGGACATGCGGGTTGGAGGAGGCAGAGGCTGGTGGGGCGCTGCCTGTGGGAAAGAAACGGGTGCTGGCATCAAAGGGAGCTGCTAGCGAGGACAAAGTGAGGAGCAGATAAGCTGCAGGTGACAGGTTGGCTGGTGTGGGCCGCCTAGGAGACAGGACAGTATGGACAGAGTGGGTGCCGAGTGAAGCAGAGAGAGATAAAGTGTGGCTGCTTGGTGGTGGGCCGGTAGCAGGGCAGATAAGCTGCCTGGGTTTGTTGCGAGCTGACAGAGGATCAGCACAGAGAGAGTGAGAGAGATGATGGTGTAGCTGCTGCTGCTGACGACACATGCAGAAGTGATGGGCCGCAGAGGACTCGAGGGTTAGCTGGTGTGGGCACCTTCTGGAGCGGGAGTGGCTGGGTTCATTCTGGTGTGGTTGGTACAGCAGGCAGGCGAGTGGATTTCGCGGTGATCAGGGATGTGGTGTATCCTCGGCTGACAAGCCTGAGTGAGTTTTTTATGGTTGTGTGAGTAAGGCTTCTGTGTCGAGAGAAGCTTGTATGAAATGTTTTGATCTGGAAATATATTACTGGGTGTTTGCTTTGGTCTATGGTGCCCCTGTTTTGGGCTGTCTGTCTGGCGTGGGTTGGGTGGTGAAGTGCGAGAATTGTTCCAGCCGGTGGCTGGTGGTGCCCCCGTTCGTGTGTGTATTCCAAGTTTGCGAGGTGGAAGGGCTATAGAGGCAGGTCTTTCTTTCTTTTTTTCACCTCACACCACTCAAGTAGCGAAAGATGCGTTTAACTGCCTTCCAATGCTGAGACCCTGGGCTATGCATAAACCTGCTCACCTGTGAGACTGCAAACTGAATGTCTGGCCTCGTAATGCATACATAAATGAGGCAACCAACAGCTGTCTGATAGAGTGTGACATCAAAGTGATCTCCAGCATCATGAAGACTCAACTTCAAACCTGTCTCCATTGGAGTAGCAATAGGCTTGCAGTCTTCAAGGCCAAATCTCCGCAACAATGTCTCAATATACTTTGTCTGACACAAAGCAATACCTCCATCACACTGCTTAAATTGTATCCCCAAACAATGATGCAAATGCCCCAAATCTGACATCTCAAAAGAGGCATTCAAATCAGCCTTAAAATCAGCAATATGACTCTCATTTGGTCCTGTGAGCAGCATGTCATCGACATAGAGAGCAATGATTAGATGTACACCATCCACACGTTTAACATACAAAGTGCTTTCTGTTGGACTATTCTGAAAACCATGTGCAGTCAAATATGCATGTATCTTTTCATACCAAGCTCGTGGAGCTTGCTTTAAACCATATAAAGCCTTTTTCAACCTGCACACTTTGTTTTCCTGCCCTCTTTGAACAAAACCACGAGGCTGCGATACATACACCTCCTCATGCAAATCTCCATTCAAGAATGCAGTTTTTATGTCCAGCTGATGTACATTCCAACCATTATGAGCTGCCAATGCACAAATGCTACGAATGGTAGTGGGAGCAAAGGTCTCATCAAAATCAATGCCCTTTTCTTGAGCATAACCCTTTGCAACAAGTCTAGCCTTATAGCGATCAACACTGCCATCTGGCTTTCGTTTCAACTTAAAAACCCACTTACATCCAATGGCCTTTTTACCAATAGGCAAATCACACAAAGACCATGTACCATTCTTCATTATAGCATCATATTCACTTGGCATTGCAGCCAACCAATTTTCTGAATTTTGTGCCTCATCAAATGAAAGAGGTTCTTCCTCTTCACACATACTAGACACAGCCAAAGCATAACAATCTGATGCATAAGAGGCGTGCTGAGAACCTGAACGAGTACGACTAGGCATAGGTGCATCAATTTTACTATCACGCAAGGTTTGCACCAGCCATTTAGGCATACCTCTAGCCTGCTCATTTTCAGCCCTATCCTCATAAATTACATCCTGTAAATCTGCATCAGAAATAGGCTGATCTATGATGTCATTTGAAATCTGCATAGGCTGAATATTTGCCTCATTAGGACTTACATTTGAATTCCCACCTGTAAATAGAGGCAACAATGTATCAAATACATCCCGTGAGCTCACACCTGTCTCTTTGGTACATGATAACAAGGGCTGCACAGCATCTTCCACAAAAACAACATCTCGACTAATCAAGATACGCTTTGACTGTGGATGATACAATCTGTAACCCTTGCTCTCAGCACTGTAACCAACAAAAATGCATTTGACAGCCTTATCATCCAATTTTCTGCGTTGTTGCACAGGCACTAAAGCATAGGCCAAGCAACCAAAGACACGCAAGTGACCAATAGAAGGCTTCCTGCCATGCGAAGCTTCGTATGGAGTAATAGACTGCAAGGCCTTAGTGGGACACCTGTTGAGTACATATGCAGCACACATGACAGCCTCAAGCCAAAACGCATGTGGCAAAGCTTGGCTCTTGACCATACATCGTGCCATCTCCATAAGTGACCTGTTCTTCCTCTCAGCAACACCATTTTGCTGAGGGGTATACGGCACTGTACATTGGTGTTTTATCCCACGACTAGCCAGAAATGCATCAAACTCTTTAGACATGTACTCCCCCCCTCGATCAGAACGGAGGGTGCCCACAGTACAATTGGATACATTTTCAACCATAAGAAAAAACTGTTTGAAGCACAAAAACACTTCGGACTTTGCCTTCAGTGGATATACCCATGCATGCCTTGAGTAATCATCAATGAAAGTCACGAAGTACAAGTGTTTACCAAATGACGGAGTTTGCATTGGCCCACATACATCACTATGTACAAGTTGCAATTTGCGAGTGGCCCGCACAGAACCATCCTTTGGAAACGCAGAACGCTGCATTTTGCCCAAAATACAGCCTTCACAAACATGTTTCAATGGTGCCTCAAGAGGGGGCAATGAAGCAACCATATCAAATTTCTGCAAACGCAGCAAACTAGCAAAGTTCAGATGACCAAAACGAGCATGCCATAGTTTTGCATCTGAAACTGCCTTTCCATCAGAAACTGCATTTGCTGAATCTTCCACACACTTGTCATAAGAATTGAGCCTATACAGCCCACGAAACAAGGTGCCAGATACAATGATCGTATCACCAGAAGTCAAATCATGAACAGTACATCTGTCATCCACAAATTTGACTACAAGTCCAAGTCTAGCAAGCGCAGAGACAGACAATAGATTCTTCTTTATCCCTGGCACATACAAAGCATCTGAAAGTGTGAAAGCGCTGCCATTTGCAGCCGTAAGCATAATTTTACCAACGCCCTTCACTGGGTAAGAAGCATTATTGGCACATGTGACAGTATTCCCATTAGGGATAGCCTCAAGAGAAGTGAACATATCACGATGCGAGGTAATGTGCTTTGTAGCACCACTGTCAAAATACCAAACATGAGAGTCAACAGAAACTGCCAAACATGCATCATGTACAGATGGGTCATACTGGCAATACACGCTAAACGCCCATTCTGTATCCTGCACAACATTTGCAGAATCTGCATTTGTAGAAGCATCCGCTATTGTGGCTGCATTTGACTCTTTCTTCTTTGCCTCTTTAGCCTTTAGCTTAGGGCAATTCTTAATGACATGATCATTTGCCTTACAATAGTTGCACCTGGTCTTTTTCTTGCCTTTATCAAGAGCCTTCTCAGACTTATTGTTGCTACCTGTGGAAGGAGAAGAAGTTGCAGACCTACTAATAGGAGAAGAAACAGTGGAAGGGGCTGCCTTACCACTTCTTTTCTGCTACTGGGCAGCAATAAATGCTTGATCAACTGCACGCTGCCTGGCCCTGTTTTGCCTGGATTGCGCCTCTTGCAAGAGCTTGTTGACTAAAGTATCATACTTGACAGCATCAGGTCTGTCCTCATTAAGAAGTCTCCATGTGGAAGCAAAAGTCTGATATGTCTGAGGTAAAGCATCAAGAACAGTCTGCACAAGAGAATGATCAGGAATAATCTCACCTGCAGAAATCAACTGTTCTTTGAGATCTTTAATCTCAACAAGAAAAACATTCATGTCATCATCTTCTTGCATAATCTTCAATTCTAGCTCTTTACGCAGGTAAGCGATTTTTGCCTCGTTACGACCTGCATACAAACCAGCTAGAATATCCCAAGCCTGTTTTGCTGTTTTTGCTGAACGAATATGTGGGGTGATGTTACGTTTGACAGAAAGTGCAATCAAGGCATGAGCCTGTGCATCTTTACCATCCCAACGAGCTTGTTCAGTAGTGGGTAAAACAGCAGCAACAGTAGAGCTGCTAGAACCTGCAACATCCTCAACAGATCCTACATCCACAGAACCTGGACGTACATCCATACCCTGCACAATGTTCCACACTCCTTTTGCAACCAAAACATGCTGCATCATGTATGCCCAAAGTGGGTAGTTGTTGTCTCCATCCAGTTTGTCTTCAGCAGACAACATGCGAAATACATCATTGCTGATCAGCCATGGCCACTGACTGAAACTGATGCAAAAGCTGCCTGTAATGAAGGAAAGACTGAACAGAAAACAACTCGTGCTATGTAGCACGGTCCACAATAGAGTACGTATGCCTGTTTTGCAGGAAACTGCACTGTCGAAATTTCTGCAGAAAATGACGAAAACACCTGTGCAGAACTTGAAATGCAAAAACGGAGCCCGAAACGACCTCAGATGCAAATTCTGAGAACGCCAAGCCCTATGTGCTTATTTGCAGAGTATAGGGACCTGCAAGCGCTCGTGAAAACTCACCTCAATCGGAGAACGTGGGTCGGAGGGTGCTGGCGGCGAAGCCCTGGGAGCCGATGCCTGCTCTGATACCAATTGTTGGAATTAGGGTTGCAGGAAAGCACACAAAGCTTGGAGAAGAAGAAGCAAGATTGCACACAACACAAAGTGTATTAGATTGTGTCAATGTACAAAAGATAAGTTAGCCCTAGAAGGATGGGCGTATATATAAGCCGGGGGAAAAAACCTCCTAAAGAGGGAAAAAGTGCCCCGGCGGTCCTAAGTGTGTTCACACACATCACTGCCTATGTATATGGCAACACATACAACCACCAATGCCATACCCACCTCCCAGTATTACCACCCCAACCGATTCCTCTTAGAACTCGGTGACATTGCTAGTGGACTCAGAGAGTTGAGAATAGAAGAGCTATGAGTCATACGAGCAATATGATTCATATGGATATCGAGAAGAGCAACCTCTAGCCATATTGTTATATCATGGTTCCCATGGCATTGGCAAAATGAGCATGAAAAGTATTGTTGTCTCTAGGCCTTATTATTGGACACTCTGTGCTCGTATGGTTTCGACGACATATTACATACTAAACGATATCTCTTCTTCGTGGGAATAGATATGGGTGTCTTACTTTTAATAAAATGATACCTCAATATGTGAGCCATTGGATTAATTACCAACATATTGAGATTAACAAATTTGTACTTATGAGCTGAATTAATAAGAGAATAAACTTGATTATTATCTTCTTGCCTTCCCAAAGTCCCTGCAAAAAACCAATAGAACTCAGAGATTCAAAACCTAAAAAGGGCGAAGCAACAAATTTAATATATTATCATTATCAAGATTACATACAGAATAGAAAATCGAAAGTTCCTCCCATTTAAAGATTAGCAAACTTTGAGTAGTAAGAGAATGAAATTTATGGCTCGCTTTAAAAGCTATAATTCTTTTAGAGAGACATAAATAGATCCTCATATTTAAGGCCACATGCCGCCGCTTACTAAGTATTTAAGTCATGTTTCCAAAAGCTACAGCTTTTCTAAATCCTCGTCTTTAAATCGAGACGCTAGTCATTAAGTTTTTAGTTCATGTTATTAGAATAATTTCTATCATGTGTTGTAGGTGGGTGTGGGTGTGTGTGTGTGTGAGCGAGAGAGAGAGAGAGAGAGAGAGAGAGAGAGAGACAGAGACAGAGAGAGAGAGAGATATGCTTGTAGAGCCTTAAGAATCCTAGAGATTTTTGAGTGCTATATGAAACTATGAAACGAATTGTTCGTATGTAGTAGTACTATTGGTAGTAAGTGTACCATTGGTTTTTTATATAACAATTTCATTGGATTGGAGTGTCTCTAATAGCCAATTGAGGGCATTTTAACTTGCACCTTGTTTTTAATTACATTTGGTATTGCGCTTGAGTTGATTTTACAACAATGAAAAACAATTGTGATCATGTCATCATGGGTAGCAAAGAAAATATATTAGCATTATCCTAGGCACGCACTAAAATTGAAAAGGAATGCTCAAAATGTATTTCAGAAGATCATAACACCAATAATATATATATATATATATATATATATATATATTATTCCCCTAATCGCTACGCCATCCGAGCTTTGCTCTGCCACCATCGGCGTTCTTGGCTAACAGTGAAAAAGGGGGTTTCTCAATAAGAATGTTCTCGATCAAATAAGAAGAATCAATTGAGTTGACAGACATGGTGTATCCACATGTGAGGATAAAGAGAACCTTTTAGCACAACATGTTTTTATCATTTTAGCCACTTACAGATAGCCAAAAAAATAAATAAAAAAATAAAAAAATAAAAATCAATGAGAGAGGGCCGGTGTGGCTCTTGATTTGGGTGGTCGTCAAAAGCCTCCGTACAAAATCAACAAACAATTGGTGCGCACTCTGTAATATGTTTATTATATAGCAAGCACTGCCGTGCACGCAAGGCGCTATTGACAAGTTTCGTCTTCCAGAAAGAGAGAAAAGGCGCTATTGACAAGTTTCGTCTTCCAGAAAGAGAGAAAAAACAAGGCGTGGAAAAGAGGCGTGCACGCAAGCAGCAGCTCGCCTATAAATAATATTGCGAATTTGAGGCAAATTAAGTCCTAAACTCGTTCGCTCATTATCTAGTAGTCGTCGTCGTAGTATCAGTATTGATTATCAGCTCGCCTGCCTGCTGTTGTCTTCTGCAAGATGGCGCTGCGTTTCAAGCAGCTTCTGGCGGTTGCGTTGATGGCCTGCCTTGTTGCGGCGGAGTCAGGTTTCATGATCAGGGGTGCCTCGGCCTATTCCGACAACTGCTCAGGCTCCGGCCTCTGCGGCACGGTCAGCCAGAACGATTGCATTACAGCCTACAACCGCTTCGACAGCGGCACCACGTACTCAGCCTACACGTCCCGCGTGTCCGGCCACTGCACGGCCATCTTCCGATGCCAAGGCAGCTACCCCGCCACGACTGGTGCCGACCTCAAGAACGAGTTTTCCCTGATCTACAACGGAGGCGGCTGTGGTAAATGCGGCAGCCACGCTTTCGACGGAGGAAATTGCGAGGCTACCCTCAATTACTGCGCCAGTTGCAAGGACTCTGGTTAAGTTCGTCCAAAGGCTCTTTGCCGCTGCTGCTCGTCCGACGTCGACGAGTCGGAGCGACGACACAATTACACTCTAAATAATAAGCGCCCCCGAGCTGAGCTCCCTCACTCTCTTTATGAGCAGGCTTTGAAGTTTGATAACATGCGCTTTTGTCTTTTGTGCATTTGCTAGCTCGTGAATATTTTTGTCGGTGAATTTATGAAATGCTTTATTAAAAGAACTCGTGAATATATAATTATTATTTTTTAGTTAAAACAGCGGAATATATTAAAAGAAAATGATGTTACAAGATCCCATGTGGAAGGTCCATGGGGAGACACAGAGACCTGGTGAACCCTTCAGAAAAAAGGGAGACAAAACTCTGAAACAAAACTGAAACATATCATGAACAGTTCGGCCAGCACTACTACATGTAAAAAGAAATTCTGCTGCAACAGTTCTAGAGACAAATCCTGCTGAGGCACATGGCGGCCAGCCCCTCTTCTATTTCGGGAGAGAGGATGGTTAAACCTAGAGAGCAGAAGATTAAGGGCAAAAAACATTGCAGCATGACAACTTTGCTGTATCAGTTTGACATATAAAACCTGAAGCACAGACTGAGGCTCTAGGCAGTGGCCAGCCAACCCCAGTTGAAGCAAGACTGTCTTCAATTCAGACGAGAAAATCTCATGAGCAGAAGATTGGGGCCATGAGGGCTTAAGGAACCCCACAGAAGCTTTCTGAAGCCTGGACGTAGTACTCGGAATTCTGAAGTCTTGTTTGACATTCCAGCTGAAGCTCTTGTATCATAGCATCCTTTGTTGGACAATGCGAGGAGACATGGAATCTCTTCCATTTCCTCCAAGGTAGTTCTTGCCACCGGTCCACCTCCATGGGAACACCACTCGGCCGAAGTTGATGAATTAGCTTGAGTACACTGTCAAGAAAAAGATAAAAGTGGTGATTAGTTTTGATTCCATAAAGAGCTTCATTACGTTGCTTCCAAACATGCCAAAGAAACAGAATTCTGACGGACTGCCACGTTAAAGGGTCTAGTGAGTGGCATTCGCCTAAGAGGACTTCTTTCCAGCTCAAAGGGATTTTTCTAATTTTCTTAAAAGCCTTGTTAAGAACATCCAAGAATTGTCTAGTGTCTGGGCAAGAGAAAAAGAGATGGGGGACCGTTTCAATCTTGGAATTACAGTGGGGACAAAGGCCGTTACCATGCCCAAACTTCAGGGCTTTCTCAAGGGTCCAGGTCGCTTTGTGCATGACAAGCCAGGCCAAAATGGCGTGTTTTCTTTCATGAGCGAAGGCCCAAATGAGCTTAAAACGGAAGGCCCATTGATGTTGGTTCCAGGCCAAGGACCATCTCTTATTGAGCTTAAGAATCAGCTTACTTGCATGCAAGTTATTAGGTAACTTGACCAGGTTATTGGAGTAACCCCACCGGATGGCTTTCGAAAAGGTTATACAGTCACAACTCAACCCCGGGGGAATGGACACCTTAAGAGCATTACACCTCTGAATGACCAACTCAACTCCACTACGGGACAATATGAATTTATTGCAGATTTGATCCCTGTTTAACATGCCAGTTGAGTCACATAAGTCGCCCCAAACCTTTATACCAACTTTGAAACAAGAAAGACTGGTCTGGAACTGTTCATTGGAGATCGGAGACACAAGATGCCCAAACCACACAGAGTCAGCTGAATAGGCATATCTACCTCTCTTGGTAAAGGTTTGAAAACAGAAGAGCTTTTTGTATTTCATCCACGACTCCCACATCCTACAGCACAGTTTACTACCTATAGGGGAGAGATCGGCCTTTGAGAACAAGGCTTCATTAAGAGAGAAACCCTTCCAAGATCTTTTACCTTTGAGCCAAAATTTATTGATATCCCTTTTGAGTAAGTCCGCCCAAACATCCTTAGAAAAGATGGCCCTTTGCACCCATTTAGCTGCAAGCTTCTCAGCAAGCAACCCGATGTTGATGATGCCAAGACCCCCTTGCTCTTTTTCCAAGCAACATGACTGAAAAGCTACTTTGCTGACCTTCTTACTTCCGAGAGATCCCCCCCAAAGATAGTTCCCCATGATCGAGTTAAGGGATTGGAGTTGGGTCTCAGAGGGTCTCCAACAGGCCAGGAAGTAAACAACAGAGGGGATAATGAAGTGATTGAGGACGAAGGCTCTTGACGCTACCCCTGTGTTTATGTGACTCCATTTCTTGACCTGATTCTTGAGTTTATCGAGCACATAGTCCCACCTTTGTTTGGAAGAGATGTTGAAGCCCATGGGGATTCCAAGAAGCCTGAAAACAACACCATCAGGGATACTCTTACAACCAGCGGACAGGATCGAGGGAGGGGGCAACCCTTCCCCGACTCTGAAGCTGGTCTTGGAGTGATTTATTTGCGAGCCACTGGCAAGACAAAAGGTTTCCAGGCAAGTCATAAAGTGAGCAGCAGTCTGCACTTCATTGCGGAGCAGCACATTCGTATCATCAGCAAAAAGCTGCAGGCATAAAGGATCAGCCCTGTTGGGGATCTCTATACCCTTGATATTATTATCAGTTATCTTCTTGTTAACCAGCCACCCCAGAGCATCCGCAACAATAGCAAAAAGGAGAGGGGACAGGGGACAACCTTGTCTTATAGATTTCCTCAGAGGGAAGGCACCAGTGAGAGACCCATTGACAGCCACCTTGGAAGACGCATTCCCAAGCAAGGTTTGGACATATTTTATGAATTTCCTATTGAGGCCAATATCTTGAAGGGATTGGAAGAGGAACGACCAGTCTATTCTATCATATGCTTTATCAAAGTCTATTTTGAGGAAGATGTAGTTCTGGCCAGAGTTTTCAGCATGTTCCATACCCTCCCAAAGACTAATGATCGCATCAAGAATATACCTTCCCTTTATAAAGCCCTTTTGCTCCTTGAGGATCCACTCATCCATGTAGGGGTTGATTCTGTTAGTCAGGATATGAGCAAAAACTTTGTAAAGGGACGAGAGACATGTTATGGGTCTCCAATTACCAAGATCTTCTTTCTCATCCTTTTTGTGAATAAGCTTGATAATCCCCATATTTGTCTTTTCAGCTAAACCACCCTTCCTCATGGCTTCCCTCCAAATGTCAAGGATGTGAGGGGACAATTCGTCTTTGAAAACAAGAAAGAATTCGTTGGGGATCCCATCTTCACCCGGAGATTTACATTTTTTAAGATGTGAGATAGCCTCCTTGACCTCCTTTTCAGTGAAGGGGGAGTCAAGCTTAAGGGCTAAAGAGGGGTTCACCACCTTCTTCCTAATGCTGGCAATCTTGGCCCTAGCGGCCGAAACTTCGTGGGAAGGAGGGAGGGCTGTGGAGAACAAGTTAAAAAAGTGGTCCTTAATAACCTGCAAGTTTTCCACATCATCTAAAGCCAGGTGACCATTCGGCTTCTTGACCATAGGGATAAGATCTCTACCTTTTTTCCTTTTAAGGAGAGCAAACATATTAGGGTGAGGAGTATCAATTTTCCCAGCCCAAACCTCCCTGAACCACAATCTAGTGGCCTTAGCAGCTAATAACTCTTCAAGTCTGAGCTGATTCTTTAGCTCAATCAAAGAGTGATTCACTGCACCATCTTTAGACAGATAAATATCTTGAATCTGGTTCCTGATTTGCATTCTCCGATTCAGACGAATCTTAGAGACTTGCAGCTTATACTCCTTGCAGATAGAATGAACCTTATTCACCAGACTTTCCCATCCCTTGGATGGGGAGACGAATTGATTGAAGGCCTCAGCAGCAATGGAGGCTTTGATCATCTGTTGGATACAAGGGAGATGGAAGAGAGAGGGGTCAAGGTGAGGCCATCCAGCCCTACCTTTGGCCTGGCCTAGGGACAGGTTGCAGATAAGAGGGATGTGATCTGAGATGGTTAGGGAGGGATCCGTGGTAACTTTGATTTTTAGGAACATATCAATCAAACTTCCCGAGGCATACAGTCTGTCCAATCTGGCAGCTCTGTGAAAGGAGCCTTTTTGATTGTTAGACCAAGAGAATCCAGTTTTCGAAGAGAGGTCAGAGAGGTCTTTCTCCCCCTTTAACCCATCCCAATTAACCTTTTCATAGCCACTGATGGTACTGCCCAGAAGTCTACTTCTATCAACCTGAGCCTCTACCATATTAAAGTCACCAATGAGAAAGATGGGTCCCACAATCTGAGTGATAGACTGCCAGGTAGAAGCTCTCAAGCTAGCCAGGCAGCAGGGGGCATAAACCGAAACCAGAGTGAAATTGAAAGGGTTGCCCATCCTAACAGCGGTCCAAGAGTGATTAACATCCGACCAAGAATCTAAAATGGCGTGTTCCCATTTCATGTGAATGCCAATCGCAGTCCCACCTTTCCCAGAGGGATGATTGGTAGAAAACCACCGAGAAATCCTAGAGATTTTTTGAAGGTTCATCTGAAGTTGAGGACCCCCAATTTTGAGCTCTTGAAGACTGATAAGGTCGAAGTCAAAAGTTAAGTCCCTTAACCACATATTAATGGCTACAGCCCTCTCCGGGTTTGTAAGCCCTTTACAGTTCAACGAGAGAAGGTTCAGAGAATTCATTTTTTACTCGTTTTTGAAGGTTTCCCCGCAGATACGGAGGTTCTTAGGACATCTTGGCTTTTTTCTTTTTTCCTCTTCATTTTAGACCCCATAAGAAGGGGAGAGAAGTCCTCCTCGTCATGTTGTTTCATTGGTGAGAGGGACATCCTCTTCATCAACGAAGCATCTTCTTCGTCCAGTTGGGCTTTGAAAACTTCATCCATACGTTGCGTTTTGTCTATGAAATCATCATCTGATTCCATAGGTGAATCAAGGTCTTGACTCACGAAAACACGGTCCTTGTTGGGGACCCTTCCCGGGGATGGTTGATCTGCCCCTGTAAGGGCTGGGCTGCCAGCCTCTTTGGCCTGAAACTGGACTTCTAGACCATCATGAACCTCAGCTAAGAGGGGGGCATATCTATTTGCTGGGATATGCCAATTAGGTTTACTGTTTTTAGTCTTGGACACATGTTTTCGCTGAGGCTGGACAAAAGCCTCCTCCTTAGCTGGGGTTCTATCATTAGAGGCTGATTGATGGAGGTCGGGGCAATCTCTAATAAGATGCCCTTGTTTGTTGCAATTGAAACAGGCGTTCGGGAGGTTCTTGTAGGTCAGAGTTTGCTCATAGATAATCTAACCCTCTCTGTTTTTCAGGGGAACTTTCTCTTTGAGGGGTTTGGCGGTGTCAACCTCAATGAGCATTTGGTGAGCCCATTGGGGGTTAACGACTTGAAAAGGTTTTTGACCTAGAGCCTTACCTACAGCACCCCCTATCCTTTTGGCGGTGTCAACCTCAATGAGCATTTGGTGAGCCCATTGGGGGTTAACGACTTGAAAAGGTTTTTGACCTAGAACCTTACCTACAGCACCCCCTATCCTTTTAGCCCATATAGAAAACTTGGTTGCCATATCTGTAAATTCCACCCAGACGGGGATTTTAGTGGGTTTGGGTCCTTTAGGGTCAAGTGAATCATACCATCTAAAAAAAGATATGGGGGTATTCCTGATAATCCACTGCCCGCTGTTGATAACAGAAGAGGCGCTTACCTTATCTTTAAATAGGAACATATAGTACGCATTAGGCAGATGTTGGACAGAGGCTACTTTGATGCCCTTTTGATCCCAATTAGATCTAATCCAGAATTTCAGGGTGTCTACAGGCGGTCTTGCACCATGACAGAGACCAATCAGGGCGTGGGAAGCCAGATGGTCTTGCCACGCTGCCAATTCCTCATCATCGCAGATTACAGCACCATCATTGTCAACATCATAATCACCAGTTTTTTCCTCGAATGCAGGGTTCTGTGACAGATTAATCACTGTATTATCCACAGCTTTAAAGGGTAGAGTTGGAACAACATGACCTGATGAAGGCTGACGCACAGCTTCCGCAAAAGACGTAGGGGGAGTCGAGCGCACATGGCCAGTATGGCCCTGTGGGGGGCCGTCGAGAAGGGATCCCCGCATACCTTCCGCATCACCCAGGCCTCCCGGACCTTTATGCTGACGAGTGAAAGGAGAAGTAGCCTTTAGTGTGGTGAGAGAGCCACCCGGAGGCCTTGATGGCACCTGCTGTAGGACCAGAGACGGTAGAGCAGCTGCTTCGCGAGTGGACTGCGCAGATGAAGAGGCACCAGCAAGAACCAAATCCTGAAGCGGCATCCTGGAACAGAGTTCCCCCCCCTCGGGGGGAGGAGGAGAAGCGACGGGATGCACAGCAGGCCGACTGACGGAAGAAACAGGGCAGAAGTGATTAGGGTTTAGCATGCAAAGCTAGAGGGCATGGACGACACCTGGTTCGCTCACAGCGGCAAGGCGTCGTTCATGCAACGGTCAAAAAATTCTTGATTGAATATATAATTATTGCCAAATGCACCTAGTTTTCTTTTGTCCCCTAAAAAGCCTTCGTGGAAACCGGCCTTATGTATAATAAGCGAGTTGTCTATACTCTCTCTCTCTAATGGATTCCTCCTCAGGGGACAGGGGCAGGGCTATTATCTCTTTATTACATCCTAATAATAATTAGGTCTTTGAAGGCTTCCCTTCTCTATATTATCTTAGGGAAGAGTTTCACAAAGTTACCATGTGTGGCACGAATTCGGAGGTTCAGGAAGAGGAGGGGGAGGTTGCAGAAACTTGGGGTAGAATTTGAATTTTGGATGTTGGATATGTGCGGTGCTAGCATGGGTCACCTGACTAGTACTATTAATAGCACGGCTATTTTTGTGCACTTTAGTGTCAATGTACTTGTTATTATTTATTGCAAAATGCACCATTAAAAAGACGGTGAAAATTCTCACTAGGCTTGCCTTTTGGGTTTTTTATTATTATATAAAGTTGGATAGAAGCACATTGTTTAGGAGTTTCTCCCGATGTGTTTTCTCTATCTTGTTCATCACTCATCAAGTACAAGTTTTCCTGACATTTTATGCAAAGGAAGCAAGTGTGTACACTAAGCCATGGCTTTTGATTTCCCTTAGGATAATCACAAATGATGTGTGTTTTCTCTATCTTGTCGAGCAAGTTTTTGGGACATTTGATGCAAGAAAGCAAGTGTGTACACAAAGCCATGGCTTCTGGTTTCCCTGCTAGGCTTGTCGTTTTTCGACTTTCATGGATAGTTCTTGCATTTGTTGGCTAGCATAGATCCTATTTCCATCAAAGACGAACTTCGAGGGATCTTTAGTTCCATCAAATTCGATCATCATCCTTGAGATGTCACTACAAGAGAATCATTGTTTTTCGATGCTTAGTTTCCACGCTTGGTCGCATCGTCGATATGTGTGTCAAAATGAGCGTCAAAATACTCGTGGAAAAATATGCATTGAAATAAGTGTCGAAATAACAGTGGAAATTTTATTTTATTTAAAATTTAAATTTATATATAATATTTGCTAGTTCCCACCCTGGGGTGTGTTTTAGCCTTCTCTTTCTACCTCTTTGCAAGCATATGTGTCTATGAGAGAGAAAGAGAGAGAGAGAGCTAGAGAGAGTGATCAGAGAGAAAGAGAGATAGAGATAGATAAAGAGAGAGAGAGAGAGAGAGAGAGAGGGGGGGGCGAGGGAGAGAGGAGAGTAGAACTTCCATCACGCTCTTTGAAGGAGGACAAATGCTAGCTCCTCCTCCTCATCACACTAAGGTGCAATTAAGAAAGTGCTCTATTTTACAATGAAATTAAAGTTGATCATCAACTTACTCATCCTCAGCAAGGTCCATGGCTCCAAATAAATCTATTTCTAGAAATACTTCTTCATTGTTGTTAATTGGTGGAACCGGTTGTCTTGTAGTAGTAGAAGGTAATTCATCCATGTCGTCATCCTCTTCTAGCTCTAGCATGAGAGCTGTCGATGCATCATGATCATACTCAGCTTGAATCTCTTCTTCTTCTAGATTATCCCTAGTGTCTGTTTCTTGTTCAAGATGTATTTTCTTGCTCACAGTGCTCTGGTAGCACAAACGTGTCCCTTTGGTCAGTCCATATCTTTGTGTGGTCTACTTGAAAAAATCCACACTTGTCTTTGCATATAGTTACTTGCGCCCCTTGAGTTACCAACTTGAACCATTTCACATCAAAAATGAACATATCAAACTTTTGGAATCCAACCTTGATAATATCTTGGATTGTTCCACAATAATCCAACATCCTTACTTCAATATTGCCATCACTTGCACTTGAACGACTTTCTTGCATGAAATTAGCCTTCACACCACAATCAAATGTTGTTCTCTTTTTATCTATTCCTTCTACTCAAAAGTGATGTCTGCGTGGCCAAATTGCCCCAAACTTACGATACTACAAGCACAATAAATAAGCACTTTTATTGTATAAATTCACGAAAGCACAACATAAAAGACAATGCATAGATATCTCAAACTCACATACATGGAAATCACAACCATATGCAAGCTCCTCCTCCTCATCACTTATTGATTCACCATTGCATTTAGCTTACAGTATGGTTTGCTCGAGCCATTTATTAGAAGGAAAGTCTAGAAGAAGTGCAAGTTTTGTTGGGTACGTTAGTGTGCAGGTTGTTCGACTCCTTCTAAAACTCAAACGAGCTTGGTCCCTTTCAGCCTTCACTAAGTTATATCTCTCGATCCATTTCTCCATATAGCATGTGAGTTTAAGATGCAAAATTTATTGATCTTCTCATACAATGCTATATCCATTATTCTCACAAGGCCTTTCCCTTGTGGCTCTTCCCCAACTAGTCGATCATCTTCTTCTTGTGTCCATAATCTTGGCATATCGGGATGAGACGTACTAAGAAATTCAGTTATATATACAAGTGATTCTTGAACAAGCCATCCCGCTTACTACCTTCAAGACAAGCTCTTTGATGAACAAATCCTTTAAGTGTCTTCATAAATCTCTCCAAGAAAAACATCCATCGGCTATGGACAACCCTAGCCACATCAACTTCATCAACCACATGAACTAGCAAGTACAATTGGATGGTTAAAATACTTGTTGGAAAGTATTTCTCAGCCATTGTAACAGCCTCGAATCGTGTTGCTTCCAATGTGTCTCTACTAATCTCTTTCCTTGATACCCAACGCACCACTGCACCAATTTTATAAATTGTTGCTCTAATTTCATCGTTGAGGCAATCCTTGATGGCTATAGGAAGCACGAATTGTAAGAATTTGTGCCAATCAAGACTTTTCACGCCACTAAGCTCATCGTCCTTTGTAAATGCTCCCTTCACGCAATGCATGCATCCTGTAGGGGTACAAAACTCACTAATTCACTTCTTCACACGCCGTTGCTCTTCCTTTGTCATGACCGAAGGTGCTTTTGGTAGCTTCACCTTCCCATCTGCTCTATTTTGGGCCCATAAGTGTTGCATGTGTTGAACCTCTTGTAAATCATCTCGTTGTGCCTTGCTCTCCTTTTCTCCTGTGATGGTTTTCCAAAGCAGCTCGGCTATATTCTTGAAAATGTGTATTGGGTCAAGAAGATGGTTTACTAGAATGTCATTCCAGTATGGAAGTTGATGGAAAATGGATAGACGCTTCATTCCTGGAGGTGTGTAGGTTGGATCCAGGTCCTATAAGGTCCTCCAATCACTTCTCTTCCATACGCGAGGAGACCTCCCTAGAAATCCCTCACGCAAAGGATGGTTGTCAAGGAGATACTTCTTGTGGTCCTCGTATACTATCTTCTTCATAGACTTTGAGTACCGAGCCTCAAGTTGTGGCCCACATACTGGACATCCATTATAGCCTGACACTGAAAGCCCTGTAGAACATCAAAAAAGATTGTAGCAGGTAAGTTTGGATGACAATCATGACTTAATATAATATGTTAACAAGCTATAGTTTTACCAAAGCACTCTCCATAGCCAGGCCAATCATGGATAGTCCACATAAGTATTCCTCTCAATGTTAATGCACGTTGTCCAAACCTCTTGGAAACTTCAATGCCCTCCCATAGAACACGAAGCTCCTCAACTAAAGGGGCTAAATACACATCCATGTTATTCACCTTGTACTTTCCAAGAACTATCAAAGATAATAAAAGATGCTCATTTTTTTATCACTAGCCATGGTGGAAGATTATAGTTAACTAGACAAACAGGCCATGTACTCCATGATGAACTTCGTAGACCAAATGGATTCACTCCATCCATCACTAGTCCGAGTCTAATATGGCAAGCCTCCTCCCCTGAAAGGCTACCCACTTCTCTTAAATGTGCTTCCATGCACGTAGATTGCCGTGCTTCCATGCACGACAATCTACGAGCACACGCATAACACCATCCACCATGGACCTAGTGTTACAGTGCCAAGTCATCAATCCTGCAAATGGATTTGCACTTGAATATTGTTTTAATCCGAGGGATGATGGGAAAGTGTCATAAAACTTTTGCTGGTGCCCTTTCTCCTTGCACATTTTGTTTATATCTCGATGTACCACAATGTGGACATTGTATTGCGTTGTTATATTCTTGTCTCGATAAAGAATATAATCATTTGGACAAGCATGGTGTGTGCTGTAGTCCATGCCAATCGAGTGCAACATTGTTTTTGCTCGACTACGGTCCACTGGCATCTTATTATCTTCTGGCAATATTTGATGTTTCAATAAGCTCTTACACAAATAGACAGGCTAAGAAAATGCATATAAAGGTACATAACTCACTAATTGCATATGATATCATCACTTACGCAAAAAGTTTTGATATGCTCGTATCAAACCATCCAAAAATCGATTGCAAGTTCAATATGGATAGACAAGCGCGTAAAAAAGACAGATGTGCTCCACGATATAGTGGAAGACGAGTAAGCTTGTGTAGCTCTTTCTCTTCTTGGGAAGCGTATTCCACATGTCGTGTGATTTCTCCTACCCCTTCGTGTTCCAAACCACAATCTTCTGTTCCATCATGTAAGGCATTTATCATGTCATCCATGTCATGTTCTAGTATTTGCTCTAAATCCGCCTCAAGTTCCTCAGGTTGTTGGATCACCTCGTTTGTGTGGCTACTCTTGTTAGTCTCCATCGTTCAGGCCGAATATCCACTGGTTCATCACGTGCATTGCCACTAATTAGATGTTCTAATCACTCCAGTAGAAATATTCTCCATTTTTTATACGATCATTTACAAATTTGTCAACATCGAGCCACGTGGTATTTGCAGCGAGTACATGGGTAAGTGTCCTCCTCTAAATCAACAAAATTTGAGGGTATGGCGTCGTCCATGGTTTCCATATTGATTTGCAATGGGAACGAATGCTTATTTTTGGAGGGGGATCCTCCCTTAAGTATTTGTGGAGGGTGGAAGTCAGTGATATCAATTTTGAAATGTCGAGGGCGCACAAGATCTGGAAAGATTTTGAATTTGAATGAAAAGTAGCGACCATTGAAAACGGCATCGAAAAGGGTGTGGAAATAATCGTGGAAAAGGTCGTCGAAAAGAACGTAGAAAAGGTCACTGAAATACCGGTTGAAACTAGTGTGGAAAACTTTTTTTTTAACGCCTTTTTCCACGTTCCGGGTGTGAACTCATTATTATTTTTCGACGCTTTTTTCCACACTGATTTGGACGGTTTAGGTTTTTACAATAAAACAGAGCCTCGCTTTCTAATGTCTTTTTTGCATTTTTGGAAGCGCGCGTGTGTTTTTCTCCCTCAAAGCAGCAGGTTCGCCTCCTTTGCCCTTACTCCCCTCTCCTCTTGGTTGCATGTGCGTGTGTTGTGAGATGTGTGTGTGTGTGATTAGGGACAGTGGTCTTGTTTTTTGCTTTGTTCTTTGTTTTGCAGGTTCTCTCTCTCTCCCAAGCTCTTCTCCACTTCCTTACCACTCAAGCAGGTTCGCCTCCTTCTTTGCCCTCCCTCCCCTCTCCTCTTGGTTGCATGTGCGTGTGTTGTGAGATGTGTGTGTGTGTGATTAGGGATAGTGGTCTTGTTTTTTGCTTTGTTCTTTGTTTTGCAGGTTCTCTCTCTCTCCCAAGCTCTTCTCCACTTCCTTACCACTCAAGTAGGTTCACCTCCTCCTTTGCCCTCCCTCCCCTCTCCTCTTGGTTGCATGTGCGTGTGTTGTGAGGTGTGTGTGTGTGATTAGGAATAATGTTTTTATTTTTGCTTTGTTCTTTGTTTTACAGGTTTTCTCTCTCTGTCATCCCAAGCTCTACTCCATTGGCTCTTCACTTCCTTACCACTCCTCAGTGCTTCAATCTCACGCCAATAGGTGCTCTACATCCATCTTTGCATGGTTTTTTCATGTGTATGCTCTTATTCAAGTGCCCATGTGGGCTTTGTTATGTGTGTGTAGATACATGTCCCACACTCCAAATAAGACACCGGCTTACTCTCCATCCCTCTCTCCATATGCCATGTCGCCTCACCAATTTATAGGTTTTTTAGCACAAGCCACACCCGACTCTCGAGCAAAGAGCGATAGCACAACAGTATTTTGGGGGAGGGTTGGGCACTTGGGCCGCAACATCTGGCATCACCACCACTAACCCTAGTTCACCAATAGAAACCCCACAAAGGACTCCACGAAGAGCTATAAGAACCCCTCCCTCAGGTCGCTCGTCCAACGCTCGAGTGGTGGAGGTGGAGGCGGTTGTTGTCCAAGTGCAGCGCACGGATGGGTCTACACTCCCACGTGAGCGTCCTTCCATATCTAGCATAGAATCACTCCATGCTCTCACGATCATCGCGATGTTTTGACACACCCCCCACACCCAATGGGAAAAAATATTATACAATTGTCAATGGCAATGTGGTTTTGGATGATGTTGGGCAAGAGATGAAGAGATACATCCACAAGCTTTTCCACATTATCTTTGCTAATTACTTTATGACTTTATGGCCAAAGTTGGATAAAGTTAAGAAAGAAAGAATCATTAATCAAATCAAGGATGAGTACAAGCCGGCCGCCGTTAGTAGTGATGTCGTCCCCACCATAAGGTGGATAAAGGACCACATGGTGGACGTCATGAAACATTGGCGGGGAGATGTGACTAGGAGAGTGAAGACAGGGGGTGAGAAGCCTTGATTAGCATCGAGGATTGGAATGAGGAGAAGCAAAAGTATGCAAGAAATCATGAATGCTACAAGCAACAAGAGAATGTGGCGAAAGCCCAAATGGAGAGCGTAGGAAGCTCTCACCTTGGAAGCGGCGGTTGGGACGCATTCCATGTCTACTTTGTAAGTAGTATCAATGCTTATCTTGTATGTTTAATTTGATATTATGTTATGTTTGTTTGTTTTATGTTATGGTACTTTTAGAATCAAGTGGTTGGTTGGTCGGCAATGGGAGAAGAGGAGGACATTGCTCGCCGCCATAACACGTACTTTCTTCTGGAGAAGCTTGAGCGAGAAGGCGTCAACCTCAATTTGGAGAATATTGTGGATATGGTAAGTGCGGTAAGCCTTAACCTTATGATTTGTATACTTGCTTTGCCATTGCATGTTAGATCATTGTTTTGTATACTAAAAAAAAGCATCTTGTATCGTTTTTGCAAGGACCAATACCTGACCCTGAGTGAGGGCTCTGCATAGAGTGGCCTTGCCCATGTCTTTCCTCTTGTACATACATATTTTGCTCAGCTCACATCTTTGTTTGAGCTTGTATAGCTTGTATGTAACTACTTTATGTAATTTGGTCATCGAGTATAAAAACCATTTTGGCTTTCCATACCACACTATGGTCTTTTGTCGGCTTATCTCGTCAGAGCTTGTAATATGGCCTTTGAGATGTAAATTTCACATCTTGCAATATAATTTGGCCATTGTTTGCACTTGTGTACAATGTACATACTTTGTAATGTCAAAAATGTTTTGGCACTCCAACTTTTCCAACAAATTCGCTTCATTCTTCACATCAGAGTACAATTGACTT
Organism: Cibotium barometz; assembly: GCF_041138505.1. NCBI lineage: Eukaryota > Viridiplantae > Streptophyta > Polypodiopsida > Cyatheales > Cibotiaceae > Cibotium > Cibotium barometz. The sequence continues at coordinate 50,971,736 of NC_141047.1, forward strand.
TGGTACTCTATAAGTTTGACCTAATGGTGCATCCAGCTACAAGATTGTAGCTGGATGCACCATTATGCCAAAAAAAAAAATTATACTTGCATCTGTCAAAATAAGCGTCAGAATGTTCCTGCATCCATCTCGAAATAAGCGTCAAAATGTTCTTGCATTCGTCAAAATAATCGTCAAAATAGGAGTCGAAATACTCGTCGAAATATGCGTTGAAAATGCTATCTCGAAATAAGAGTGGAAAAACACGTTTATTTCAACTCGTATTTTGACGCATATTTCAACGCATATTTCGACGTTTCCATTTCTACGCATATTTCCACAAGTATTTCGATGTTTTGGGATTTTTGAGCTTAGTTCTAAAGCATCGAAAAGGGCATGGATAATGGCCCCGCCTCTTTTAGTGTGTGGATTGGCTTGGTTTTTCCCAACTCTAAGCCTTTAGGTGCTACATTAGTTCTAACCCCCCTTCCTATCCTTGAGCTGTGGATTGGGTTGGTTTTTCCCAACTCTAAGCCTCTAGGTGCTATGTTAGTTGTAACCCCTTTTCCATTTTAAACATCATCCTTAGTATGTCTTCTATATGCTTATATGCGGTGACGTAACGAGGTGGTTACATGAACCACCTTGTTTTAGGGTATGGGATCTCTTGTCTAATGGGGTTGGTTGCAAAGTTTCCAGAAACACTTTTCCTCCACTAGCCTAAATTTGAGATTATGGGCTTGCTATGCAACTGAGGGCATGTTTTGTGAATGCTTGTGTGGATCCCTTTGTGTTGAGGTAGTCTCACACATTGTCTCTTTATCCTTTCTCTTATAGGTCCATGTTCTTTATCCAAATGAAGAAGAGTAGAAAGAACTTAGGTGTGTGGTAAATGGAGTTCTATCACGTGGAGAGCGGGACTCCTGCTTACACTATGTGTGCTTACTGTGGGTGTACTAAAAGGAACACTTATCCTTGGTGGTACAACAAAAGAGACATATTCTATTTGCCATAACTATGGTTGTTAAGCTTGTTATTGTTGTCGGTGATGGTCTCCTTGGGATAAACCCAGCTCAGGATTGATACCAAATGTTAAACATGGTGGCATTTAACATGGTTTGATCGCTTCCTATCTAGAATTGAAGCTTGAGATTCCTAGTCCTACTCCTGCACTTTTGTCTCAGTTCACTAGACCTGCAACCAAAAATAGGGCACTTGAATGCCTACTTACAGAGAAGTTGGTGAATTTGAAGGTCAAAGGCTTGAGATGGCTCCTGTTTCCAAGGGGCTCTATTGTTCCTCTACTTACATCTATGTTTTGTTGGCTCATTTTCTCCCATGGCTTCTTGGCTAGAGGTGGATCTGAAGGAGTCTAGCCTTCTTAACTAGGGAGCACTCTGTTAAGTATTGGTGGTTTGCTGGGATCAAAGGTTTGGTGGGTTTGACAAGGTGTGGTTTGATGTGCTATAATTGATTTTATTGTTTCTATCCAAATCAAGGTTACATCCAAGGTTCTTAGTGTTCCTAGTATAGGTCTAAAAAATGGTTTCAGAGAAGTTTTTTTAGGGCTAGGCTCACGTGTTAAGGTTAATTTTTCTCATCCATCAACTGTGTCAGTCAGCTTTGCCTGGCCAGCCGTTTAACGTTTGGTTTCCTCATTCAACCATTCAGTCGTTCAGCTTAGGCTTTCAAATAGTGGATTCATTGACCTTTTGGGGTCAACACAAACTTTTAGCTTGCCATTAGTCTTGGGTTCAATGCAAACTCTTACCTTCATGCTCTTTTTCAAAACAACAACAATGGTAAATGCCCATTTGGTATGTTCAATTTTGTAGAAAACGTCCACTGAGATTAAAATACTCTAGCTCCTCCTAGACTTGATCTACATACATAAGGTTCATTGGTTATGGTCTTTGTCTCACAAGCGTAGCATCATATCTAATGGGGATGATATATTGGATTACTTCAAGGGAGGCTCCTTTCATATCTGTGTATGTCCACGTAAAGACATCCTTGAACTCTCTACAAAGATCTACGAGTTCTTTTTCTTGTCTGAGTTGAGGTCATTTCTTATGTGGACAGGTTTAGGATCCTCTCTGAGATCCACAAGATTTACTTCTTTGGTCTTATCAAAAGATGTTATTATCATCCGAAATTATCTTGGCTTGTTCAAATTGAATAAAGCATGGTAAGCCTGCTGACCTACTGATGCCACGTCAACTTCCAACTTGATGACCTATTGATGCCATGTTAGCTTCTAACCTGTTTCCATTAAAGGCATTGGCAATGTGGAACTAACATCATGTTGTGGTGGGGGACACATGTACTCTTGTTGGCACTTTCTGTGTACCTCGCATCTACAAGAATCTAATTTCTGTCTCAACACTTGCAAAAGCTAGCCTCAAAATCTAGTTTTCTGATCATTACTGCTCCATTCAAGAGAGAGAACTAATTCCGATGTGCTTCTACTTTCTGGTACATTGTACAAGGGCCTTTATATGACAAGAGTAGTGATTCTCATGATGATACAATGATTGCTTCCACATTAAAGGTTATACTTGATACTGAGCTCTGGCATGCTCCTTTTGGTTACCTTAACTTTACTTCTCTTATGCAGCTACTACAACGTCAATTTATTGCTTGCTACCATAAGCTCCTGACATTGTTGCAGACCGATCAAAGAGGGGAATACTTGTCACATGAAGGATTGTCAGTTGTGGTGTTGGTTTATCTGATGCAGAATTGCATGATGCTACTATGCCTTATAGGGTTGTTGCAAGATCAGGGTGTCCAGTTTTGTCCAGTTTATGCTAGATTGGGACAATGCTTAGAGAGAAAATTTGGGGAGGCAAGGTACATCAAGTGAGATCAAGCAACTAATAGAAAATACATATGCACTCAAATTAACCCAATATAACTTAAATTAATACAAATCAATCTAATTAATCAAAATTAATATAAAAAAATATGATGAAATGATACAAAAAAATGAATTTTCCATACTTAGAGTGATCTAATTTTTTTCCATAGATGCACCATTACAGGGACACTAGTCCCTATAGGTTTTAGATGATTTACATCAAAAATGTAATTTTACTAATTAGATTATTAATATTTACAGGCCTTCTGATAGCCTGAAAGAATTTTAGTAAAGAGATCATTGAAAATACAACCATGCGATTTGTAATTTTGACTAACCACCACATTCTACTAATGTCTCACTATCTACCACTCTTTTGATCTACAAGATTGAGCATTTTAAGTGGTAGTTATTGTGGGTGACAAAAGTGGCATGTATTATAACACTTTAAAGAACTCGAAATATTTAAAGAAAATAGACAAATAGCTTAAAAGTTTCTCAAAAAATCAAGTTAAGCTCTATATTATGTGAAGATCTAAGGTCCAAAGTGGGTATCTCATATGATTTTATATGTAAAAGATATTAGCATTTTATGGAATCAATCCAAATTTGGGACAGGGTGTATACATTGACATTGTACCTAAGGAAATGAGGACTTTTGACTATCTAATGCTTAATCAGATTACGCAACTATATTCCCAACCGTGTATGTGTTCTTACAACAAAAGAACTTGAAAGGAAATTCCTTCGTTAGCTAGGAGAGATTGGCCACTAAAGGTAAACAAATGCCTATTTTTTTACTCTTTACAGGGTGCCTGAGTGGACAAAACTGGGCACCTTGATCCTGCAACCACCCTATATATATTGATCCTGCTAATGATCCGTACTCTAAATCAGGATTGTTAGTTGGTGCTATGCCTGACATTGATCTTGGTGATGAAACATACTCTGAATCAAGATTGTCAATTGGTGCTATGCGTGACATTGATCCTGGTGATGATCCATTCTTAGATGATTATGCTTTGTAGCACTTGTCATCTCACTTTCGTTGTTACATTTACATCAATTTGTGTGGTATTACACATCCCTTTTACATTGCCATACTGAGAGGTTGCTTTATCCTCTCATGGTGTGGTTGGATGTATGCATTGTTGTCCCCACTTGATAGATTTATTATATCAGGCAAATCCAAATTGATGATTCCACCTTGTTAGCTTTTCCATTGACAAAGGTTACTTTTTTGATGTATTGGCATTTAGTAGACATTGACAGCTTATATATTGTAGACACTTGAGATGCTCCTTTCATGAGATGTATTGGCATTTAGTAGACATTGACATCTTATTCATTGTAGACACTTGAGATTCTCCTTTCATGAGAATTTATGTTTATGTTGTCCCTAATACTTCTAGGAGCTTCCTTAGGTATTCCCTGAATGTAGTGCTCATTAACCTTCGATGTCTCGAGGGCATTGCTCAATTCGAATAGCATTACTCTATATGCATAAATACCCCATTTCATATCAATGATTATTTTTTGTTTATCTCTTGGGTATATGAGAAGTTGATTGTACCCACAAAAGTGGTCCAAAAAACTACATTCTACCACATATTTAATGAAAGACAAAAGACATTGATCCTTGATAGTGGCTTCATTGACCTTTTGGGGTCAACACAAACTTTTAGCTTGCCATTATTTTTGGGGTCAATGCAAACTCTTACCTTTATGTTCTTTTTCAAAACAACAACAATGGTAGATGCCCATTTGGTATGTTCAATTTTTTAGAAAACTTCCACTGAGATTAAAATACTTTAGCTCGTCCTAGACTTGATCTACATACATAAATTTCATTGGTCATGGTATTTGTCTGATAGGCATAGCATCATCTCTAATGGGGATGATATATTTGATTACTTCAAGGCGGGCTCCTATCATATCTATGTATGTCCACGTAAAGACATCCTTGAACTCTCTACAAAAATATATGAGTTCTTTTTCTCATCTGAGTTGAGGTCATTTCTTATGTGGACAAGTTTAGGATCCTCTCCGAGATCCACAAGATTTACTTCTTTGGTCTTATCAAAGCATGTTATTATCATCCGAAATTAGCCTGGCTTGTCCAAATTGAATTAGCTTGGCTTGTTCAAATTGAATTAGCTTGGCTTGTTCAAATTGAATAAATCATGGTAAGCCTACTGACCTACTGATGCCAGGTTAGCTTCCAACTTGATGACCTTTTGATTCCATGTAAGCTTTTGATCTGCTGATGCCATGTAAACCTCTGACCTGCTGATGTGCTGATGCTATGTCAGCTTCCGCCCTACTGACCTACAAATGCCACGTAAGCTTTTGACCTACTGAGCTGTTGATTCCATGTTAGCTTTGGACTTTCTAATGCCATGTTAACTTCCAACCTGCTGACTCCACGTCAACAGATTTTGACCTCTAGATTCTACTTCCATAAATTCTGTCTACAGTTTCCTACCTACAAATTGCTCATTTGGTAAGGTTACACATTTTGCAGACATTTAAGGTTCTAGAAGTCACTTGTTGAAGGTACTTTTTGTGTCAGATATACTTCAGTCTACCCATTCCTTTGCTATGTGAAATGTTTGAAAAAATCAGTAACTTGTTTGGCAATACTGAGGAAACACATTTTCCTCATAAATGCACTATGCCTTAACAATCAAATGTAGTGATTTATTTTTGCTTCTTGTTTGTCATTGTCAGATGCTGATTGGTTATTTCATTCAGGTGCTACACAACGCATTTCTTCCTATAAGAATCGGCTTGCCACCTTGAGAGATGATCCGTTAGCTAGTGCAATTTTGTATACTGATAATGGACCCTATTCCATTAAAGGCATTGGCAATGTGGAACTAACATCATGTCGTGGTGGGGGACACATGTACTCTTACTGGCACTTTGTGTGTACCTCGCATCAGCAAGAATCTAATTTATGTCTTAGCACTTGCAAAAGCTAGCCTCAAAATCCAGTTTTCTGATCATTACGGCTCCATTCATGTGAGGTCCCTCTGCCCCCTCCACGCATCGGGACTCCCGGTAGCTGACAGCGAAAGCAGCCCCCCATGTGCGGGGCAGGTTTTCTCACTCAGGGCCTCGCCCACGAATGTCCAGGCACGAGACTTGGCTGGTGGTCACTCCGAAAACCGAAATCAAAAAAATTTCCCATGCCCAAAAAGCGGGGACGAATCCACCTTTTTGAATTTTCTTAACGATTTTTTCTAACGAGATCAAAACCTAAACTATCCTTCACCTGAATAAACCAGATAGAAGGAAACTATCGCTGATACTTCATGAGGGGAATTCCCCCATACTGAGGTGTCAAAAATGCATCATTTCTTCTAAATATCTCTCTTTTTTAACTATTAACCTTGTCCTTAGTCAACTCTTCATCTTATGTGAGTATTTACCTTGTCCTTAGTCAACTCTTCATCATTTCTTCTAAATATCTCTCTTTTTTAACTATTAACCTTGTCCTTAGTCAACTCTTCATCTTATGTGAGTATTTACTCATTTTTTGGGGATTTTCCTTTTATTCTTCCATTTATCTCCTCCCTACATTTGGATGAATCTTATTGGTCCATAGGAACCTTAATTTAAATTTTTTAAAAATCTGGACTCCTAGGATGGATAGATTATACTTGATTTCTAATGCACCTTCTGAAAATATTTTTGAACTTCTATTTCGGGAAAACTTATTTTAATAAGAAGAGATATTTTTCCATCCAAAAATATTTAAAAAGTGAATTACCACTCTCTAGAAGATTTTCTCTCTCTAGGCCAAAACTGGTAGAAACAAGATCTTTTATATTTCTGAAGAGGGATTTGATTATAGGGAAAGATGCTGGACATCTTGAGAGGCTGGGGAGGAATCTTACATTCTCTCCCACTTGAAAAACATGAGATGCCCTCATCTCGCAAACTGGGGGTAGTCCCGCAAGATCGGCTTCATTCTCCCAGGTGGCATCTTCAAAAGGATAGAACTTCCATTTCACCAATAATTCTTTGAGAATTCTGTTCCTGAGAATCTTTTCTCAAACATCAAGAATTTCTTTAGGTTGGAGTTCCATCTGCCCTTGGGTTTGAAGAGGTTAGGATTTCATTCATGAAGCACATGATTTGGGCTTGGCACATATTTCTTTAGAAGGCTTACATGAAATACATTATGAACTTTGAGATGAGGAGGCAGAAGAAGTTCGTAGGCTAAGTCACCTACTTTCTTTGTAATCAGATATGGCCCACAATATCTAGGGGATAACTTCTTATACTTCCCAAGAGATAGAGAACTTCTTTTGGGCCATACTCTAATGAAGACCATATCTGCTTCTTCAAACTTTCTATCTGTCCTTTTCTTATTTGCATACTGCTTCTGTCGATCCTGGGAAGCTTTAATATCTTTACGAATTGACTGCATCTGCTGCTCCATGTCGTCAAGCATCTGTCTGGACATCTCGACCCTAATCAATGGGTCAAACCAAGTTAATGGAGTTAAGCAGTCTTGTCCATACAGAGCTTTAAAAGGGCTCATCCCGATACTTCGGTGATAAGAAGCATTGTAGGCCAACTCGACTAGGTGCAGATAGCATAACCACTTCTTGGGTTCCCTACCACAGCATGACCGAAGTATATCTTCGATTACTTGGTTTACCCTTTCAGTTTGACCATCGGTCTTAGGGTGATAAGCTGTGCTCTCCAAGAAAGTTCCCACTGCTTCGAAAAATGTAGTCCAGAACCTTGAAGTAAACTTGGGGTCTCGATCACTTACTATTCTCCTGGGTAGGCCATGCAATTTGAAGATTTCTTTGAGGAACACTCTAGCCACATCCACTACAGTGTAGGTTTCTTTTAGTGGAATCAGATGGGCAACTTTGGTTAGTCTGTCAACTACCACGAAAATGGAGATGTAACCTAATTGCACTGAAGGTAATCGAGTAATAAAATCCATACTGATACATTCCCACTTCATCTGCTGGGTGGGGGATGTCCAATGGATGTAACTTTCCAAGCATTTTTACTCTTTTAGCTTTGACTTTCTCGCATGTCAAACATTGGCATACATGATTCAGTACATCCTTTTTCAAACTAGGCCAAAAGAAGCTTTTCTTTACAGACATATAGGTTTTGATGAAACCTGGATGTCCTGCTATAAGGCTGTCAATCATGGGCTTCATTCAGAATTTGACCCTTAGCTCCCTCATCATTGGGAATGCATAGCCTACGATTATAATACATAATTCCATCATTCAGGCTGTACCCTTGAACTCGGTTCAACTCATGTGGAGTTTTGCTTTCTTGCATAAGTAGGGTAGCAATAGGGCCAAAGAATCTATCCTGCATGATCTTCTCTCTTGCTTCAATTATCAAAGGATTTGATACTACCGAAATTGCAAGGAAGGAGGCTTTTTTTGCTGAGGGCATCTGCTACTACATTCTCTTTGCCTGGGCGGTACTTGATTTCAAAATCAAACTCCTGTAGGGTCTGCATCCACCTTCTATGGCGCATGTTGAGGTCCTTCTGAGTGAAGATCCACTTTAAGCTCTGATGATTTGTCATCAAAGTGAATCTTTGACCCAGTAGATAATGTCTCCACAACTTCAGGGAATATACTACTGAAAGTAATTCCAGGTCGTGCACAGCATAATTCCTCTCATGCGTTCTGAGCTTTCGGGATTCACAGGCCACTGCATGACCTTCCTACATGAGTGCACCTCACAGGGCAAAACCACTTGCATCAGTTACTACCTCAAAGGGTAGAGAGAAATCTCGCAGCTTCAGAATGGGATTGGTTATCAAGGGTCTTCAGCTTATCAAAAGTACTCTGACACCTGGTAGACCACTGAAATGGGGTATTCTTTTTAAGAAGGTTAGTCAGGGGGGAAGCTATGAGAGCATACTTTGGTATAAAAATTCTATACCAACCAGTCAATCCCAAGAATCCTTTGACTTCTTTCACTGACTTAGGTTCAGGCCAATCTATGATGACTGCTTGGACTTTGCGGAATCTGGAGAAATCCCATCTTTGGATACCAGAAAGCCCAAGTACTCAACATGGTTGGCAGAGAAAGTGCATTTGCTCTTTTTTGCAAAGAGTTCGTGCTTCCTTAGAATCTCAAGAACTTTTCGGACATGAGTCTCATGGTCAGCTGCATTCTTTGAGTAAATCAGAATGTCATCAAAGAAAACTGGAACAAAATCATCCAAGTATTCTCTGAGGATGTGTCTTGCATTAGGCGATTGAATGTAGCTGGGGCATTAGTTAATCCGAACGGCATAATAGTAAATTCATAATGCCCATAGCGAGTATTGATATCTGTTTTCGGTATATCTTGATCATTGATCCTGATTTGGTAATACCCGGATTTGAGATCTATCTTTGTGAAGATCTGGGCTCCACTTAGCCTGTCCAGAAGCTCACCAATTCTTTTGATAGGATATTTATTCTTAACTATCAGCTGGTTGAGACCTCTGTAATCCACATAGAGGTCTTAACGTCCCATCCTTCTTTTTCTGAAAGAGAACTAGCGCTCCCCAAGGTGAAACACTGGGTCTAACAAACCCTTGTTCTAACAGCTGCCTAAGCTGTTCCTTGAGTTCGATGGCTTCAGGAACTGGCATTTTATACGTGCGCTGGGCTACTACTGGCTGAGCTCCGGGGGTCAATTCTATCACATGATCTACTTCCCGAATTGGAGGCATTTAAGTTAGCTCTGCTGGGAATAGATCATCAAATTCACTTAACCATTCTGGTTCTTTAGCCTTAAATTTTGAGTCTACTGGGTTCATTTTGACAACATAAATTTGCTGCTTCTTTCTAAGCCCTTTCAGCAACCTAGAAGCTTTTACTAACTGAAGGTCTAGGGATCTGGAAACTCCACTTCCTTGAACTTTGTTCCCATGAAGGTCATGGAAGGAAATGGTTCCATTGTGACAGTGTATGTCAACTTGATTTTTATGGAGCCAATCCATTCCAAGGATTCCGTCAAAAACTCCCAGAGGTAAGACTTTGAACTGGCAGCCGGTTACATTAGCGTCTAGATTGAACTAGATAAGATCTGTCTCATGGTGAGTGAAAAGAATCTTCCCACTGGCCAATTCAACTTGCATGGGTTTTCCTGATTTCTGTTCTAAGACTAGCTTACACAAGCATCCAAGGGAAATGAATGAATGAGAACTGCTTGAATCAATCAAAAGCTTAAAAGGCTTACCCTGATACTCTGTTGGAGTATGGATGACTGAGAACTGACGGTTAGGCCCTTGGTTTTCAATTGCAGCAAAGATCTGCCCTCGTTCCTCTTCTACTACATCTAAAATTGTGACTCCTCTGGCTACTGCAGTCTGAGGCGGAACTCTTTCCCTTTGGTTGCCCCAGTTCTGGGAAGGAGTTCTGAGGTTACTCTGGACAAAGGCAGATGGCTGAGCTAGAGTTCTTCTGGGGTTTCCCTGGCTTGGGCGAGACGGAACCTGATTGGACTGGTATGAAGGGGTTGGTCTCTGAACTCGAGGTCCTTGACTTCCCTGTCCCCTTGACATGGAAGGAGTCGGGCAGTCTTTAAGCTGGTGACCAAAACCTTGGCATCCAAAACATCGGTTTTCACTTCTGAGCTCATCCCTCTGATTTCTCGACAGAGGTGGGTCTCCTGAGAAAGTATTCTGGGGGAAGGGTCTTCCTTCACTTCAGAATCTTCTTGCATCCTGATTCTGACTTGGGCCTTGCTGCCTCTTCGGAGGTGGAAAGTTTGAAGTACTTCCTTGGGTTTGGAATCTTTTAAAGTTAGAGGGTGCAAGCTTCGGTGGGACCTTTACTACAAAGGCTTTGGCAAAATCCTTTGCCATTCTTACTGCTTTGGCCATTGAGATAGGTTTGGCATTCTTGACTAAAGTATCCAATGGCTCGTTCATTCCCCGAATGAACCTGGCCATCAGCTGCTCTTCATCCAATTGAGGGGAATATTTAAGGAGAAGGGCAAAAGCCTGATGGTACTCTTCAATTGTCCGGCTTTCTTGCTTTAGTTCCAACAAGAACTCATTCATTTTAATTTCAAGAAAGCCTGGGGGACAAAACCTCTTTCTGAGGTAAGCTTTGAGATCGATCCAGGTTTGGTTATTTCGATCGAGACGATTTGTCTCGCAGTGATTCCTCCACGCAACCCTGGCCATTTTCACAATCTTTAACCTGGCAAGAGCCATCTTGCTTCTCTCATTGTAGCCCGTTACATCAAAGTATTCCTCCATGGTCTCAATCCACTTTTCTACAACTTCACCTAACTGTTCCCCTTCACCTTTGCAGGGCTTTGCAAACATCTGGATCTAACTCCTCATCATCAGTTAGAGGATCCGGTTGCCTTGCATGGGCTGCGCGTCTCATGACTGACAAAACGAGATTTTTGTCAGCTTAACTTTGATAATAGCTTTATGATTATTTAAATTTTGAGCTTTATCTTTAAACATATAATTATTTCATCATACAACTTACAGCAAGAAGTACCTTGATAATTTCATCAACCATTTTCACAATCATGAAAACAATTTGGAATTTTTTTACAAAACATCATTTATTATCAAAAGTTTTCGATATATACATAGAGCATCACGGCTCCCAAAATCACTGCCTCAATCGTATTTGCATAAAGAAGGGAAACTGCGAAGGAGACATGCCATGGTACACACGATTCATTACACAAAGAGGTGCTATAATTCTATCTCTAGGGATAAAGCGGCTAAGAAGCCTAAAAAATCGGCATGAAGTTCTGAAGTTCTTGTGTGAATGATCAAAGAGTTGAACATGCTATCAGAATCATGGCCAAGGAAATGTTTTGTCTGAGCCTCTGACACTGACTGGTACTGACATTAATACATCGTCCTCCCCCACAGAACCACATATACCGACTGGTACTGACATTAATACATCGTCCTCCATAGAACCACATGCCGACGTCGCTCAAGAGGATCAGGAAAGTAAAGACTCTCAAAATGGTGAGCGAGTCTCACTCTGCTCATTCGGGTCGTAGCAAAGTTAATGAGGTGCTCAAATACAAAAGCTATCATATCCTGACTCTGAGAGAGTCCAGGAATTCCAGATAGGTTCGGGGTATCCATCTATAAATTTCCAATTCAATTTATGAGTTTTTCAATTTTGAAGTTCATTCCCATAGTATTAACAAGCAAAAAACATCTCTTTCCCAGATTTCTATTAACAATTTAGGCAATTTCTGCTGATGTTACTTAAATTTACAATAGTGCTATGATACCAGCTGTGAGGTCCCTCTGCCCCCTCCGCGCACCGGACTCCCGGTAGTAGCTGACAGCCAGCCCCCTCATGCGTGGGGTAGAGTTTCTCACTCGGGGCCTCGCCCACGAATGTCCGGGCACGAGACTAGGCTGGTGGTCACTCCGAAAACCAAAACCGGGAAAATTTCCCATGCCCGAAAAGCGAGGACGAATCCACCTTTTTGAATTTTCTTAACGAATTTTTCTAACAAGATCAAAACCTAAACTATCCTTCACCTGAATAAACCAGATAGAAGGAAACTATCGCTGATATAATTTGATCATCTGAGCAATTCAACGCTTTTTTCCTAATTAAGATCAGGCGCACAGCCATTGATCCACTCAATTGAGAAATTTATCAGGGAATTAACAACTACTTGAATCCTAGCGTAATCCTAAGATTTTTCAGTTTGATTATTAAAACTCCACTGATTCCAGCCTAACCCCATCCGACCACCACCCTACCACTGGAATTGGTAGAACCAAATAGGTAGTACTCACCCACCCATAATTGAATGCCTTTCTTAACTTTAGCTTTAGAAAACAGGTACGCACACACTCCATATTTCAACACCTCCCCTCAAGTTAATAACTCTAGCACACCTGGACCCTATACCAAGTTTCCCTCTTACTTGGTAGCCTGCAAACAACCAGTGCCTCAAGTCCCTAACTCATGGTCCTTGGCACTCTCTCTCTATGTGTCCAAGGCTACTACAAGTGCCCGTGACCTTGACTAAAGTGCTCACACATACATCTACCACATGGCCTACATCATCGGTGGCTTAGAGGTGGTTTTGCTCTATTGGGACAGGTTATATTGGGTTGTGGGGTTTCTTTCTCTTTGTCTCTCAAAAAAGATGTCCTGACTCCTCTACCTTAGGAGTCTCCATGAAGTTTTTCGATGTCGATCCTTCTTCATTTGGTTTGCTGTAACAGTCTCTAGCCATGTGTCCTCGCTTCCCACAATTGTGGCAAGTGAAGGTCCTTCCTCCTCCCCTGCCTCTTCCTCATCCTCGTCCTCGTGCAAGGCCTCCTCAGGTGTAGAATGCTTTCTCCTCTCCAGTTATTGGTTCCAATCCTTTCTTCTCTTTGACCTTGTTCTCTTGCTCTAGTAGAGCTCCTTCTATCTCATACAGCTGGGTATCTAATACAAATCTCTATCACTTTAGATTAAAATTTAGGGTTTGATATCCCAACCATTCATTACAAATCAATTACCCTTGGCTTTATGTAATTTTTGGTGTATTCATGCTTGTAAATCTATTGTAATCATCATTTAACACCAAATTTGAGTTGTAAAAGGGTAGACACTGCCCTTGAATCTTGAATTTGATCAAGAGGTAAGACCCCCTTCACATCATCATGAGCACTGCATAAGAAATAGCTAAATTTAACGGGGAGCAGTTCCATGCATGGAAAACAAAGACCATGTATTTGCTCATGAGGAAGAATCTGTGGGGGCTAGTTGAGGGAAGAGATGAATGTCCAGAGGAGAATTAGTGGAAGAGCATGAATGAGAAAGCATTAGGACTCATTGCACTTAGCTTAAATGATGAAATCATTCACCACATTGCAGGGATACAACGAGCAGGAATGAGAAAGCATTAGGACTCATTGCACTTAGCTTAAATGATGAAATCATTCACCACATTGCAGGGATACAATGAGCTAAAGATGCATGGGATGAACTTCACAAATTATTTGGCACTCAAGCAAAAAATTCAAAGATAAATCTACTAATGCAATTCTACAAACTTGACATGAAGGAAAGTGAACCTCTAACCACACACTTGAACAAATACAAAAGCATTAAGCAGCCATTGAACAAATACAAAAGCATTAAGCAGCCATTGAAAAGAAAGTAGAATATGATAAGGCACTAGCAGTGCTTCTGAAGAGTGTGGACAAGGGAGAGTATGAGAACATTGTGGCAACCTTAAAGAAGTACGGGGAGGCTAGATCTAGTGCCTTAGAGTTCAAATGAGCTCAGATCCTTTCAAGGGCATCAATAGCAGTTAGTCTATTACAGAATCAAGCCAAGAAACAAAAGATTTGACCAAACATTCAATGCTTAATCTCTGTTTTACCAAAGTCACTTGCAGATTTGATTGCAGATTTGATGCAGAGCTTGATGCCACTTCTCCTTGAATAATTTCTCAAATTTGAGATCACCAGCATGTTCAACACACCCAAAAACCGTTTGGGCTAGCTTCATTGCTCCTAATTCCAAGGCATGATGACCAATTTGTGATTTTAGAAAAAAAAAGCCGCTAGCGATTTCGCGAATTATGGCTGCTCTTCTCGGCGGTTTGACGATCAGAAGTGATGGGCTGATGCGTGGGCAAGGTGGCTATGTGTGCGTAAGAGCTTGTTGCCTTATGTTAAGGCTGGAGGGAGATCAAGCCCCTTAACCAATTGCGGGTGCAAAGGTTTAGTTAAAAAGAGCTTAAAAATAGATTAACTCCTAATCATGATTAGTAGGATAGTTATGCTTAAAAATTGATGGATTCCTAGGCTATGTCTCTAATACCATGTTGAAATGCAAGCAAGAGTGGGATATGGTGGATCAAATGCAAAGATCACCATGATTAGAAGATGATTAGGATAAGATTAGTGCACAATTAATCTAATAGCTTAATGTAGGCATGGATACTCAAAAACTAGCAATTTCTCATTAGGCCAATGCCTCAATTTATAGATTTTATATCCACAAGATGCCAAGCATCTAATCCCACTGATTTCTCCTTGATTTGTGCCACCTCCCCTACATCTAGGGGGCACCTTTTCCTAGAATCTTTCCACACCCCTACATTCACTCATGCTATCCTTGATTCTCTCATCTCATCAGCAGATTCTTCTCACCTTTTCACTACTACCCATTCCCTTTTACGATCTCTAGCTAAGGCTTGTTCCCGCACACACCCATTCACTTGCATATTTCAACAGATTTTGACCTGTAGATTCTACTTCCGTCAATTCCGTCTCCAGTTTCCTACCTGTAGATTGCTCATTTGGTAAGTTTACACATTAAGCAGACATTTAAGGTTCCCTAAGTCACTTGAAGCTACTGCTTGTGTCAGATATACTTCAGTCTGCCCATTCCTTTGATGTGTGAAATGTGTGAAAAAATTAGTAACTTGTTTGGCAATATTGAGGAAACAAATTTTGCTCATGATCGCGCTATGTCTTAACAATAAAATGCAGTGATTTATGTATGCTTCTTGTTTGTCATTGTCAAATGCTGATTGGTTATTTGATTCAAGTGCTACAAAAAGTGCATTTATTCCTGTAAGAATTTGCTTGCCACCTTGAGATGATCCATCAACTAGTGCATTTTTTTGTACTCATAATGCATCCTCTGCCATTAAAGGCATTACCAATGTGGAACTAACATCATGTCATTGGTGGGGGACACATGTATTCTTGTTGGCACTTTGTGTGTACCTGGCATCTCCGAGAGTCTAATTTTTGTCTCAAGAGTTGCAAAAGCTAGCCTCAAAATCCAATTTTTTGATCATTACTGCTCCATTCACAAGAGAATTGATTCCAATGTGCTTCTACTTTCTGGTACATTGCATAAGATCCCTTACAGGGGCTTGACAAGTATGACAAGTAGTTATTCTCATGATGATGCAATAATTGCTTCCACATCACAGGTTATGTTTGATACTAAGCTCTAGCATGCTCGTTTTGGTTACCGTAACTTCAGTTCTCTTATGTAATTACAACGTCAATTTATTGCTTGCTGCCATAAGCTCCTAACATTACGGATCGATTGAAGGGGGGAATGCTTGTCACATGCAGGATTGTCAGTTGTGGTGCTAGTTTATCTGATGCGGAATTGGATGATGCTACTATGCTTGACATTGATCCTACCAATGATCTGTACTCTAAATCAGGATTGTCAGTTGGTGCTAAGCCTGACATTGATCTTGGTGATGATCCGTACTTTGAATCAGGATTGTCAGACAGCTGGTGCTATGCTTGAGATTAATCCTAGTGATGATCCATTCTCAGATGATCATGCTTTGTAGCACTTGTCATCTCACTTGTCTCTATGGGAGTTACATTTACATCAATTTGTGTGGGATTAGATATCCCATTTACATTGCCATACTGAGAGGTTGCTTTATCATCTCATGGTGTGGTTGGATGTATGCATTATTGTCCCTACTTGATAGATTTATTATATCAGCCAAATCCAAATTGCTAATTCCACCTTGTTAAACACTATTATGGACAAAATAGGTAATATTTCTTGAAAACGAGAAACATTTGGCATCTTTCAAAGATTCCATCCAAAAAGTTTAGTTTTTTACCTCTTTTTTTTAAACAGTGATCTACACATGCGTACAACACTACCAAAAAACGATAATATGTTGGGCACTTCATACATTTTTTACAAAAATTGACATGAAAAAAAAGACTTCATTTTGCCTACTTTTTAAGATTATAATTGAAAATCTAACAATAAGTTTTCAAAAAACATGTCAAAATAGAGACAATGTTTATTATTTCTATCTTCAATCCATTTAAAAAATGATACAACTATAAAAAGAAGCTATTTTCTAAACATATAGCTTATGGCATAGTTATGGTTCCTCATAATCATTGCTATACTATCACCAGTTGATGTGCCTTTCCCTGAGAAGGTAGATGAGACATCCTCTTCTTCACTATCCCCACAAATACATTTTTTTTCTTCTATGTGTACACTTGAAGCTTAGACTCCTTGGGTCATCTGCCATGTCAGCATGATTGAGGATGTGCTACAGAGTGCAACTATAAAAAAATATTTATATGATTATATTACAAAAGAGTTATCTTGATACAATTATTATCTTAATTTTATAAAGCCCTATTTTGGCTCTTGATGAGAGTAGTATTAAAATCCATTTTGAAGCTCTTGAGTATCACAATTTCTTAATTGATAATATATACTTTTTTAAAAAGAGTTCATTACGTACAGATGAATTTGAAAATATCATGAATAAGCTATTTAAAAGTTGTCTAATTTTGAAAAACAATTACACTCATTTTTAAAGAAGATGTCCTTGATGTGACAAAAGGGGATTAAATGGTAATTTTAGTTATTGAATGAGTTTAAAAAGTATGAAAAAGATCGCTTTACGAAACAAAAGTTCATACTTTCCAAAATACTTTTTTATAAAATATCGGCAGGGACTTAGGTTCGAATCCTACTGGTTACTACACATGGTAAGGATGTTTTAGCTACAAACATTTGCGGCCAACTTAATGTTGAGTAAGAAATTCTTAGCTAAGAGTTGATGTTTTTCATCAACTTGATACAAAACATTAACTTTTCTGAAAATTTGATATTTTGCATCAAGTTAATGTAAAACATCAACTTTATATGCAAAACATATACTTCCTATGCAAAAGATCAACTTTTTTACAATACTAGATGTTTTGAATCAACGTTATGCAAAACATCAACTTCCCACAAAACTTGATGTTTTGCATCAACTTTGATGCAAAACATCGAGTTTGGTGGAAAAGTTAATGTTATGCATCAACTCGATGTAAAACATTAACTTTTTCATGAAACTTAATGTTTTGTATCAACTTTGATGTGATGTGCAGACGTCACAAAGCAATTTACTTAAGAAAAACATCGAGTTATATGGAAAAGTTGATGTTTTGTATCAACTCGATGCAAAACATCAACTTCTATCCTAAAAGTTGATGTTTTGCATCGATGCAAAACATTAACTTTTTCACACAACTCAATGTTTTTGCATCAAAGTTGATGCAAAACATTAACTCTACCACAAAACTTAATGTTTTGCATCAGCAAATCGCTTTGTGACATCTGCACATCGCATCGAAACATAGTTGTGTTGGTACTAAAAATTTGTGCAATAGGTTGTCTAAGCATGCCATCGCGGACGGAATCATTAAAACATGCCGTTTGTGAAAATCGACCTCTAATCCTCCAACTTTCTTCTCTGGAGCATCCGAAACTTGCTACAAAACATCAAGGTTTGTGTAGAGTTGATGTTTTGCATCAATGTTGATGCAGAACAACGAGTTTTGTGAAAAAATTGGTGTTTTGCATTAACTTTGATGTAAAACATCAACTTTTAGGGGGCTATTTTTCTTAACTTTGAAATATTTTTACATTTTTGTGAGAATTGTTTTTATTTTTATCACCAATAAATCTGTAAAAGCTCATTCCAAATAGTAGATAGTAGCCAATAAAATCTCAAAAATTTTAAAAAATCTTATAAATCATAGAATTAAATAAAAAATATGTCTAAGATAAGGTGATGTAGGTAAAACGTAGCTTTAGGGCTAAGGACGTGAAAAACACATATGGTTGCAACCTTTAACTACAAATTTGAGAGGACCTAGGTCATTAAAAAAAATGCTTGTCTATGTAACCATGTAACCTTTGTATCATAAATAATATCGCTACATAGTAGATGCCAAAAATTCATGATAGTAGAAGAGCTAGATGAGATAATCCATGATGACCTATAATCCAATGATTTTAATCCAGATGTGCAAGGCTCCATTGATTTGGAAAACCACGAGTCAATTGATTCGTCAATCCTATTTTTTGTTCTACAATTCAATTTTAAAGCTAAAGAACTATAAGCAAATACACGTGGTGGAACCATCTATGTCGAGGAGGGGAGTGCATGTGAGCCTACTCTGCCATGCCTATCTGCAGTAGTATGCTCTCCAACATAGGGGGCCTTAAATCTATCATCATCTCATGAAATCTCTAAGCTCTTCTCTACCACCATTCCAGAAGCCCTAAGCTCCTCTCTTTTTTCTTTGTACACAGACAATGTCGCGAGCGAAGATTGCATTTCTCAGCATCCTTCGCATGTCCTCCAAATAAATATAACCAGAGTTCATTCTACACTACCCTTAGACATACCATCTCTCAACATCCTTCACATGTGCTCTAAATAATTATAACTAGAGCTCATTCCTACACTACTCTTAGATATACCATCAGCTACATTCATGATAATGGCTATCTGGATCAAACATCAACATAAGCATACTATGAAATTTTGCCACCACCACATATGTACATGTATGTACATGATATAGGTTACAACTTCTTCCCACCACCCTTATCCATATTGCATAACAAGATTTTCCTTCATGAAAACAAATGCCTATGTGGGTTGAAATTTATACCCATAGGCTATATGATGGCTGCCTCTAAAATTGTCCCGTCAAAAAAATATTTCAATTTTCTACTCTTTTAACATGCTTAGGTTTACTCAAAGCCTCCATAGTTACCATCTTCTATATATATATATATATATATATATATATATATGAATAGAAGTCTACCTTTGCACACCTATAAGTTGACCTCTTTAAACTCTTAGCATTGGTTGTATATCATGCCCACTATCTGCTTATAAATAATAGAGCAAATAATTATGTCATGCAAACTGTCAAGGTAAGTATATACTAAAGGCTTTGCTATTTAGGTCTAGAAATAGACTCAAGGATGTTTGTAGAATTTTTCATAAATTATGGAGCTTATGTTGTTATGTATTTTAATATTTTTTGAACGCTTGTCAAATAATATGCATATTTATGCATAGTGGTAGAATTTGTCCCAAGAAAGTCCATTAAAAAAAGTGTCCTACATTCATGAAGTTTATAAAATAATTTTTTATTTGAAAAAGATTAATATTTCTTTAAGTTATGTAGACTCCTATGTCATTTTGTAAGTCAAGTTTATTTTTATGTCACAAACAATAGCAATTTATAAATCTACAAAGGTCACACGTGTTATCAGTCTTGAAAAATTTATAAAATTCATATAATTTTTAAATTTATACATGGAATTCTAGATGTGTTTTCAAAAAACTATGTTTTTAAGATATTTTTGAGATTTCACACATTTTGGGAGGGAATCTCTTTAGGTAACCCTCGTCAGTTCCCTATTTTGCTCGCAACAGTGTTATTAGCTTTTCCATTGACAAAGGTTACTTTTCTGATGTATTGGCATTTAGTAGACATTGACAGTTTATACATGTAGACACTTGATATGCTCCTTTCATGAGATGTATTGGCATTTAGTAGACATTGACATCTTATACATTGTAGACACTTGAGATGCTCCTTTCATGAGGAATTTATGTTGACCTTGTCCCTAAATACTTCTAGGATCTTCCTCAGGTATTCCTTAAATGTAGTGCTCATTAACCTTCCGAATGTCTCAAGGGCATTGCTCAATTTGAATAGCATTACTCTATATGCATAAATACCCCATTTCATATCAATGATTGTTTTTTGTTAATCTCTTGGGTCTATGAGAAGTTGATTATAGCCACAAAAGTGGTCCAAAATACTATAGGCTTTGTCTACTACACATTCTACCACATATTTAATGAAAGACAAAAGACATTGATCCTTGATAGTGGCTTCATTGACCTTTTGGGGTGAGCACAAACTTTTAGCTTGCAATTATTTTTGGGGTCAATGCAAACCCTTACCTTTACATTCTTTTCAAAACAACAACAATGGTAGATGCCCATTGAGTATGTTCTATTTTGTAGAAAACATCCACTAAGACTCTAGCTCCTCCTAGACTTGTTTTACATACATAAGGTTCATTTTGGTCATGGTCTTTGTCTGACAGGTGTAGCATCATCTCTAATGGGGATGATATATTTGATTACTTCAAGGGGGTTTCCTTTCATATTTGTGTATTTCCACGTAAATATTTCCTTGAACTCTCTACAAAAATCTACAAGTTTATTTTCTTGTCTGAGAGTTGAGGTCATTTCTTATGTGGACGGGTTTAGGATCCTCTTCGAGATCCATAAGATTTACTTCTTTGGTCTTATCAAAACATGTTATTATCATCCAAAATTATCTTGGCTTGTCCAAATTGAATAAGCTTGGCTTCTTGAAATTTAATCAGGCATGGTAGGCCTACTAACCTACTGATGCCAAGTTAGCTTCCAACATGATGATCTATTGATGCCATGTTAGCTTATCAAAACATGTTATTATCATCCAAAATTATCTTGGCTTGTCCAAATTGAATAAGCTTGGCTTCTTGAAATTTAATCAGGCATGGTAGGCCTACTAACCTACTAATGCCAAGTTAGCTTCCAACATGATGATCTATTGATGCCATGTTAGCTTATGACCTACTGCTAACGCCATGTCAACTTTTGACCTGCTGACGTGCTGATGCCATGTAAACTTCTGACCTGATGACCGACTAATGCCATGTAAGCTTTTGACCTACTGAGCTGTTGATTCCATGTTAGCTTTTGACTTGCTAATGCCATGCTAGCTTCTAACCTGCTGACTGCACTTCACGTCAGCAGATTTTGACCTGTAGATTCTACTTCCATCAATTCCGTCTATAGTTTCCTACCTGGAGATTACTCATTTGGTAAGTTTACGCATTAAGAAGACATTTAAGGTTCTCTAAGTCACTTGAAGCTATTGCTTGTGTCAGATATACTTCAGTCTGCCTATTCCTTTCTTGTGTGAAACGTCTAAAAAAATCAGTAACTTGTTTAGCAATACTGAGGAGAAAAAAATTTGCTCATGATCGCGCTATGCCTTAACAATCAAATGCAGTGATTTATGTATGCTTCTTGTTTGTCATTGTCATATGTTGATTGGTTATTTGATTCAGGTTCTACAAAGCACATTTCTTCTTGTAAGAATCTTCTTGCCACCTTGAGAGATGATCCGTCAGCTAGTGCAATTTTGAGTACTGATAATGCATCATATGCCATTAAAGGCATTGGCAATGTGGAACTAACATCATGTCATGGTGGGGAACACATGTACTCTTGCTGGAACTTTGTGTGTACCTAGCATCTGCAAGAATCTAATTTCTGTCTCAACACTTGCAAAAGCTAGCCTCAAAATCCAGTTTTCTGATCATTACTGCTCCATTCACAAGAGACCTGATTCCGATGCGCTTCTACTTTCCGGTACATTGCACAAGGGCCTTTACAGGCTTGACATGTATGATAAGAGTAGTGATTCTCATGATGATGTAATGATTGCTTCCACATCATAGGTTATGCTTGATACTGAGCTCTAGCATGTTTGTTTTGGTTACCTTAACTTCACTTCTCTTATGCAGTTACAACATCAATTTATTGCTTGCTACCATAAGCTTCTGACATTGCGGACTGATCGAAGGGGGGAATACTTGCCACATGTAGGATTGTTGCTTGTGGTGTTGGTTTATCTGATGCAGAATTGCATGCTACTACTATGCCTGACATTGATCATGCTAATGATCCATACTCTAAATCAGATTGTCAATTGGTGCTATGCCTGACATTGATCTTGGTGACGATCCGTACTTTGAATCAAGATTGTCAGTTGGTTCTATTCCTGACATTGATTCTAGTGATTGAAAAGATGCAGGGGAGAAGAGAGCTTGATCTCTTGCAAGCACACACACACTCACAAAACCCTAAAAGAGAGCACACAAGGTGAGAGGTTGAAAATCTTCTTCTTCTTCACACAACACACAACACTCAACACACCATATACAAAGATAAGAGTACACACAATATGAGAAGGTACTCAACCAAATATATACTAAGGTTCTCTATAGTGTGAACCCAACTAAATGAGCTAGCGCTATAACTATGCCAGTCTCTAGAATGGCGGTCACACAGCCTGTCATCCCATTGGCCGCATATTACCCATGATCTCACCAACCATGCCAGTGGTGTAAGTGTGGGGCCTATCCCCCAGGCGGGTCATCAGTGTCCACCGCCTCACTAGATGAGCTTGAAATCTCAACAGTGATGATCCATTCTCAGATGACTATGCTTTATAGCACTTGTCATCTCACTTGTCTCTATGGGAGTTACATTTACATCAATTTGTGTGGGATTACACATCCCTTTTACATTGCCATGCTGAGAGGTTGCTTTATCGTCTCATGGTGTGGTTGGATGTATGCATTGTTGTCCCCACTTGATAGATTTATAATATCAGCCAAATCCAAATTGCTAATTCCACCTTGTTAACCTTTGCACATTGACAAAGGTTACGTTTTTGATGTATTGGCATTTAGTAGACATTGATAGCTTATACATTGTAGACACTTGAGTTGCTCCTTTCATGAGATGTATTGGAATTTAGTAGACATTAATAGCTTATACACTGTAGACACTTGAGATTCTCCTTTTATGAGGAATTTATGTTGATGTTGTCCCTAAAAACTTCTAGGACCTTCCTTAGGGATTCTTTGAATGTAGTGCTCATTCGGAATGTCTCGAGGGCATTTCTCAATTCGAATAGCATTACTCCATATGCATAAATACCCCATTTCATATCAATGTGTTTTTTGTTAATCTCTTGGGTCTATGAGAAGTTGATTTTACCCACAAATGTGGTCCAAAAAACTATACGCTTCTTTGTCTACTACACATTCAACCGCATATTTAATGAAAGACAAAACACATTAATCCTTGATAGTGGCTTCATTGACCTTTTGGGGTTAACACAAACTTTTAGCTTGCCATTCTTTTTGGGGTCAATAAAAACTCTGACCTTTACTCTCTTTTTCAAAACAACAACAATGGTAGATGCCCATTTGGTATGTTCAATTTTGTAGAAAACTTCCACTGAGATTAAAATACTCTAGCTCCTCCTGACTTGATCTACATACATAAGGTTTCGTGATCATGGTCTTTGTCTGATAGGTATAGTATCATCTCTAATTGGGATGATATATTTGATTACTTAAAGGGAAGTCCTTTCATATCTGTGTATGTCCACGTAAAGACATCCTTGAACTCTCTACAAAGAGCTACGAGTTATTTATCCTTGTCTGAGTTGAGGTCATTTCTTATGTAGACAAGTTTAGGATCCTCTCCGAGATCCACAAGATTTACTTCTTTGGTCTTATCAAAACATGTTATTATCAACTGAAATTAGCTTTTCTTGTCCAAATTAAATTAGCTTGGCTTGTTCAAATTGAATAAAGCACTCTTCTGTTTGGTAAGCCTTGAAGTTTTCGGTTACAGCGTGGAGGTCATGTTCCTCTTACTCCTTGAGCTTATTTTCTTTCGCCTTGACTTGGCTCAATTTTTTTCCTTTTACGCACTTCACAAGAGTTTAATAGGTCCTGTCATCCTAGGGATAGATTCATCTAGTTTTGTCTCAAATAGGTTAACTAGAACTATGATTCCCTTGAGTTTCCTTTTCCTCCTACTCTCTGAAATCCAGTATGGGTTTCCATGGCTTTGACATACTTTAACCAATGCTCCTCATTTTCTCCTTAGAAGGCTAGGTAGGCATCTTCATCATTATAGTTGATAGAATAAGGAAGGGCCTCTAGGGTTTCCTCTTTGATTTATGATTCTTCAAGCTCATCTCCTTTGGAAGTCTCATTTTCAAAATGGATTGTCGTGGCTACAGGTCCAAACATATAGAGTGGAAAGATTACCTTTCTATTCTTATAACAAAACCTTGTGCCTGTGATTTTTGAAAGGATATCTACTATAGCAAGTATATGCATCCAATTTTTTGTATCCTCTGTCTCTGGAAGCAGTGGGAATGGCATCTCATCTTTCAAATTCTTGTTGCATGTATGGTAGAAGTGGGTAGGCCCCCTTGTGAACAGTGGTCATAGGGTGGTCTTCCACTAAAGGGATGCCTTCCATATCTCTAACTTTGCAAGTTTCAAGTTTATTTTCAAGGTTTGATTTTTCCTTCGGATGTACACATTATTCCTATCCCAATCTTGTAGCATTCGTGCTATATGCAAGAACAGTCACTGCAAGCTACAGTTAAATGATGTGTGTTTGTATGAAAACCGCATGACTATGAGTGTGTGGACAAATTAAATCCCAAAGGTTGGTGTGGTTATTTTTGGGAGGGTTTTGACTGGCCCACTGTTTCCACCATTCTTCCATGATTAAGCTAACTCTGGTTCCACTATCTAGCATGTCAATCATTTGTTGATGCCCCTTAAACTTAATGGGGAGCTATAAGTTAGTGTCATGAGGGGAAAGCATGGATAGGTGGTACAAAAAGCAATGTCTTTGACACTGCTTTTAATACTAATTTTTATTTTGTTTTGGAGAGTTTTAGGTAAATTTAGAAAATACTAGTAGTACTTTTTAAGATTCTTGTCCATAAAAGTACTTTGAAGAATATTATTTAGAATTTGAAACCACAATAGGAACCCTAAAGTCAGTCATCTTTTTTCTACTTGAAAGTAGAAAAAGGGTACCACCTAACCATGCTTTAACCCAGCACTCTTGAAATTTAATCCTAGCTTGTTGGTCCGAACTTATGAAAATTGTTTGTTATCCTTTTGGCTCTTTTTCTTTTTTCTCTACAGTTTAGGGCTTGGCTTAATGGGCTTCTCAAGGTCTTATAAGCCCCCCAACCCTGCTCTCAGCCTCCCTTCCATCCAATCTTTTGAGTTTTAACTCTCCATCCCTGCTCTCAGCCTCCCTTCTATCTAATCTTTCAAGTCCTTCCATGGCATAGGATTACCTAGAGTTCTAATGGATATCGGGATTGGTAAGGAAAGGAAGCCACATATCTGTTGGCTCAGAGCACTTCTTGGTGCTGGTGTTATGCTCATCATAGTCAAAGATGGGGGTTTATACTTCTAGTTCCTCATTAATTTATGATTGTTTACCCTCTAGAAGTTCGTCTTTGATGGAAATAGGATCTATGCTAGCCAACAAATGCAAGAACTATCCATGAAAGTCGAAAAACGACAAGCCTATCAGGGAAACCAGAAGCCATGGCTTAGTGTACACACTTGCTTTCTTGCATCAAATGTCCCGAAAACTTGCTCGACAAGATAGAGAAAACACACATCATTTGTGATTATCCTAAGGGAAATCAAAAGCCATGGCTTAGTGTACACACTTGCTTCCTTTGCATAAAATGTCAGGAAAACTTGTACTTGATGAGTGATGAACAAGATAGAGAAAACACATGGGGAGAAACTCCTAAACAATGTGCTTCTATCCAACTTTATATAATAATAAAAAACCCAAAAGGCAAGCCTAGTGAGAATTTTCACCGTCTTTTTAATGGTGCATTTTGCAATAAATAATAACAAGTACATTGACACTAAAGTGCACAAAAATAGCCGTGCTATTAATAGTACTAGTCGGGTGACCCATGCTAGCACCGCACATATCCAACATCCAAAAT
This sequence comes from Cibotium barometz, assembly GCF_041138505.1. Taxonomy (NCBI): domain Eukaryota; kingdom Viridiplantae; phylum Streptophyta; class Polypodiopsida; order Cyatheales; family Cibotiaceae; genus Cibotium; species Cibotium barometz. The sequence goes on from NC_141047.1 coordinate 50,998,045, forward strand.
TCAAATTCTACCCCAAGTTTCTGCAACCTCCCCCTCCTCTTCCTGAACCTCCGAATTCGTGCCACACATGGTAACTTTGTGAAACTCTTCCCTAAGATAATATAGAGAAGGGAAGCCTTCAAAGACCTAATTATTATTAGGATGTAATAAAGAGATAATAGCCCTGCCCCTGTCCCCCTAAGTGGTAGTTGGGGGTGTCCATTAGAAATGAGGAGGAATCCATAAGAGAGAGAGAGTATAGACAACTCGCTTATTATACATAAGGCCGGTTTCCACGAAGGCTTTTTAGGGGACAAAAGAAAACTAGGTGCATTTGGCAATAATTATATATTCAATCAAGAATTTTTTGACCGTTGCATGAACGACGCCTTGCCGCTGTGAGCGAACCAGGTGTTGTCCATGCCCTCTAGCTTTGCATGCTAAACCCTAATCACTTCTGCCCTGTTTCTTCCGTCAGTCGGCCTGCTGTGCATCCCGTCGCTTCTCCTCCTCCCCCCGAGGGGGGGGAACTCTGTTCCAGGATGCCGCTTCAGGATTTGGTTCTTGCTGGTGCCTCTTCATCTGCGCAGTCCACTCGCGAAGCAGCTGCTCTACCGTCTCTGGTCCTACAGCAAGTGCCATCAAGGCCTCCGGGTGGCTCTCTCACCACACTAAAGGCTACTTCTCCTTTCACTCGTCAGCAAAAGGTCCGGGAGGCCTGGGTGATGCGGAAGGTATGCGGAGATCCCTTCTCGACGGCCCCCCACAGGGCCATACTGGCCATGTGCGCTCGACTCCCCCTACGTCTTTTGCGGAAGCTGTGCATCAGCCTTCATCAGGTCATGTTGTTCCAACTCTACCCTTTAAAGCTGTGGATAATACAGTGATTAATCTGTCACAGAACCCTGCATTCGAGAAAAAAACTGGTGATTATGATGTTGACAATGATGGTGCTGTAATCTGCGATGATGAGGAATTGGCAGCGTGGCAAGACCATTTGGCTTCCCACGCCCTGATTGGTCTCTGTCATGGTGCAAGACCGCCTGTAGACACCCTGAAATTCTGGATTAGATCTAATTGGGATCAAAAGGGCATCAAAGTAGCCTCTGTCCAACATCTGCCTAATGCGTACTATATGTTCCTATTTGAAGATAAGGTAAGCGCCTCTTCTGTTATCAACAGCGGGCAGTGGATTATCAGGAATACCCCCATATCTTTTTTTAGATGGTATGATTCACTTGACCCTAAAGGACCCAAACCCACTAAAATCCCCGTCTGGGTGGAATTTACAGATATGCCAACCAAGTTTTCTATATGGGCTAAAAGGATAGGGGGTGCTGTAGGTAAGGTTCTTTTAATAAAGCATTGTCTTTTATGTTGTGCTTTCGTGAATTTATACAATAAAAGTGCTTATTTATTGTGCTTGTAGTATCGTAAGTTTGGGGCAATTTGGTCAAAAGTGATGTCTGCGTGACCAAATTGCCCCAAACTTACGATACTACAAGCACAATAAATAAGCACTTTTATTGTATAAATTCACGAAAGCACAACATAAAAGACAATGCGTAGATATATTCACGAGTTCTTTTAATAAAGCATTTCATAAATTCACCGACAAAAATATTCACGAGCTAGCAAATGCACAAAAGACAAAAGCGCATGTTATCAAACTTCAAAGCCTGCTCATAAAGAGAGTGAGGGAGCTCAGCTCGGGGGCGCTTATTATTTAGAGTGTAATTGTGTCGTCGCTCCGACTCGTCGACGTCGGACGAGCAGCAGCGGCAAAGAGCCTTTGGACGAACTTAACCAGAGTCCTTGCAACTGGCGCAGTAATTGAGGGTAGCCTCGCAATTTCCTCCGTCGAAAGCGTGGCTGCCGCATTTACCACAGCCGCCTCCGTTGTAGATCAGGGAAAACTCGTTCTTGAGGTCGGCACCAGTCGTGGCGGGGTAGCTGCCTTGGCATCGGAAGATGGCCGTGCAGTGGCCGGACACGCGGGACGTGTAGGCTGAGTACGTGGTGCCGCTGTCGAAGCGGTTGTAGGCTGTAATGCAATCGTTCTGGCTGACCGTGCCGCAGAGGCCGGAGCCTGAGCAGTTGTCGGAATAGGCCGAGGCACCCCTGATCATGAAACCTGACTCCGCCGCAACAAGGCAGGCCATCAACGCAACCGCCAGAAGCTGCTTGAAACGCAGCGCCATCTTGCAGAAGACAACAGCAGGCAGGCGAGCTGATAATCAATACTGATACTACGACGACGACTACTAGATAATGAGCGAACGAGTTTAGGACTTAATTTGCCTCAAATTCGCAATATTATTTATAGGCGAGCTGCTGCTTGCGTGCACGCCTCTTTTCCACGCCTTGTTTTTTCTCTCTTTCTGGAAGACGAAACTTGTCAATAGCGCCTTTTCTCTCTTTCTGGAAGACGAAACTTGTCAATAGCGCCTTGCGTGCACGGCAGTGCTTGCTATATAATAAACATATTACAGAGTGCGCACCAATTGTTTGTTGATTTTGTACGGAGGCTTTTGACGACCACCCAAATCAAGAGCCACACCGGCCCTCTCTCATTGATTTTTATTTTTTTATTTTTTTATTTATTTTTTTGGCTATCTGTAAGTGGCTAAAATGATAAAAACATGTTGTGCTAAAAGGTTCTCTTTATCCTCACATGTGGATACACCATGTCTGTCAACTCAATTGATTCTTCTTATTTGATCGAGAACATTCTTATTGAGAAACCCCCTTTTTCACTGTTAGCCAAGAACGCCGATGGTGGCAGAGCAAAGCTCGGATGGCGTAGCGATTAGGGGAATAATATATATATATATATATATATATATATATTATTGGTGTTATGATCTTCTGAAATACATTTTGAGCATTCCTTTTCAATTTTAGTGCGTGCCTAGGATAATGCTAATATATTTTCTTTGCTACCCATGATGACATGATCACAATTGTTTTTCATTGTTGTAAAATCAACTCAAGCGCAATACCAAATGTAATTAAAAACAAGGTGCAAGTTAAAATGCCCTCAATTGGCTATTAGAGACACTCCAATCCAATGAAATTGTTATATAAAAAACCAATGGTACACTTACTACCAATAGTACTACTACATACGAACAATTCGTTTCATAGTTTCATATAGCACTCAAAAATCTCTAGGATTCTTAAGGCTCTACAAGCATATCTCTCTCTCTCTCTGTCTCTGTCTCTCTCTCTCTCTCTCTCTCTCTCTCTCTCTCTCTCTCGCTCACACACACACACACCCACACCCACCTACAACACATGATAGAAATTATTCTAATAACATGAACTAAAAACTTAATGACTAGCGTCTCGATTTAAAGACGAGGATTTAGAAAAGCTGTAGCTTTTGGAAACATGACTTAAATACTTAGTAAGCGGCGGCATGTGGCCTTAAATATGAGGATCTATTTATGTCTCTCTAAAAGAATTATAGCTTTTAAAGCGAGCCATAAATTTCATTCTCTTACTACTCAAAGTTTGCTAATCTTTAAATGGGAGGAACTTTCGATTTTCTATTCTGTATGTAATCTTGATAATGATAATATATTAAATTTGTTGCTTCGCCCTTTTTAGGTTTTGAATCTCTGAGTTCTATTGGTTTTTTGCAGGGACTTTGGGAAGGCAAGAAGATAATAATCAAGTTTATTCTCTTATTAATTCAGCTCATAAGTACAAATTTGTTAATCTCAATATGTTGGTAATTAATCCAATGGCTCACATATTGAGGTATCATTTTATTAAAAGTAAGACACCCATATCTATTCCCACGAAGAAGAGATATCGTTTAGTATGTAATATGTCGTCGAAACCATACGAGCACAGAGTGTCCAATAATAAGGCCTAGAGACAACAATACTTTTCATGCTCATTTTGCCAATGCCATGGGAACCATGATATAACAATATGGCTAGAGGTTGCTCTTCTCGATATCCATATGAATCATATTGCTCGTATGACTCATAGCTCTTCTATTCTCAACTCTCTGAGTCCACTAGCAATGTCACCGAGTTCTAAGAGGAATCGGTTGGGGTGGTAATACTGGGAGGTGGGTATGGCATTGGTGGTTGTATGTACATACCTTATGGTACGGGATTTTGATATATTATGTGTTGGTTGAGAAGCATTTGGTATGGGTGGTAGGGCTAGTGGTTGCTTTGGCATCGGGAGGAGCGTTAGTTGTGGTGAGACGGGTTTCCTTGGTACCAAAACAAAGGGCTAGCCTTGGGGTTTCCCTTGAGAGACTGGTCCTACCACTGCGCTCACCCGAATGCTTGAGAAGATTCTTTGCCAACTCGCCCTCCATGCTCATGTCCTTGACGACTAGGAGTCAACTACCCGGAGTCAACTAGCCGAATCTAGTTGGGCACCCTTGGTGGATGAGTTTTTAAGAAATTATAGCTTGTACATATAGTGATGTATGTGGTCCTATGAGAACACTATCTATTGGGGAATATCTCTACTTCGTCACTTTTATTGATGATTACTCCAGATATAGTTGGGTGTATCCATTAAAGCAGAAGTCAGAGGTTTTTATATGCTTTAGGCACTTCGTATTCATGGCTGAAAATGCATGTGAATGTAAAAAGTCAATATTAGATAACTTGGGAAAAATCTCATATTTGGGAAATCAATTACTCCATATAGTTTTGGACATATCTTAAACATACTTACTTCAAATTTGTCGGAGATCATAGATTTAGATTCTACTCTTCAAGATCTTTCTAATGATATGTCACATGAGGGGGTTTTGACAAACTTTTGGACAAGTTCACCATGATCCCATTTTTCAAATGGGAATGGGAATTTTTCCAAATTATCTAATATGGACTTTAAAGTTGGAACCCTTCGTTCAGATCGAGGGGGGGATTATATGTCCAAGAAATTTCATACATATATGGCTGGAAAAGGCTTAAGGCATCAATCTATAGTACTATACACACCTTAGGAAAATGGTGTGGCTGAGAGGAAGAACATGTCTCTCATGGAGATGGCACGATGTATGGTGAAAGCCCAAGATTTACCTCATGGTTTTTGGTTAGAGGCAACTATGTGCGCAAACTATGTGAAGCTTGGCATGGAAGGAAGCCTTCTGTGGCTCATTTGCGTGTTTTTGGTTGTCTTGCTTATGCTCTTGTGCCTGAGCAACAACGTAGTAAGCTTGATGATGATAAGGCAGTTAAATGCATATTTGTGGGATACAGTTCAGAAAAGCAAGGGATATATACTCTACCATCCAGCCTCAAAGCAGATTTTGGTAAGTAGAGATGTTGTTTTTGTCGAAAACTCGGTTCAGCCCATGCTTTCATGTAAAAAACAGCAGAATGTATACTCACAGGACATGTTTGATTCGCTCCTACATTTGTTTAATGGAGGGCAGCCATATTATGTAGAGCAATTGAATGCTCAACCAAGTGCTAAAATTCAGCCTCCAAATCAACCTTTTGATGAGGCAATTATTGAGGATATAGTGGATGAGGAGAGAGCAGCCATAGAAGAATCTAGGCATATGCCAAAATGGCTTGTGCAGACATTGATGGATAGCAAGTTAGCAGCCCCTTTACATAGCAGAACTCGTGCAGGTTCTCATCATGCAGATTAATCTCATGTGGATCATGTTCTCATTTCTACTTTATGTAATGAGGAGGAACATGTTCCTTTGAGGAACATGTTTCCTTTGAGGAAGCACAGGATGATGATCATTGGATACATGCTATGCTATGCAGGATGATGAGTATTGGGGATACAGGATGATGATCATTGGGATACATGCTATGCAGGATGAGTATAACTCTATACTCAAGAATGACACCTGGTATTTGACAGATCTACCTCATGGCAAGAAGGCCACTGGTACTAAGTGGGTTTACAAGTTAAAATGCAAAGTAGATGGTAGCATTTATCGCCCTACAAGGCCAGACTTGTTGCAAAGAGGTATGCCCAGCAAAAGGGCATTGATTATGATGAGACCTTTGCACCCACATCTCTTTTCTGAAGTTTTCTCTCTTTCTCGAAGAAGAAACAGGTATGCCTTTGCGTGCACGGCAGTGCTTGCTATATAATAAACATATTACAGATTGCGCACCAATTGTTGATTTGTAAGGCTTCTTGAAGATTTTGTCCTTCCAAAATATAATAAACATATTACAGATTGCATACCAATTGTTGATTTGTAAGGCTTCTTGAATATTTTTTCCTTCCAAAATCAAGAGCCACACCGCTCATTGACTTTTTTGCTATCTTTTAGCATTACGTAAGTGGCTAAAATGATAAAACATGTCATGGGGTGGCTACGATGATAAAAGCTTCTCTTTATCCTTGCTGCACATGGATAAAGCATGTTTGTCAACTCAATATATAAATATTGGTGTTATGCACTACTTTATAAAGTTTAAGACACTATTTATAGAGAATTTGGTGAATTTGAAGGTCAAAGGCTTGAGATAGCTCCTATTTCCAAGGGGCTCTATTGTTCCTCTACTTACATCTGTGTTTCGTTGGCTCATTTTCTCCCATGGCTCCTAGCTTGAGGTGGTGGATCTAAAGGAGTCTACCCTTCTTAACTAGGGACCACTTTGTTAAGTACTGGTGGTTTGCTGGGATCAAAGGCTTGGTGGGTTTAATGAGGTGTCGTTTGATGTCATGTAATTGATTTTATTATTTCTAATCCAAATCGAGGTTACATCCAAGGTTCTTAGTGTTTCTAGTATAGGTCTAAAAAATGGTTTCAGATAAGTGTTTTTTAGTGCCACGTGTCCAGGTTAATTTTTCCAAGTTCACACCTCTAGACTCACTTCTCTAAGCTTACGTATTATTTGATCTCATGTCTCTAGGCTCACGTATCTAGGCTTGTGTCTCTAGGCTCATGTGTCTAGGCTTACGTATCTAGGTTCATGCCTCTAAGCTTGGGCTTATGTATGCAGACTCACATGTCCATATTCATATATGTAGGTTCACACCTCTAGACTTATGTAGCTCATGCCTCTAGACTTACGTCTACAAGCTCATGCCTTTAGGCTCACATATGCAACCTCACATATCCAGATTCATATATGCAAGTTCATGGCTCTAAACTTACATTTACAACCTCACACCTTTTTTGTATATGAACTCAGCTTACCTACTTTCTTTGTTTGAAATGAGTCTACCTAGGATACGAAAATCTAGAAACTCGGCTTATGACAAGGTTGATGTGTAATTATTGGTAATAAGTATACCTAATTCTCTAATAATTATAAATCTAAGAACTAGGCCTATGACACAATTAGTGTGCCGTTATTGGTAATAAGTGTACCTAATTCTCTAATAATTACAAAGAAAAATAAATTTTCTTCAAATTTATAGCTAGTATAGATCATATGCTAAAATCTTCCAAGGACATGGATATGTGTGCCCGTATAAGTCTTTAAAGTATTAATAATTGGTCCACATTATATTTGGTATACCTATCTCTAGGCTCACATCTATTGGTTCATGTGTTAAGGCTCACAGGCGGCTAATGTGTCCAGCGAGGCTCATAGCTCAGGTGTCCAGACTCATGGCTCATGTGTCTAAACTTACATCTTTTTATGTACAACTTTCGTCTCATGTTCCCTATTAGAGAGCTAGTTTTGCCTTGTTTTGATAAATTTAATGATTTTTTAGACTTGATGGATGCGATTATAATGATCTTAATCTTAGTTAATTATTGTGATATAACTAATTAAGTATTTTTTGATGGTTTAGCATGCTTCTAATCTACCAATTCCAATAATGCATGAATAAATTATAAAAATATATATAATGCATAAATAAAAATCCCACTCTAATTCAACTAATGGAGCTTACTGCTCATGTTTGAGTGGATTCCACTCCTAATCATAGTTGCTAAGATAATCTTGGATCAAAGCAATGAAATATAAGCCTCTTCAACTTCAATTTTATGCAAATCACAAAAACAGAATTTGTCCTACTAATATATGAAATAACTTCAAATCAAAACCAAACACATAAACAAATACATCCAATGCTCCAAAATCGTATATTTTTTTAAAGTGTGACCTCCTAATCAACACCGGGAAATATTAGGAAATCCAAATAGCTTGAAATGGATGGAAAAATATAGCTAAAAGCCCTAGGCTAGTCCTCGATAATGGCGCCAAATATGTTCAAGTCAAGAGCTTACCTTAGCCTTGCCGAACCATGTGTCATTGGGTCTTGCCTTCAGCTATAAATGCAACTTCCTATTGTGGATTCGCTAGCTCGTCCGTCGTGTCCTCACTGTATTATCACACCCAAATGCTCCTTACCAAAGGGATGAAGGGAAAGTTCTCAATGCCTAGATGGAGGCAAGAAGAGATGGTCCTTTGTGATGGTTCTCTTTCACAAAAGGTGGGGGAAGAAGATGAAGAAGCTAATGTAAGAAGAAAATCTACAATTAAATCTATCTAGCATGTATCCATCAAGCAAGATTCAATAGTATGTAAGAAGAAAATCTACAATTGAATCTATCCTAGAGCATGTATCCATCAAGCAAGATTCAATAGTATATAAGTAAGCAAGAAGAGGAAAGAAGAAGAGCTCATAAGAAAAGTATTTTCAAGGGAATAATTGTGTCTTGCTTATTGTCAAAAATAACTTATATATAAATGAATACTTTTCACACTAGCTTGACCAAACTTAAAAAATGGTCTAGCCTCTGTTACTAGTGTTAAGTAACTATGTATGTACTAAGTCCATAGACTTTCCCAATTTAACATTAAGTATATGGTAAGGCTGCTTTATATGCTCTTTATATGTTCTAGCACCATTTTACAAAATTTAAGTTATAATTGTTCATGTGGGTAAGATGGCAAAGCACCTTATGGTTGGTCAGGCGGGTGAAACCATGTTAACCAATGAAGTGGTTTAACAATTAAGTACCTAGAATATGTAGTTAACACAAGACTACCTTCTTGATCTCAATTTAACTAAGTTCCTACAACCAAATTACCTTTACAAAAAATCAGGTTCAGAATACTCTTTCAAGAGTCATCCTAGCTTCCTGTCGGACACTCTTGGAGGTGACTACAACCATTGGGAGTTGTGTTGGTACATTGTTTATCTAGAGAAGAGAGGGGATGGGGTTGTTAGTGTAATGAATAGAAGTTAGTGGAGTACATCACCAATCTCACATACATTGAGCATACATTACCAATCTAGCATACATTGAGCATACATTATATAGATTATCACCATACATTGTCACTGTTTATCTCATACATAGAATGGTCAAGAGCTACTTGTTTTTTACACCAACTTTGAGTAAGTATTACTCACACATGCTTTAACCTTTTACTAATCTATCTTTACATCCATTTAGTATCCATATACCTTATCCAATTATTAAACTTCATAAAAGAGAGCTCTTGAAAAGACCTTGAGAAAGGCCTTCAAATTAACACCTCAAATGTGCAATAAAAAACTATAATAATAGTATGTTTTAGTGTAAAACTATAGTTTTGGTTTCTTGTTGGTTTGATTTCTCCTGAATTTTAGCACCAATCCAATGTTTTTCTTACTTAAAAATTGGCTTAACATATTGCTAAACATGTGCCCGAGTGCCTTGCCCTAATCAAGGGCTCTATGAATAATTAGAACCCCCTTCTATTGGAGAATATTTTGCCTACTAATATGTGTCTTTGGATCTCTTACCAAGCTTCCATCGCTTCACCTATACCACATATGTATATAAATGATGGCTAGGTCATGAACAATACATGTACCAAGTCTTGAGTTGAATGGAGCTTCCAAATCTTATCTCTGATACCAAGTCCTGAGTTGAATGGAGCTTCCAAATATTTCTCTGATATCAAGTCGTGAGTTGAATGGACATTCCAAACCTCATCTCTTATACCAAGTTCATTAGGTAGCCTTTGGACATCTTTTGGGCCTTGTAATAAGGATTCCTAATTTTTAGGTATTAAGGCTAATTTTGAGCATTCTTAAGGAGACAAGGGCAATTTGAAGAGGCCTATTTGGAGCCTATAGTTTTCTCTTTCTAGCCTATAATTCCCAACCAAAAGTTTAGGGTCTAAAATAGTCATTTTCTCTCTTTTGCACTTTCCACATTACCAAGCTCTAAGGGGGTGGCCAAAATAGTGATTTTTTTTTCCATTTTGAAATTTTTTTATCTTTGAAACTTATCCCACACCCTTATATATATCAAAAATTCAAATTTCAACCTCCATTTCCCCCCCAAAACCTCCTCTATCCCCTTAAATGTGACATCTTTTTCTCCCTCATTTATTGCCTCCACTTCCCCACCAAATCACCCTCATTTAATGCCTCCAAATTATCATATCACTTTTGTAAGATTCCCCCCTTCCAAAATAGGGAAAACACTTAAGATAGTCCACTAAGTCTTATCTTGGAGAAAATTTCCTACTCATCGACACCTTGACCATGCAGAGATTCAAGGATACGATTCATAGGTAAGACCTAGTTCTATCCCACAGGGGGAGCGTGGTCTTCTAAAAATCAAATCACCCATACGGTAATTGATCATAATTTGGGCAACTACTAGTCTTGATTCCTAGAGACAACGCTTTTTCCTCATCCATGCAAGGCACAGCCCGCTGGCCTAGTCTTCTAGAATAGAATTGCCTATTTATCTAATGTAGGGCTTTCACTTAATATGTTGGAAAGCTACCCGACTAGTCGGGTCCACCCGTCTCCGTAGGATGGTGCCGTCGAGGCATTCCATCCTCCCACTTTCCACCCTACTCATGTGTCAATTTGTTTTCTAATTAATCCTACCACACTGTTTGACATAAATAAACATGTTCCTTAATTAAGGCCCTTTTCACAAGGTTTGTTAAAACAGCCTTTTTCCATAGTACAATAATGCCAAAGACAAGATTTATATAAAAAAAATTTATACATGAATCAATTTCATACAAGCCAAACTGGCTCTCTTATTCTTTTCCTTTATACTGCCGATGATCTAGAATTCGGCCTTCCAGCCTCTATATGCTGGGCAAAACCCTACGGGACCATACACGACTCAAGCCGACTTGTCGCCCTCTCAGGCTCCGTCGCTCGATCCTCCCGCCCCTCAGAGGGATGTTTGCGCACTAGGGTGGGCTAATTCACCGCACTAGCCTCTGGGCCCTTAGAACTAGGTAGTATCACAACTCGCCTCAATCGGCGAACCTCATTCTCCCAATGGTATGAGGGATACCACGGGCCAACTCCGGGCCTTACTAACATCTCCGTCGTCCGGCTACACAAGCACAAGAACGGGGCAGCATCGTCAAGGCAGGGAGAAGTTGTACCTGTACCTTAATTTAGCCAAGATAACAATCCATTTACTCAACTAAACCATCAGACTAGAATCCATGTTACCTTCTTAAGAAAACAATCCTTTTCATAAAGATTTTTGCATTTCAACTTGAGATTGCGATAAGACATTCTTTATTTAAGGCCTATGCTATTGTTTAAAAGAATACAAACTTTAACTAGTAAATCAATCAAATAGATCACTATTAACGATTATTTGGGCAACTACTAGTCTTGATTCCTAGAGACAAAGCTTTTTCCTCATCCATGCAAGGCACAGACGCCGCCGGCTGGCCTAGTCTTCTAGAATAGAATTGCCCGAGAACCTATTTATCTAACGTAGGGCTTTTACTTAATATATTGGAAAGCTACCCGACTAGTCGGGTCCACCCGTCCGTAGGATGGTGCCGTCGGGGCATTCCATCCTCCCACTTTCCACCCTGCTCACGCGTCAATTTGTTTTCTAATTAATCCTACCACACTGTTGACATAAATAAACATGTTCCTTAATTAAGGCCCTTTTCACAAGGTTTGTTAAAACAACCTTTTTCCACAGTACAATAATGCCAAAGACAAGATTTATAAAAAAAAGTTTATACATGAATCAATTTCATACAAGCCAAACCGGCTCTCTTATTCTTTTCCTTTATACCGTCGATGATCTAGAATTCAGCCTTCCAGCCTCTACATGCTGGGCAAAACCCTACGGGACCATACATCTCATCGTTGGCCGCTGGGGCGAGGACTCAAGCTGGCTTGTTGCCCTCTCAGGCTACTTCGCTCGATCCTCCCGCCTCTCAGAGGGATGTCTGCGCACTAGGGTGGGCTAATTCATCCCACTAGCCTGGGCCCTCATAACTAGGCAGTATCACAATCACTCACCTCAATCGGCGAACCTCATTCTCCCAATGGTATGAGGGATACCATGGGCCAACTTCGGGCCTTACTCTCCGTCGTCCGACTACACAAGCACAAGAACGGGACAGCGTCGTCAAGGCAGGGAGAAGTTGTTCCTGTACCTTAATTTAACCAAGATAACAATCCATTTACTCAACTAAACCATAGGACTAGAATCCATGTTACCTTCTTAAGAAAACAATCCTTTTCACAACAAAGATTTTTGCATTTCAACTTGAGATTGCGATAAGACATTCTTTATTTAAGGCATATGCTATTGTTTAAAAGAATACAAACTTTAACTAGTAAATCAATCAAATAGATCATTATTAACAATTAATAGAGAAGTCGAGGCCATACCTCAACCCCTAAGAATGATATGTAATTGAAAAACAAAATATGTATATACCTTATAGAAATTTATCCTTTATCGTCACCTTTGCTCGATAACAAGAGCTTTAGAACTTGACATATGAGAATAGAGTCTTCTAATACCTTCTCTTACGATTGAAATCATCCAATCATCCCCAAGCTTTATCTCCTCTTACTACTCGTACTGTGACTTTTCTCTCTTTCGAAGGTCTATGGCAAAATAGCCTTCTCTTGCAAGGCTACGGCATACTATGCTTTCTTTAAATGAAAAGCTATGGAGTTTTGGTCTCTTCCTCCGAAAGACCATAGCAATCTAAGCTTCTTTTCTAAGATATTAGATAAGAATGAAGGAATATATACATCTCAAGCTCTAGGATTACCTTGAGGCTACTTGCTGCCTTCTTACAGTTTTCCCTGTGTAGTAGAGACCCTGACAGAATCAGCAAATTGTTTCCGCCATAACTCTCTGATAAAAACTCAGAATATGGTCATATAACCAGTCAAAAGAACCAGAAGCCATCTGTTCTATAAGCTTACGTGGGTAGAATAGGCAAAAACGTCTGTATATAGCCACAACGCATTGCTTTCCCATATTTTTAGTATGCATGGACTCTAAATATGACCTCTTATCACCTAAATTCAAATTTCTATTTTTGGAGATACTTATCTCTTAATAGAACAATTCTTGTCTTCTTATTTCTTTTAGGATTTTTGGAGCTAATATTTTTATTCTAACACTTTTCTAATGTTTCTAGCCTTATTGTCTCACTCTTCTCTAAGTACTCTCTTTTTCCTTATTGAAATCTATATTAAAAGAGACACATACATACATGGCTTGGGGAACCTTACAACTTTCCACATCATCATTCTCGCAACTAGGTGGGGGCCAAAAATAGTGAATTCTTGTCTTCTTATTTCTTTTAGGATTTTTGGAGCTAATATTTTTATTCTAACACTTTTCTAATGTTTCTAGCCTTATTGTCTCACTCTTCTCTAAGTACTCTCTTTTTCCTTATTGAAATCTATATTGAAATCTATATTAAAAGAGACACATACATACATGGCTTCGGGAACCTTACAACTTTCCACATCATCATTCTCGCAACTAGGTGGGGGCCAAAAATAGTGAATTCTTCTGCTTTAAAACTTAACCCAAACCCATATATATATATAGTGAATTCTTCTGCTTTAAAACTTAACCCAAACCCATATATATATTTATATTAAAAGAGACACATACATACATGGCTTGGGGGACCTTACAACTTTTCACATCATCATTCTCGCAACTAGGTGGGGGCCAAAAATAGTGAATTCTTCTGCTTTAAAACTTAACCCAAATCCATATATATATATATATATATATATAATTTATTTTTTGAACTCAATTTCCACCTTAAACCATCTCTACCCTACCTTTTTCCCTCCAAATCAGCCTCCTCTCTCTCTCTCTCTCTCTCTCTCTCTCTCTCTCGCTCTCTCTCTCTCTCTCTCTCTCTCTCTCTCTCTCTCTCTCCTGTGAGCTAATGGCCTACATACACACAATCCCTCTCTCTACTATCAACTCCCCCTCCCCTCTCCTCTCTCTCTCTCTCTCTCTACATATATATATATATTGTGCTTTCATGCCATTGTCACTCTCTCTCTACTGTGCTTTCATGGCTTAACATCAACATGGAGTTGTTAATCCAACATTACTTGGCCTATTAATTCTTTTATCCACTTGGAGCTTGTCTGATTTTCTGACTTGTCACCTAAGTAGAATCATGGCCTTGTGTGAAATCACCAATGCGAATGTGCCATCGCAACAACGCAATGTAGATTTTCATGTTCGAGTGTTGAAAGAGTATGCATCTTTGGACAAGGGTCATCTCATAGAACAAGAGAAGATTGCACGGAGATAAGGTGGTCACACAAATGTGGATTTGTGGGTTGATGGAAATCTATACCCAGCAAACCCTTCTGCGAATACCCATAAACTTTTAGAGAGTTGCCTTCATTTATTCATTATGTGGGAGATGGGAACAATGGGATGGTTGAGTATTGCAAGAGATTATCAACAAGTCATGCTGAAGTATTCTACTTGTCCTCACAATCGCATGCTCTATAAGGTACGTTAGGTGGTTTGCACCAAGCCCTACTTCAGTCTCACGCTAAGGTTAAGGAGCTCAAGGATACAAATCGAGAGGGTGCAGCATGCATTGAAAAGCTAACGCAGACCATCGACCACATGAAGAGCACCCCTATTGGAGCTAAGGAGTGTAAGAGGCCACTCACCACATTGAAACACTTGTTGTGGGAGGGGGTGCTCGTAATAAGCAAAGAGTTCACGCGTAGCACGATATGTCTCTTAACCATTCCACTCGTAATGTTGATGCACTATCAGTGCACTTCCAAGTTTGAAATGTCAATGCTTTCTTTTTGGTTTGTAGGGTATTCCTCCAAGATGTTACATGTGTTGTAAGTATCGGGACTGTTAATGAGCTCTTGCGCTCGATCACAAACGAGGAAGCATGTGCTTAAAATTATCAAGTATCTGCATGGCAAGAAGATACATTTGGTGGTGGCCAATAATATCATGTACGAGATAGCCCAAACTATTAGCAGCAGTGAATGAAGTTGTTAATGTGTGCGATGAGGTAGGCATTAGCACCAAGGGCTATAAGGCACTTCATGAGATGCTAAGAGACCCCCTTTGTAAGAAAGGTATCACACACACCCTTTTTTCACCGCCTAAGAGGGTATCATTAGCTAAGGGAGTGAGAAATGAAGACGCCAAATGCAGGATTGGTGAGTACTATCACATCCATGACATCCTCTCCATTGGAGCATGGGGCAAAAGAAGACCGCACATGATATGGTCTCATTCCCTTATAACGAATTCAACAATATATTTGTAGACCTGCAGATGCTACAAAAGGCTATGATATTATTCTACGGATTGCCTGCAGGATGTGAGTGGGGTTTGTAACATTATAATGTTTTTGTTCATGTGCACATTTTCACTAAGAGCATAACATTGTGTTTGTTTGTGGATTTCATAGGTCAAACAGTCTCATTCATTTT
Source organism: Cibotium barometz (assembly GCF_041138505.1). NCBI lineage: Eukaryota > Viridiplantae > Streptophyta > Polypodiopsida > Cyatheales > Cibotiaceae > Cibotium > Cibotium barometz. Next base: position 51,013,693 of record NC_141047.1, read on the forward strand.
GAAGTTCGAAGAGTGTTAGATAGTGAGGAAGGAGGCTAGTGAGAGTAAGTATTACACTCATGAGAACTGCGCTATGGCAAAAGCCTTTAAAGTTGGTGACGGTCTCATGAAGAGCTAGAGAGTGATGGAGCTGGTGAGATAGGGAGATTGATGGAGCTACTGATGAAGATGGTGATGAGAGCAAAACAAACACTAACTTTTCGTTTAGTATTTAATCAGAGAAAAAAATATGCAAGGAGATGCACGAGGTGCTAACATGGGTCTTTTGAAAAGATGTAGGGGAGAAGAGAGTGTGAGCTCTTGTAAGCACACACACACTCACACAAAGCCTAGAAAAGAACACACAAGGTGAGAAGCTGAAAATTCTTCTTCTTCTTCACACAACAAAAGAGGTCTACAAATAAGATTTAGTGACTAACACACACAATATATACAAGCAATCCATAATGTGAACACGGTAAGAGGAGTGGGTAGATGTCGACTAGTCGGTGTAGTCTAGCTGTAGAATCTTTGGCGAAGATATGTCGGTGCCAGCTACCAAACCTGCCAGTGATGTAAATGTAAAATAGTCATGCAGGAACCTCGTGAGTGTCAGCTCATGTTGAGCTTGGAATCTCAACAATCCCTCTCAAGCTAACTCCATCTTATGAACTCCAAGCATATCTCGAAATCTGCGGAGCTTCTCAGTTCCCAAGGCCTTTGTGAAGATGTCAGTGACCTGATCCTGTGTGCTAATGTAGGCCAAGTCAATGTCAGCCTGCCCAAGACTCTCTCCTTGATGAAGTGGTAATGTCCCTCAATGTGTTTTGTCTACACATGAAAAATTGGGTTCCTGGGCCAACTATATACTGCTAAGATTATCACAATATATGACAATCTTTCTCTTCACATGCAACCCTAAATCAGCAAAGTAGCTTGCGTAACCAAGCTACCTCACATGCTGCCACCGCAACTCCTCTATACTCTGCCTCTATATTGGACAAGGCAAGTGTGAGCTGCTTCTTACTGCTCCATGTCACAGCAGCACTCCCCAATGAAAACATAAATCCACTAGTAGAACTCCGGTCTGAGATGCTATCTACCCAATCTGCATCTGTGTACCCAATCCGCATCTATGTACCCATATAGCTCCAATGATACACCTGATGCATAAAACAATGCATAATCAACAGTGGCCCTCAAATACCGAAGCGTGCATCGCACACTATCAAGACGTAGTTTGCGCGGAGCCTACATAAACTGGCTTTCTAAGCCAACAGTGTAACTCAAATCTGGCCTACTAATCGTGACATAAATTAATCTCCCCACAATATTCCTGTACATAGTGGGATCGTCCAACACATAACGTGCATCCGCACTAAGCTTACCATTTTGATCTAATGGCACCGACATTGGCTTACAATCAACCATCCCATACTTCGTCAACATGTCCAATGCATACTGTCTCTATCCTTACAAAGCTTACATACATACTCTGGGTGACTTGTATCCTCAAAACCTAGCTGATCCATATACACCTCTTCTTGCAAGTCACCATGCAAGAACACATTTTTTACATCCACCACAATCACAACTCTCACAGTTGCCATCTTTGCAGCTGGGGTAAAGTTCTCCTCATGTGTCTGCGCATATCCTTTAGCTACCAATCTAGCCCTGTCCCTGCTTCTACTACCATCACTTTTATGTTCACCTTATACACCCACTTACAGCCAATATCTTTTTTCCCTTAAGCAATGGCACCAAATCCCAAGTCTCATTTCCATACAATGTATCTATCTCCTCATCCATAGCTTTCTCCCAACACATTTCCAATAGCCTCATCAAGACATGTGGGTTCTACAACCTGCATAACTTTTGCCATATAAGCATAATGATGTGCCACATAGCCATCATAAGAAGTCAATCTCTACATAGGGTTTTTGACTCTTCCGGATCTTCGTAGCTTTGCATTCCTTGCTTCCATAACTTTCTTCACACCAGGTGTCCTCATCATTGTTGCTGGAATCCCAAGCTCCTCTCATCAAGGCTCATTTCCAAGCCACTAGAATCTCCATCAACAAGAGAATGCCCTTCAAAAATATCAGGCATGCCAAGGGGCTCAACCACTTTCTCTTTGCCTTTATGTGACATACCAACTACATTTTCAAGAGTGGTATTATGACGCAGCCTACCACTCCATGGTCTATCAACAAAACTGCTCTCGATAAGGACTCTCCTGGTCCACTCAATGACTGTGAATGACCATTATGATGAAGAACATGCAGTTGGCAATGGCAAATTTGAGGAGAAAAAGGGCCGCAAAAATAGACCGTCTAACTTTTATTCTAATTGGCCTATCAAGTACAAACATGATATTTCTACAATTGTTAATGCAAGATAACTTTTTAATGCAAGTTTCATAGTCTGCGATTGAGTGTTTGATGTGATGAATGCTATACTCGGTCGATGAATGTAGAGTATGGTCAGCGGTCTAAGAGTTTACGCTATGCTTGATTGATAAATTTACGTGATTCTCGGTCTATGAGTTCACTATATTCATTTAAATGAAAGAACAACATGTGCAGAAGATGGGCCAGAAGGGTGCGAAAAGGCTTGTGCAGGAGGCCCGTATACATGGCATTTTTGCACCCCTCTCTGGTGCCTTTGGATTTCAATGTTTTATGCAATGTTTGTGGTTTTTTTGTGCAAATAGTGATGTTTACATTTAAGATGACTTAAAATTAGCTCATCTTAACTTAAAAAGCTCTTTGACATCGTGTTTCACATGATGGGCCAGAAGGGTGCGAAAAAGGCCTATGCGGGAGGCCCACACAAGGCATTTTTGTACTCCTCTGGCCCCTTTGGATTTCGATGTTTTGTTTAATGTTTGTGGTTTTTTTGTGCAAATAGTGATGTTTACATTTAATATGACTTAAAATTAGCTCATCTTAACTTACAAAGTTTTTTGATATCGTGTTTCACATGATGGGCTAGAAGGGTGCGAAAAAGGCCTATGCGAGAGGCCTGTATAGGGCATTTTCGCACCCCTCTAGCCCCTTTGGATTTTGATGTTTTGTGCAATATAAAAAGAGAATTTACAAACTCCACAAAAAGAACATAAAAAAACGACTCATATACAAACTTCACAAAAGATGAATTACAATTTGAAAGAGCCCATTTTTATATATTGCAGTACAGTTCGACAACGATTCATAGAAAACATTTTGAAAGAGATTGTTTACACAAGATTTTACATATAAGATGGTGGGATTCATCCTACAAGGTCTGTTCGTCAATGCTTTTTAGCTATGGGTAGCTCCAGTGTTAAGATGGCTTCTACTATGTCCTTGGGCGAGTTTTGACCTGCAGATTATGTAAGTCCTATTTGGGCCAACACCTTGCCTCTATAGTTGGTACCAAATGTAGTCATTACAAGAGACTTCTTAACTAACATCACATAGCTAATTGACTAGTCTAAAGTGACCATACATATCTGCTTTGACAATGCTTTCAATGCAAAAAGTGGGAAAGTGGCAAACGGGGTGAACTCCTTATGGATTATAAGAAAATCATCCACAGGGAGAAGGGGATTCTAATGGTTCAGGGCTGGGTATGGGCCATGGGAACTACACGTCCCCCTACCATGCATGGCCTAGCTGGCGACTTCCACCACAGCATGGCCTAGCTAGCGACTTCCACCACAGCTTCCTGATTTTTTTTCATCTTCATTAGCTTTGCATTCCAGATCAATCTTGGACCTCGTCTTATCCAAATATTCCCTCTTTGGACTCCCACCACCCATCTCCCGATACGGCACAACCGCAAGTTGGAGATTTTTATGGGCAGTCTGAAACTCCTCCTCAGTTTTACAAGAGCTTTTTCCGCATTCTTCATTGCCTCTAGCATGATTGCCACTATGTCCTACATGGAATCTATCTATGGTAGGAGGTTATTCTCAAGGTTTCCTATACCCGAATCATCTATAGGGAATTCGCATTTCACTTTGAGCATGCTAAGACACTCATCCATGAAAATCCCACAAGATTCTTCGATGTCGTGCAAAAAGAGTCTCCCCGGACATAAAGTTTCGATTTCTATTTTTGGAATGGGGGCAAAGTCATCTTCGTCTTCAACCGCCCTACCCCTAGAACTGGCCTTAAAGCGGTGAGGGTTCTCGGCCAACCCCTATGCACACTCGGGGAAGTCTTTTTGGATGAGCACTAAGTCACTAGGACTAGCAGCCTACCCTGTCTTCCTCACCCTTCTCTCTATGACAGCCCCCCAAGGTGTAGCTAGGGGAGCTCAACCTCACCTTCCTCCTCTCCTTCTCAGAAATGTGAAAGACAAAACATGCCAACCATGAGAGGAAGTGCTGGCCAATATCCAATTTTTCGAGCTTGCGGACTTGTTTTTTTTCAAGCTCTATGAAGTGATCTGAGAGTGCCACCATACCTTTAAATCTTTTAAGCCATTTGTTGAAGGATTTTTTATTGTGTGCTAGGTGCTCGAGTAGTTTACATGGCACCCACAAGCCATCATCATCTCGTAATGCCAGTGAGTGCGGCCTCAGGTGGGTCTCCATATAGGTGAGCACGTCAACAAATAGATCTGAGTGCAATTGGATGGTGGAGGTCCAGTCAACCATGCAAGTGAACATAGCGTGCACATGCGTGGCCTTAGGGAAGTCACTTTATCACATATGAAGTCCATGAATTTCTCTACGGGCGTCATGATGAGGAGGGCTATTTAGGTGCTTTGGTGCTCTAGAGAGTGCGAAGAAAAAAATGACACATAAAAAGGGCCTTGGGTATTTATAAAAGGTGTATGTCCTATCACACGACCAAAAAAGGTTTGTGTCCTATCACACTAGACCCAAAAAAAAAACGCAGAACCATATTTTCCAAAATTGCATGAGTTGAAAAATAGGTTGAGCAAGACCAAGCACACAAAAAAAACCAAGTATGAAAATAAACCAACCATACCACAAAACCACAATTTCAATAAACCAAATTGTCTGTTCATAATAAGTATCGTAGAAAGTAAATATATTTATAAAATTCATATACAAGAAAATTCTAAATCATAAAAGCTTATGTCAAGACTCAAAGAACAAGCCTTGCTTATTTTTACTAAGCTTGGAACAATTAGCTTAAGGTTGTAACTTTGAATGAATTTAGAGATTTGATACCTAAGGATTTGATGGTTAAAAGGGTTATGTTTTATGAACTACATAGCTCAATGAAGCTATAACCCTACCCTTAGATAAGTCCTTATAAGACTGAGATGAAATAAAAGAGATGTTAAGGTAACTATAAGAGGGAATTACTAAAGGGCCAAAAGCCAACGTTCAATGATAAATGGATAAATATATTCTATTTTTAAGATCCATAATGCATGAGACACTTTGGCTTATTGTTATTAAAGTTTATACATCCCAATTTATTGTTTTAAAGCTAGAAAGCTCAACCCCGGTTGGTTGAGAGTGTGTTGTTGTGTAGCAGATTATAAGTTCAAACCACCCTAGCATGTAGACTAGGAGAAAATCTAGTATAACACATTATGTTATATAATATTATACTTATATACTATATAAATATACATATGCAAATTATATGTAGTATTGAACATCGTTTTATTTATCCTACTAATTAAGTTGTCCATTTTGACCAAATAGAGAGAGAGAGAGAGAGAGAGAGAGAGAGAGAGAGAGAGAGAGAGAGAGAGAGAGAGAGAAGGGGGGGAGGGAGGGGGAGAGCTTAATAAATTAGTAGGTGGTAATAACCATTTTGCTTTCACCGTGATGTCACAACTTGGTGGACACTAAACAATCTCAAACAAGGATTTCACTTGATTGCATTTTCAAAGCGTAAGAAAGGTTTTCATGAAATGGCTTCACATTTTTCCACTATAACAAGTGAAGTTTTATGAGAGTGGGTACCCCAAGCTTTCGCACCCCAGCGTCAATAGAGACCTAGAAAGCTACCTTTGCTAATTTGACATTCCTTTGTATATCTCTATATTTTATCCCTACACACAAAATTCCACTCCCCTCTATCCCACTCGAGCTAACTAGTTTTGAAAGCATTCCGCTAGTTGAGCTGGCGCCTTTGCCTTTCAGCTTGATTCACTGCTGCAAATCTTGGAATGACGGTTCAGCCTATTCTTTTTCTTTCTTTGTCAGCGGTATGAAAGGAATGGCGGTAAAGCATACAAGTGGTGGGATAAGCTTGGAGTCTAAAAATCGTCCTACTACATGGGTTGAATTGAATTGTGAGAATGAGAATGTAGGAATTGTTATATCTGGTAGTGATACCGCCATTAAAGAAGGAGATATGGTCAAGCACACTGGATCTATTGTGAATGTTCATGTAGGAAAGGCCATGCCAGGTTGTGCAGTTGATGCGTTAGGAGTACTTATTTATGGAAAAGATGGGGCAGCCATTAGATCATCTGCGGTCGAAAGAGGCAAGGCCAGAGTTGCATATATGCATGGGACTTACTAGAACCCGTGAAGGGAGGCCAATAGATGATGCCACTAGGATAGATTTGGACCTACTACCTCTACTTTTGGGAGGCATGGGTGCTAAGTTAGATTAAGTATGCATAGATGTGTTGACGGGCTTCTCCATGTTGTGAGCTCCCTTAGGAGGTGGAGATGATCCATGTCTAGCATGTTTACTAAATAGGTGGGGCTTGGTCTTGTATATACCGGTACAACTTGGGCACATGGACATAAGCTTGTATATCTAGTTTTAGTGGTCAAGGGTGGGCTAGTGGTCAATCATGTGTAGACATGGTTCTAATTTGGTGCATGGATAATTTCTTGGTTCTAATCATGGAAGCTTGCTTGCTGCATGGATAATTGCAACAAGGTGGCGTTCTAAGGCTGAGGTTGATCATAGACTGTAAAGGTTACTGTAGAGGTTGAACACCATGCTAGAGAGAGAGAGTCAACGACAGCTGTGCTTGTTGCTATAGCTATCACACAAGGAAAGTGGGTTGGATGAGATGCACTAATGCATAGGTAGCTCTGTGGTGGAAGGCAAGGGCTTTAGCGCATAAAGGATTACACTTTGCCAGTAGCCTTGTTTCTTTTTCTAGACAGTTGGCAAGGTGGGCTTCCCATGGCACTAAGTAAAACGGGATCATTAAAGCCCCCCCTCAATATGGGATCAACGATCACAAATGATCCCAATATTGCCCACTGCCATATTTACACCATCAGATATAAAATAAAATAAACTACACCATCAGATATTTTCCCACTGCCATATTTACACCATTAGATATAAAATAAATTAAGGAAAATTTTAAACTAGGGATAGTGAGTTAAGGAGGAAGTAGACTATGTAAACTAGGGTGTAAAATAAGAATTTTGAAATTTATGGTTTGTAAAAAAGAGGGACTACAATGTTGGAGGATAGTATAGTGGTTTAATGCTTGTCTCTCTACATAAACTAGGGATAGGGAGTAGACTAAGTAAACTAGGGATAGTGAACTAAGAAGGGAGTAGACTACGTAAACTAAGGTGTAAAATAAGAATTTTGAAATTTATGGTTTTAGACTTTGTTGGGGGATACTATAGTGGTTTAACGCTTGTCTCTCTACACTCAAAGTCTCGACTTTGAACCCTAAGATCTTTTTTGCTATTGAAACTTCACACTTAGAAAATTAGGGTTGCAAGTTTTTTTGGGCATCACACAATCCCTACTTTACTTTTTTCCTAGTTTAATATTCTTAGTTTACTTTTTTCTCTTCACAAATCAATGATCTTCAATCCTTAGTGAAGATATCTATATTAGCCTCGCAAGTCGATGTAATTCTTTCAATCCTCACCAACAAGTGGCTACTTCAACATAGAAACAAGAGTCTATATGACTCAATTCTTATACTTCATGATGAAAATCTGCTTCTAAGAGCACTTAAATATACATAAAAACATAAAAATCACATGGGCAGAAGAAGACATGATCAGGTCCTACTTAACAAAATTTGACAAGAATCCTGCCACACACAAAGGGACATCATCACAAGCCATTAACTTCAACACAGAAACAAGAGTCTATATGACTCAATTCTTGTACTTCATGAAAATGTGCTTCTAAGAGCACTTAAATATACATAAAAACATAAAAATCACATGGGCAGAAGAAGACAGGATCAGATCCTACTTAACAAAATTTGACAAGAATCCTGCCACACAAAGGGACATCATCACGAGCCATTAACTTCAAATGATGAATGTCGCTTCAATGAATTAAATGAGGAACTAAGAATCACCATCTCGTTCTGATGATTAAGTCTACGTTCCTCCGGATCATTCTCTCTCTTCTCTCCCATTATTAACATCTCTTAGTGTCCCCACTGACAAAAATCACATGTAACCTTGCTGATGATTGCCAAAAACAAAGTGAGTAAAAAGAAAAAGAAAAAGAAAAAAAACCCGACTCACACAAATATAAAATGCAATCATTCGCAAAAACCCCCCACCCCATTAGGAATTCCCAATTTACACAACTAACCTGTTTATTCATTAACTAGTCTTTCTTATTCCTTCCTTCCGGCGGAGGAACAAAGACCATTGAGTGTTTCAACATCAAAGCCATTGACAAAGCTTGTTCATTCTCCCCACATAAAAGTCTTCAACAACACGATCACGAGGACGCGAGCGTCATCACAGGAAGGGGGGAGTGTTAATCCAATTCTAAGATTATCTAGAGCTACCGCCATTATCTTACATCAAGGAGTCACGATAGTAGATACACCAAAGGGTCATACATTCAAGATATCAAGCAATAGTGTCCAAAGCTACAACTTGGACGAGCACCCGTAATGGTGTGACGGAGTATTTATGGCGATTCCTGCTTCAAGAGCATGTGGTATCAAGTTAGGATGAAGTCCTAAGTGATGTACTTCATGGATATATTATGAGAGTAGTCATTGTAATAGCAATAGGCCTCTTATGAGCCTAAAGTGCCCGACCGGCCATAGTTTAAGTGAGTGTGAACACTTATGGCCATGTATATAAGTGAATTTCTCTCATAATACAACATACTCTCCCATTGTGCAATTGAGTCTTGCTCTTGCTAATCTCTCTTCCTAATGCATGCTAGTGAGTGTGTGTGAGTGAAGTGAGGTGAGAGGAGGGACGAGGACCCGTAGTGCAACGCGCGGCGGTGTGACAACGCTCACGGGCGGGAGACGTGGTGGAATTGCTTCTCAAGGAGTTGTAGAGCTTGGAGACCTTGAGGGTTACGAGCTCGGCCATTGGAAAGATCCTCACGAAGTTGCAGTTCACCAGGTAATCTCTTTTTGGATGTATTTCAAGGAGGGTTAGGGTGAGCCTTAACAAAGATTAAGGCTGAATCATTCACACCTTGATTAGCTTGTGGCCTGTTTCTCAAGAATATTGGTGCCTGTCCATCCTCTGAGATCAAGGTTGTCCTTCTCATCTTCAGGCTTATGGCTTGTTTGAGGTAAGAGTAGATTGATAAAGCTCAATTTCTTACCCCCCTAGATGGCGATAGACATCGACTCCGAGTCCCAATCCATCCCTAGGGCTGCACTCAAGGGGAAGGAGAAGATCATTATACCACTCTCTGTGTGGCATGGATGTCCTGGAGTGATGAAACACCACAAAAATCTGAATGGGAGCCACTGTCTCCTTGAAAATAATTATTCCTTTGATAGGGAGGCATCGAAAGAAACTATAATCCACTGGCTTCCCAAAGATCGTTGGGGGGGGGGCTTGGTGACTTTGGCAAGAGAGCCCTCACTGAGGAGGCAACGATGGTCATCTCCATCGGCTCTGAGAAAAGCGATGAATCAAGCAACAAACTAAACTTGTCAACTGCCTCCACTCCGAGTCTAGCATGGTTGGAGGGTAGCGAGAATTCTCACGAGAGGCAGAGGGAGGGAGGAGAGTAGGCTCCAAAGGAGACAGGGCTGGGGAGATGTTACAGGGAGGGTTGGAGACGAGGGTAAGGGAAGAGGAGGGGGGGAGGAGGCAGAGGGGGACATGGAAGCTACGAGAGGTGGGAGAGGGAAGCGAAAGGTATTGAAATCCATGGTGCCTTCACTAATACAAGTAGATTAATATAATCACATACTAATGATGAATGATTACACTAAGCTAAGGTGGATTGTGTCTCATTACACCCATGATGATGTGTGTATACAATAGACACAAATCAACTAGGTTCCAAGATAGATTAGCTTGGACTCATAGAAAGACTTGAGATGTGTGCAGCTGCTTTTGCATGTTCCATGCATGTGAGATAATCTAGTTTTACCATATGGCTTCATGCTCACCTACTCACTTCCTACCTCTACATGTGCTCTATAGCACCACACTTCTCAAGACCCCCTGTTGGTGCCATATCTCTAGGCTACTCAAGGTGGTCAGTTGTGAGTTATAACAAACATTACCCTCCCTGTGTGCTCAACTGGCTACTCTTAGGTGGTCAGGTAGATACATACAACAAAAAAAATGAAATGATAAGATGGGTGTTTACTCATATGGTGACCTTTCTTTTACAATAGATGGCTAGAGTAGTGGTGGTGTTGAGCTAGTCACTAGGGATCTCTTTGTACTTGTTGGTGGTTGAAGTAGTCCCCATAAAGTTGTATTCGCTTTTCTTCAATTTGCAATCTTCTTCTTTATGCTCGAACTTGTTGCATTGATTACACTTTGGCTTGTCTTTGAACCTGCATTCATTTTGAAAGTGTCCTTTCCTACCAGGATTGTGATACTTCACATTGCTTTTGTTGAACAATGTATGCTCAATGATGTTGGGATTTTTTTCTTTTAATTCTCTCTCCTTCTCCAAGAGGGAGGAGGCACATCCATCAAATGTTGGCTCTAGTAGATTCTTCAAGGTTGTGACAAGTGCATTACATTCCTTTGGCATCATTTTTAAGATTATTGCAACTACATCTTTATCTCCAATCTTACCATCTATGCCATCTAACTGGGTCATGATGCTTTTCGTTTTATCGACAAACTGAGCCAAAGACTCATTGAAGTTCATTTGTAGACCATAGAATTCAATCTTTAAGTGAATTTCCTGGTCCTTTACCTTAGCTCCAAACACGAGATTCAATGTATCCCATGCCTCTTTTGTGTGTTCTTTAGAGTCAATGTGATCAATAAGACTAGGGCCCATATGTAAACTAATTAGTGACAATGATTGCTTATCTTTTTCAATCCATCCGGCACATTTTCCTTAAAGATTTTTCCCAATTTCTTATGCATTAGAAGGTGTTTCATTTTTGTAGCCCTGATGTGGAACCCTTCCCCATCGAACTTCTCTACATGCGAAGTGATGCTTGTTGATGTTTCCATAATGAGAAGGTCTTATCAATAAACTTATGATGCTTCAATTGGTAGTGTCTATTCTCATATAACTTGGCAAATGTGGGTGCTTTAAACAAGATGAAATGCAAGTAGTGCATGTACTTTCAATTTTTTAATTTTTGCTTCTAGAGCTTCCTAAGGATAGCCCCAATGCAAAGTTAGTTCTTTTGATGTTTAAACACACTAAATGCAACCCTAATTGCTCAATTGTATCCCCAATTGCTTCTAATTTTTATTAACTATACGTTAATTATCCTACTTAGTCTTACTCGTCGCGCAATGATTAATACCAACTGATTTTGGAGGATTAAATTGAGCATAAGAGAGACCACATTGATGGGGCTTTTTGCATGAGCTTGTTTTGCTTGAAGTGTAGAAGAGGCCTATGTAGAAAAAATTAGCTCAAAGCTCTAAAAAAACAAGCGCATTTTCCCTAAACCCGGTGATTGGTTTTCTTGCCAAGTTTGGGAATGAAATGGAACAAGATTTGAACTGAGCACTCCTCTTATGATTGCTAACGAGCACCTAAAGGGGCTTGCCCTAATTTCAAAGCACACACGACGAATGATGCAAAACGACATTGTTTCACAAAAAAATGGGCTGTTTTGGCGGCAAAATTGCTCAATTCCTTTGAGCTCAAGGTTAGAAATAGTGCAATCAAGAAGCCTCTAAGGTGGCTTGGGCAATGGTGATGAGAATAGTGAGAAATCAACTCTCCAAATTTTGGCCACAAGAGGCGAGAAGGGGATAATGTAGGATTAGTGAAGCTAATGGGATAATAGTGCTAATATAAGTATAAATTAATGCAATGGAGGGTTAGAGAAGCTAATGGGATAAGGGGAAGCTCTAATACCATGTTGAAATCCATGATACCTTCACTAATGTAAGTAGATTAAGCTATTCACATGCTATAATGATGATGATTACACTAAGCTAAGGTGGATGGTGTCTAATTACACCCATCATGATGTGTGTGTGCAATACACTCAAATCAATTAGTTTCCAAGATAGATAAGCTTGGACTCATAGAAAGACTTGAGATGTGTGCAAGTGCTTGTACTTCCATTGCTTGAAAATGACCCCTTCTATATGGGTAGAGTACATCTTTGCTTGTTCCATACATGTGGGATAATCCAGTTTTGCCATATGGCTTCATGCTCACCTACTCTCCCTGCCTCTACATGTGCTCTATGGCACCACACTTCTCAACAGAAGGGAGGAATCCTCCTGAAAGGAAGGGTGCAAGGAAGGGCCCGCCACCAAAGGCTCAGTAGGGCCAAGAGGCCTCGATAGAATCTGGGGAGGAATCTCAGTGGGGTAAAAACCTCCAAACTGAGGGGGTTGGAGGTGGGTTTCTCAAGGTGATTAGGGGGGCCCATCATTGTGGGGTGATTGCTATGATAAATTCTTAAAATGGTTCTCTGACGAGACCATATCCTCCTATTCTCTGCCAGCATGGCGCACTCGAGCGGCGCCACTTAGCTTTGGTGGGTGGTCAGTTGGTGTATTTGTCGTCTCATCGCAGGTCAATGGTACTCTCCAACATTAGTGTGGCCACACGATCAAATCCTAGTGCTCTACTGCATGAGGGTCAGCTTCCCTCCTAGTCCCTTAAAGAGGATCTGAGCTAAGATCGGGAGGAACCATTGGGGCAGTCTCTTGGACTATTAACTGCATGAGGGCCAGCTTCCCTCCTAGTCCCTTAAAGAGGATCTGAGCTAAGATCGGGAGGAACCACTGGGGCAGTCTCTTGGACTATTAACAAGACAAGCTCTAGCGAGATGCCCCATCTGCCTACATGTGAAGCATTAGCTAGGAGGCTAGAGTACTCTACTCTCTACAGAATGGGGGCTCCATGGAGGCAAGGAAGAGATATGACGTGCAACGTTGTCTCTAGAGAGGCTATGCAGATGCGAAGGAAGACTGCCTTACAGAAGAACTGCAATGGTGGTGGAGGGGATTCCATCACTCTCCTAATAGCACCACCTATTACCCGGGAGAAGCGGTGGAAGGTATTCCTTCCTAAGTCATGAGAGGCAGACTATCATCCTCATGAGAAAGCCTGAAAAGCTAGCCAATGGGTTTGATGCTTGGTTAAAGCCATGTTACCACCTTGCCAAAAAAGGCCTGGGCCATCCCATAGTGCAACGGGGCTCAGCTGCATGACTCTGTCTGATGTGGCTGGTGAGTAAAAATCAACCTGGTAGTAGCCACGCTCCAAAGGATAAATATCAATAATCCTTCCAAGCGCACCAAAAGAATGCTAGCCTGTAAAAAATCCCTGAGATGTCTGCGCGTCGAGCGGCTACCAACAATATTACACACCAAAGTGGAGGCCTCTAAGGATGCAACTATCCAAGCGGGTAGTTGCAGGTCCTCTTCTGAAAAGGATAGGTAAGGGACGGTGGCCACACGGACATGGATGATGAGCGACTACCATGGATTCCTCTTGGGGGTTGTAGACCAAAAGAGGCCGAAGCTTGCCGAGAAGGACAAAGTTGCCCAAGAATTGGAAACCTGCCTTTAGATCTCACTAACACAGGAGATGCGAGAAAGGAAGAGGCAGCGGGAGGAGGAAAAATCAAAAGGACGTGCAAATGGGTGATAGAGAGAAAAGGGAAAAAGGTGGGGGGACGGGATTGGTCAAGGGCAGGGAGTGCAAGCAAGAGGCAAGGAAGGGGTGCAACGCACAGGGGGTGCAACGCACAGGAGGGGGAGAAGGTGGACGGTGGAGGGGCTAGGGCATAGGTTCAAGGGAGGAGGGCGGCGACAGCTAGCAAAAGGGGGGAAGATGATGGGGGCTGGGGGAGGAAGCGTGAGGGCATGCAAGGGTGGAGGTAGGTGGACACATGGGCAGCAAAAAGACTTGGCACAACAAGGGAGAAGGGGGAGAGGAAAAGGGGAGCGAGGGGCAAGTGAGAAGGAGGAGGGGGTGCGAGGGTGAGTTGGGGGAAGAAGGGAGAATGCGGGAATGGGAGGGGGGGTGGGAATGGCAAGCAGGGGGAGGACAAGTGATGGGAGGCAGGAACATGATGGGGGGGGCACTCACAGCTCACGGCATGACAACTCCATTTGGGGGTTTCTTTCCTACTTCATTCTTGAACTGAAAACAGAAATATCATGAAACTAAACCATTCACAAGCATTCAAAATGCACTTTGGCAATGCGGTGGGGTTATTCCCCGATAGCAGCGCCACTTATGGGTGCCTTAGCACTTTGGGGAGGGTGAAACCACATGTCGTGGGGCTTTGCCCTTCTGTACTTAGGAGCACAATAGCTCAACCAAGAAACCAACAAGTCGTGGCCTAGCACACAAATGCATGATTGGGGTGTGTCACTCACCTTGTGAGGTGAATGTAAGTCAGTTGGGATTCGCTGTGTAGAAACTCCCCAAAGCTCCACTCCATCACGTCGTCGCTGTCGCACTCCAGTAGAAGCTCGACCCTCACGCTCTCTCTCTCTCTCTCTCTCTCTCTCTGTCTCTCTCTCTCTCTCTCACTCACTCACACAATGGAGCATAGTAAGAGCTTAACACATATAAGAGATAAGTAAGGGAGGAGAGGAAAGGAGCACTCTCTTAGATTACACAAGAGAATGAGTGGTGAGAGGTACATTTTTCCTTTTCTGTGTGGCTTCTAGGGTCTACACTCTTGGTACATTTTTCCTTTTATATGTGGGTTCTAGGGTCTACACTCTTGGGCGACCAAAGTTAAAAATTAGGTCCTAAGGTTTATTCGACCACTCTAGCTTGTGTAAACACGTAATCCATAACTAGTACTCTCCACCCTAAGATCCCGTGGTGTGCCTTTAATAGACAAGCAATGATTACACATGCAAAATAATACAATATAAGGACATTCTAATGAAAACTGGCATTTCATCAACTTTTGCCAAAATTGTTGAAGATGGTAAGGTGGCTAGCATCGACATTATGGATGTCTCTTATGACATCGGTTTAATAAACATTAAGAGATAATGCATTAGATGATCATCCCATGGACTTTGAACATCTAGATAAGGCTAGGCTAAGTCAACATGAAACACAAACTAAAGTAGAGAGGCCTTGGACCTTTTAGAGTCATTGAAATCATGCCCCCAAGGGCAGACTGCATCGAACATCTAGATGGAGTGGAAATGCAAGGGTACTTAAACAGGAACAATCTCCAAAGATATTATGGACCCATTACCAACAAGGGGAGACTCTAGAGGCCATCCACAAGAAATAATAGAAACAATGGGAAGAGTGATCTTGGATATTAGTTACCCATATAGAAGCTAAGTTGAGGGAAGTCAAACTAAAAGGGACAAACTAAAAGGGAAAATGATAACTGCAAACATGACAAGTTTTGTACTTGTTATTGCAAGAAGAAGATTGGCAAGTGAAACTGGCACACATCTAGGTGGGTATGACCTCTGTGGAAGGCTTTGATAAAAAACTTGCTTTCCTTGATTGTGGTGCAATTTACAATCGCATGTCTTACAAGACAGGAGAGTCTTTGGGGAAATTGGCCTTAGATCCTTATCTCTACATATTAAAAAAATTTCACATCAAGATAGCAATTTTTATGTCATGCTTAAGGATATGATGCATGAGAACATATTGCTAGGCAAGTGGTGTTGGATGGGTGATAATAAATGTAAAATTGATTGGGACATATGCACTATATCACTTGGACTATCACTTAGACTTTCCACATGCATTATTGTGAATGTTTTAATAATTGATGGTGAGCCTATGCATAATATTGTATTGCATGAAGCTAAACCCGATGAGCTCTCAAACATCACTCTTTACCAACTCTTTTAATGCCGCTTAAAGAGGGAGCCAAGTGGTGGAAGTCCTTGTAAAGCATAAGCCCAAACAAATTCCTAACATTTTTCCTACATCGAGTTCAACCACAACAATAGCAACAACTAACAAAACTAACCAAAAAGCTCCCCCCACTAATACACAATCTTACAAAATTCAAATAGGTATGGGTCCATAAGGACCCAACCAATAACAAGGACAAGCTTACAAAGTTGTGGGTTTGCAACAAGAACCAACCACGTCAAAAGCCACAGGCTTAACAACAACACAAGGTAGCCTTCGCCTTCAATGAGATTATGACCATAGGCGAGCGCAATGCCAAAGAGGATTTTAGAGTGTCAGATTCACTTGATTCCTAAGGAGGGTGGCGAGATTTGGCAATGGAGATCCATCACCCTACTTTGGACTGCCTACAAGATTTTGGCCAAGGCCATCAGCTGATAGAGACTTCAACCCTTCCTCCTTGATTTGATTCATGATACTCAGACATGTTTTGTTCAAGGTCACAACATTCTGGACAACATCTTCACTTTTTGGGAGGCAAAAAATTCAACCAGGATGCGAAAGTAGGGATCTCATTTTGCTCCTTCTAGATTTCAAGAAAGCCTATGATAGAGTTGACTGGGACTTTCTGGAGGGCACGACATATCGGATGGGTTTTTTGGAGGAGTGGATCCGTGGTGTTTTCAGACTTTAATCAGCCTCTCACAGTTAGATTCTCATCCAAATTATATGGAGATCCGAGTGAAGAAGAAAAAAGGAAACTAGAAGCCCATCTTCTCTTGGGAATTTGCCCCTAGGAAGAGTCGTTGAGGCCTCTGACAACTCCTCAGATGGTTGTGGAGGGAGTCAATAGGAAAGTTTAGAGAGTAGGGGAAACCACCTCTCTCATTTGCTGCTAGACTCTCTCCCACACATCCATTGCATATGAGGATAATGGGGCACCCGTGAGATAAGGGATTTGAAAAAATTGGTGGCTATATCTCTCACATGGGGGGTTATAAATGATAGATCCATCTTGGCCTTGCAACCTCTAAATACCATCTTTCCGACTGTGGGGACTTGCAATCTCGAAGAAATCCTTAGTGACTCTATCTCTAGAAGGAAGGCATGGTATCTGTACTCCACTCTCCTCTCCTCTATGGACCCGAGCTCTGTACAGGTGGCAACCACCAAGTCTCAATCCATGGGCTATTTGGGAAACTCTCTTGAAAAGGTTGGAGACGAGCAAGGTACTCGAGAAGGTGGCTCTGCTTGCACTGGCGTTCAGAGCATATATGTTTAGAAAGCCCACAATCCTTGCCAATCTTGATGGTAACCCACTGACCAGTGTCAATGATGGAAGTGAGCCCACACAATCCTCGGTAATCCTAATGGTAACCCACCGACCAGTGTCAATGATGCCTGAGCCAACTACTACCGCCAGCAAGAGCTGCTCGTTGACAGAAATACATATTCCCCCTATGTCACAGAAGGGCCAAAAGAGGGAGACCAAAAAGTGTGAGACGAGTATGCCCCTCGAAAAGATGGTGCTTTTGGAGAGGAAGAGAATATCAATGGGTCCCCCAACTGTTGCTCTATGGAGCTCCCATCTAAGGATGCCACGCCTCTTAAAACATTGTGTCCCCCATAAACCCTATATGTTCAATGTGAGGCAATCCGCATATCTAATCTCTACGGGAAGTGAAACTATCAAAATTGCCCTCTACTCGAAGAGTCTTGGGTACATATGCACTATATCACTTGGACTATCACGTATACTTTCCACATGTATGGTGAATGTTTTAATTGATAATGACGAGACTATGCATAATATTGCATTGCTTGAAGCTAAACCCGATGAGCTCTCAACCATTCCCCACTTTTAGAATTCCCGCTCTTTACCAACTCTTTTCATGCCCCTTAAAAGAGAGAGACTTACTTTTGATGTGGTTAAAGTCCCTGTGAACCCTAAGCCCAAACAAATTCCTATCATTCTCCCTACATCGACTTCAACCACATGAAAATAACAACAACTAACAAAACTAATCCCCACTAATACAAAATTCAAACAGGTATGGCTCCACAAGGACCCAACCAATAATGAGCCTCAGGGGGTGCACTACTAGAAAACCCTAGGTATCACGTGCGTTCAAGAGTTATTAAAAAAACCCCTTAATTAAAATCCCCCCCCCCAATAAAACAATCCCTCTTTACTTATGAACTAACGGATGTTTTTCTAAAGTTGAATTAAAAAACCCCTCCTAATAATGTAATCTTGTTAATTTTTCTCAATGTATCTAATTGAAAAACCCCTCCTATTGAACTCACGTGGTACATTAACATTTTTTGAGGTGAACCCCTCGAGTAATGAGAAAGCTTGCAAAGTTGTGAATTCGCAAGAACAAACCGCAAGACAAGCCATAGCCTTAACAACAATGCAAATAACCTAGAAGGCCACAGAATCTCAATGGCTTGAAGGAGCAAAAGTTGAACCATTACATATATGTGCAGAAGAAGGCTATGTTTAATGACTATTCATGGTCTTGACTCTATTAACTTCGACGCGACAACAATATGAAGGGAATGCTTGGATCCAAGGAGACAAATTCCCGATCTAATGCATCATCCACAATGTCAAGTAGACCATCACCTGTGTGAAGGATGGTAAGAAAATGGTGAATGATATGGATGATAAAGTGATCAAGCAAATGGAAGCAAAGTGGAGAGTGTCTCCAAAAGAAGCAAGGAAATTATGTCTATATTTTGGAGGTGGCCACCTAGCATAAGAGTGTCTTTACGTGTGAGGAAATACTATGCTCTGGGGTGGGTATTGCAAAAGACACAGCAATCATGACATAAGGGTGTCGAATACTACATTAGGGCACAATTTAAGAAGCTTATCTAAAGATTCAAACATACATTCAAATAATTTTAGGATGTTCTTCACAAGATCTAGAAGCTTGCACCAAATATTTGAACACTTTTTTGAATGTATTAGTGGGTTTGTATACTATCTTATATAAGGTTATTCTGAAGACTTGAATATGCATCTACATCATTTAAGTTTTCATGAAAAGATTCAATGGAACAAAGAAACTTGTTTGATCTATTACATTAAACTTTAAGTTTTTTAACTAGAAGTATTCGTCTTTAAATATAATGCTTAGCCATTCACTTGCATATTTCAACACCTCCCCTCAAGTTAATAACTCTAGCACACCTGCATATTTCAACACCTCCCCTCAAGTTAATAACTCTAGCACACCTGGACCCTATACCAAGTTTCCCTCTTACTTGGTAGCTTGCAAACAACCAGTGCCTCAAGTCCCTAACTCATGGTCCTTGACACTCTCTCTCTATGTGTCCAAGGCTACTATACAAGTACCCACCATGACCTTGACTAAAGTGCTCACACATATATCTACCACATGGCCTACATTATCGGAGGCTCAGAGGTGGTTTTACTCTATTGGGACAGGTTACATTGGGTTGTGGGGTTTCTTTCTCTTTCTCTCTGAGAAAAGATGTCTTGACTCCTCTACCTTAGGAGTCTCCATGAAGTTTTCCGATGTCGATCCTTCTTCATTTGGTTTGCTCTAGTAGTCTCTAGCCATGTGTCATGGCTTCCCACAGTTGTGGCAAGTGAAGGTCCTTCCTCCTCCCCTGCCTCCTCATCCTCGTCCTCGTGCAAGGCCTCCTCAGGTGTAGAATGCTTTCTCCTCTCCAGTTATTGGTTCCAATCCTTTCTTCTCTTTGACCTTGTTCTCTTGCTCTAGTAGAGCTCCTTCTATCTCATACAGCTTCAAATCCGGTACATTCTTTAAGGTTGCCACAATGTTCTCATACTCTCCCTTGTCCACACTCCCTTGTCCACACTCTGCCTTATCATATTCTACTTTCTTTTCAATGGCTGCTTAATGCTTCTGTATTTGTTCAAGTGTGTGGTTAGAGGTTCACTTTCCTTCATGTCAAGTTTGTAGAATTGCATTAGTAGATTTATCTTTGAATTTTTTGCTTGAGTGCCAAATAATTTGTGAAGTTCATCCCATGCATCTTTAGCTCATTGTATCCTTGCAATGTGGTGAATGATTTCATCATTTAAGCGAAGTGCAATGAGTCCTAATGCTTTCTCATTCCTGCTCTTCCACTCATTCTCCTCTGGACATTCATCTCTTCCCTCAACTAGCCCCCACAGATTCTCCTCATGAGCAAATACATGGTCTTTGTTTTCCATGCATGGAACTGCTCCCCGTTAAATTTAGCTATTTCTTATGCAGTGCTCATGATGATGTGAAGGGGGTCTTACCTCTTGATCCAATTCAAGATTCAAGGGCAGTGTCTACCCTTTCACAACTCAAATCTGGTGTTAAATGATGATTACAATAGAAGCATGAATACACCAAAAATTGCATAAAGCCAAGGGTAATTGATTTGTACTGAATGGTTGGGATATCAAACCCCAAATTTCAATCTAAAGTGATAGAGATCTGTATCAGATACCCAATGGTAAATTTGAACCATAAATTGAACCAAAATACAGTGATTAGTGCTAATTAATCACTGATTAGTGAAATAATTTTTTATTTTGTGTGCAAAAAATAGAGTGTATGGGGAGGCCATCTGGTGCCTTAGAGTTCAAATGAGCTTAGATCCTCTCAAGGGCATCAATAGCAGCTAGTCTAGTAGAGGATCAAGCCAAGAAACAAAAGATTTGTGAATGCTTAATCTCTGTTTTACCAAAGTCACTTGCAGATTTGATGCAAAGCTTGATGCCACTTCTCCTTAAAGAATTTCTCAAATTTGAGATCACCAGCATGTTCAATGCACCCAAAAACCCTTTGGGCTAGCTCCATTGCTCCTAATTCCAAGGCATGATGACCAATTTGTGATTTTTCTTAGAAAAAAAGGTGCTAGCGATTTCGCGAATTATGGCTGCTCCTCTCGGCGGTTTGATGATCTGAAGTGATGAGTTGACGCGTGGGCAAGGTGGCTATGTGTGCGTAAGAGCTTGTTGCCTTATGTTAAAGCTGGAGGGAGATCAAGCCCCTCCACCAACTGGGGGTGCAACGGTTTAGTTAAAAAGAGCTAAAAAAATGGATTAACTTTTAATCATGATTAGTAAGATAGTTATGCTTAAAAATTTGATGGATTCCTAGGCTATGGCTCTGATGTTGAAATTTGAGCAAAATGATGAGCTATGGTGGATCATACACTAGAATCAACATCATTAACAAAGTGATTAACAAATGATTAAGATGTAATTAGTGAATAATTAGCAAATAGATTAATTTAGGCATGGATACTCAAAAACCAGCAAATTCTCATTAGGGCTATGCCTCAATTTATAGAGTTTACATCAAGCATCAAATCCCATTGATTTCTCCATGATTCACTCCTAGAATATCTCCACCTCTTGCCTGATTCTCTCCACCTCTTCTCTTTTCCCTGAATATCTCCCAGAATAACTCCACACTCCTAAATTCCCTCATGCTACCCATTATTCTCTCCCAGTAGATTCTTCTCACCTTTTTACAGGTTCTTTCACAATTACATCTCCTCTTTCACAATTACATCTCCTCTTTTACAGCCTCTATCCAAGAGCTTGTTCCCACACACACCCTATTCACTTGTATTTTCAACACCTCCCCTCAAGTAAATAATCCTAGCACACCTGGATCCTGTATCAAGTTTCCCTCTTACTTGATAGCCCGCGACCAGTGCCTCAAGTCCCTAAACTCCATAGTCCTTGACACTCTCTCTCTCTCTATGTGTCCAAGGCTACTATAAGTGCCCGCGACCTTGACTAAAGTGCTCACACATACATCTACCACGTGGCCTACATCATCGGTGGCTCAGAGGTGGTTTTACTTTATTGGGGCAGGTTACATTGGGTTGTGGGGTCTCTCTCTCTCTCTCTCTCTCTCTCTCTCTCTCTCTCTCTCTCTCTCTCTCTCTCTCTCTCTCTCTCTCTCTCTCTGAGATTTTCACATGGCTCCTCACTCTTTGGGCCTCACATCTTCTCTTGTCTTCAGTCTTCTTGTCGTTGCAGCATCTCTCCACGCGTCCGTCTCTTCTTTCAGTCTTCTTGGGGCATCTTCTCTTCTTGTGGCAGCTTCTCTTCTCGTGTCCTTGTCTTCCTTCAGATCTTCTTGGTGTGGATCCTCTTCTTGGGAAGAGATATTCTTCTTCTTCCATGGCTGGGGCCATGAGCTTGTCCGTCAGGTCTTTTTGCTCCATGTGAGCAACATGTTTCAATGTTTTACTGACAGTTCCTTTGGGCTTTTTATGTTTATTTTGTATCATTATGCAATGCAAACCCAAATTTATGCGGGAGGTCTTACCTCTTGCCTTAATCTAGACAAGGGCAGTGTCTGTTCCCATTTTTACACTGATAAAATGTGCCCAATACATAATTTGTATAGCATTCATTCTCATGCACATTCCAAATGCAACTTTGGTTGTGAATAATCTTGAATTTGAGTGAGATTTACAGGCATTAACCAAGGGTTAAATGCAAAATGATGATTTTCACAAATTTATCAGCACAATTTTACCAGAAATTACATTAAATCAAGGGTAACCAATTTGTACGGGATGGTTGGAGTATCAAACCAACTCCGATTTGCAATCTGAAGTTATAGGGATCTGTATCAGATACCTAATGGTTAATTTGAACCCTCAATTGCACCAAAGTACAGTGATTAGCATTGATTAATCATTGATTAGCAAATTAATGCTCTGTTTTGTGTGCAGAAAATAGAGTATGCGGGGAGTCCAGATTTGGTACCTTCCACTTCAAATGAGCTCAAATGCTTTCAAAGGCATCAATAGCAATGAGTCTAGTAGAGGATTAAGCCAAGAAACACAAGATTTGACCAAATAATGAAAGCCTAATCTCTGTTTTACCAAAGTCACCTGCAGATTTGATGAAGAGCTTAGATCTCAATGTAGACTTGATGAAACTCAATTCTGTCTTTACTAGCTTGTAGAGCATGCTTGATTACCACTTGGGCTAGGAGGAATTAGAAGGATTTGACTTGATGAAGTAGCAATGGCAAAAGTTCCTCAGAAAAATGGCGCCCAGCAATCAGCAAAAATCTACGTAGATACGTGGCGGTTTGCTGCGTGGAGTAGATGGGCTTGAAGAGCCTTGAGATGGCTAGCTATGGCTAGAAGCTTTTGCCCTAATTTGATGTGTGCATGGTGAATGGAGTCCTCCACTGGCTGGGGGTGAAGGGGAGAAGTGAAAACTCACTAAAAAATTGATTTTTTGCTACTAATCCTAATTAATTAACTAATGGGCTCATAAATCTGATTGATTCTAGGCATGGCTCTGATACCATGTTGAAATTTGAGCAAAATGATGAGCTATGGTGGATCATACACTAGAATCAACATCATTAACAAAGTGATTAGTAAATGATTAAGATGTAATTAGTGAATAATTAGCAAATAGATTAATGTAGGCATGGATACTCAAAAACTAGCAAATTCTCATTAGGGCTATGCCTCAATTTATAGAGTTTACATCAAGCATCAAATCCCATTGATTTCTCCATGATTCACTCCCAGAATATCTCCACCTCTTGCCTGATTCTCTCCACCTCTTATCTTTTCCCTGAATATCTCCCATAATAACTCCACACTCCTAAATTCCCTCATGCTACCCATTATTCTCTCCCAGTAGATTCTTCTCACCTTTTCACAGGTTCTTTCACAATTACATCTCCTCTTTTACAGCCTCTATCCAAGAGCTTGTTCCCACACATTTTCAACATCTGATACCATGTTGAAATGCAAGCAAGAGTGGGCTATGGTGGATCAAATGCAAAGATCACCATGATTAGAAGATGATTAAGATGAGATTAGTGCATAATTAATCTAATAGCTTAATGTAGGCATGGATTTTCAAAAACTAGCAATTTCTCATTAGGCCAATGCCTCAATTTATAGATTTTACATCCACAAGATGCCAAGCATCTAATCCCACTGATTTCTCCTTGATTTATGCCACCTCCCCTACATCTGTCCTAGAATCTTTCCACACCCCTATATTCACTCATGCTATCCTTGATTCTCTCATACTGCCGAAACAAATTTTTCTCATGATCGCACTATGTCTTAACAATAAAATGCAGTGATTTATGTATGCTTCTTGTTTATCATTGTCAAATGCTGATTGGTTATTTGATTCGGATGCTATAAAGCGCATTTATTCTTGTAAGAATCTGCTTGCCACCTTGAGCATTTTTTTGTACTCATAATACATCCTATGCCATTAAAGGCATTGGCAATGTGGAACTAACATCATGTCGTGGTGGGGGACACATGTACTCTTGCTGGCACTTTGTGTGTACTTGGCATCTGCAAGAATCTAATTTCTATATCTCAGCAGTTGAAAGCTAGCTTCAAAATCCAGTTTTTTGATCATTACTGCTCCATTCACGAGAGAATTGATTCCGATGCGCTTCTACTTTCTGGTACATTGCATAAGAGACTTTACAAGCTTGACACAAGAGTAGTTATTCTCATGATGATGCAATAATTGCTTTCACATCACAAGTTATGTTTGATACTGAGCTCTGGCATGCTCATTTTGGTTACCTTAACTTCAGTTCTCTTATGTAGTTACAACGTCAATTTATTACTTGCTACCATAACGGACCGATCGAAGAGGGGGAATACTTGTCACATGCAAGATTGTCAGTTGTGGTGTTGGTTTGTCAGTTGTGGTGTTGGTTTATCTGATGCAGAATTGCATGATGCTACTATGCTTGACATTGATCCTACCAATGATCCGTACTCTAAATTAGGATTGTTAGTTGGTGCTATTCGTGACATTGATCTTATGATGATCCGTACTCTGAGAATCAGGATTGTGAGCTGGTGCTATGCCTAACATTGATCATGGCGATGATCCATTCTCAGATGATCATGCTTTGTAGCACTTGTCATCTCACTTGTCTCTATGGGAGTTACATTTACATCAATTTGTGTGGGATTAGACATCCCTTTTACATTGCCATGCTGAGAGGTTGCTTTATCGTCTCATGGTGTGGTTGGATGTATGCATTATTGTCCCCACTTGATAGATTTATTATATCAGCCAAATCCAAATTGCTGATTCCACCTTGTTAAACACTATTGCGGACAAAATAGGTAATATTTCTTGAAAACGAGAAACATTTGGCATCTTTCAAAGATTCCATCCAAAAAGTTCAGTTTTTTAACCTCTTTTTAAACAGTGGTCTACACATGCGAACAACACTACCAAAAAACGATAATATTTTGGGCACTTTATACATTTCTTACAAAAATTGACATGAAAAAAAAAGACTTTGTTTTGCTTACTTTTTAAGATTATAATTGAAAATCTAACAATAAGTTTTCGAAAAACATGTCAAGATAGAGACAATGTTTATTATTTCTATCTTCAGTCCATTAAAAAAATGATACAACTATAAAAAGAAGCTATTTTCTAAACATATAGCTTATGGCATAGTTATGGTTCCTCATAATCATTGCTATACTATCACCAGTTGTTGATGTGCCTTTCCCTGAGAAGGTAGACGAGGCATCCTCTTCTTCACTATCCACAAATATTTTTTTTCTCTTCTATGTATACACTTGAAGATTAGACTCCTTGGGTCATCTGCCATGTTAGCATGATTGAGGATGTGCTACAGAGTGCAACTATAAAAAAATGTTTCTATGATTATATTATAAAAGCATTATCTTGATATAGTTATTATCTTAATTATAAAACCCTATTTTGGCTCTTGATGAGAGTAGTATTAAAATCCATTTTGAAGCTCTTGAGTATCACAATTTCTTAATTGATAATATATAGTTTTTTAAAAAGAGTTCATTATGTACAATTGAATAAGCTATTTAAAAGTTGTCTAATTTTGAAAAATAATTACACACTCATTTTTAAAGAAGATGTGTCCTTGATGTGACAAAAAGGGATTAAATGGTAATTTTAGTTATTAAATGAGTTTAAAAAGCATGAAAAAGCTCGCTTTAAGAAACAAAAGTTCATACTTTCCAAAATATTTTTTTGTAAAATATCGGTAGGGACTTAGGTTTGAATCCTACTGGTTACTACACATGGTAAGGATGTTTTAGTTACAACATTTGTAGCCAACTTAATGTTGAGTAAGAACTTCTTAGCTAAGAGTTGATGTTTTTCATCAACTTGATACAAAACATCAACTTTTATGAAAATTTGATATTTTGCATCAAGTTGATGTAAAACATCAACTTTATATGCAAAACATCAACTTTCTATGCAAAAGATCAACTTTTTTACAATACTAGATGTTTTGAATCAACGTTATGCAAAACATCAACTTCCCACAAAACTTGACGCAAAACATCGAGTTTTGTGAAAAAGTTAATGTTATGCATCAACTCGATGTAAAACATCAACTTTTTCATGAAACTTGATGTTTTGTATCAGCTTTGATGCGATGTGCAGACATCACCACAAAGCGATTTGTTGATACAAAACATCGAGTTGTGTGGAAAAGTTGATGTTTTGCATCAACTTGTAGCCTAAAAGTTGATGTTTTGCGTCGATGCAAAACATCAACTTTTCCACACAACTCAATGTTTTTGCATCAAAGTTGATGCAAAACATCAACTCTACCACAAAACTTGATGTTTTGCATCACCAAATCGCTTTGTGACGTCTGCACATCGTATTGAAACATAGTTGTGTTGGTATTAAAAATTTGTGCAATAGGTCATCTGAGCATGCCATCGCGGATGGAATCGCTAGAACAGGCCGTTTGTGAAAATCGACCTCTGATCCTCCAACTTTCTTCTTCGGAGCATCCAAAACTTGCTGCAAAACATCAAGTTTTGTGGTAGAGTTGATGTTTTGCATCAACTTTGATGCAGAACATTAAGTTTTGTGAAAAAGTTGATGTTTTGCATCAACTTTGATGTAAAACATCAACTTTTAGGGGGCTACCTTTCCTAACTTTGAAATATTTTTACATTTTTATGAGAACTGTTTTTATTTTTATCACCAATAGATTTGTAAAAGCTCATTCCAAATAGTAGATAGTAGCCAATAAAATCTCAAAAAATTTAAAAAATCTTATAAATCATAGAATTAAATAAAAAATATGTCTAAGATAAAGTGATATAGGTAGAACATAGGTTTAGGGCTCAGGACCTGAAAAACATATATGGTCGCAACCTTTGACTACAAATTTGACTCTCTACCACCATTCCAAAAGCCGTACGCTCCTCTCTTTTTTCTTTGTACACAAAGACAATGTCGTGAGCGAAGATTGCATTTCTCAGCATCCTTCGCATGTCCTCCAAATAATTATAACCAGAGTTTATTCCACACTACCCTTAGACATACCATCTCTCAACATCCTTCACATGTACTCTAAATAATTATAACTAGAGCTCATTCCTACACTACTCTTAGATATACCATCAGCTACATTCATGATAATGACTATCTGGATCAAACATCAACATATGCATACTATGAATTTTTGCCCCCACCACCACATATGTACATGATATAGGTTACAATTTCTTCCCACCACCCTTATCCATATTGTATAACAAGAATTTCCTTCATGAAAACAAATGCCTATGTGGGTTGAAATTTACACCCATAGGCTATATGATGTCTGCCTCTAAAATTGTCCCGTTGAAAAAATATTTCAATTTTTTACTCTTTTATCCGTTGTGGTACAACAAAAGACACATATTCTATTTGCCATAACTATGGTTGTTAAGCTGCTTGTTATTGTCGTTCATGGTCTCCTTGGGATAAACCCAGCTTAGTAGTGATACTAAATGTTTGAAACATGGTGGCATTTAACATGGTTTAATCGCTTCCTATCTAGAAGGGAAGCTTCAGATTCCTAGTCCTACTCCTGTACTTTTCTCTCACTTCACTAGACCTGCAACCAAAAATAGGGCAGTTGAATGCCTACTTTATAAAGGTTAAGACACGATTTACAGAGAAGTTGGTGGATTTGAAGGTCAAAGGCTTGAGATGGCTCCCGTTTCCAAGGGGCTCTATTGTTCTTCTACTTACATCTGTGTTTTGTTGGCTTATTTTCTCCCATGGCTCCTCGCTTGAGGTGGATCTGAAGGAGTCTAGCCTTCTTAACTAGGGACCACTCTGTTAAGTACTGGTGGTTTGCTGGGATCAAAGGCTTGGAGGGTTTAATCCAAATCGAGGTCACATCCAAGGTTCTTAGTGTTTCTAATATAGGTCTAAAAAATGGTTTCAGAGAAGCTTTTTTTAGTGCTAGGCTCATGTGTCCAAGTTAATTTTTCCAAGTTCACACCTCTAGACTCATATCTCTAAGCTTATGTATTATTTGATCTCATGTCTCTAGGCTCACATATCTAGGCTCGTGTCTCTAGGTTGATGTGTCTAAAACACGTATCTAGGTTCATGCCTCTAGGGTTAGGCTTATGTATGTAGGCTCACATGTCCAGATTCATATATGTAGATTCACACCTCTAGACTTACGTAGCTCATGCTTCTAGACTTACATCTACAAGCTCATGCCATTAGGCACACATATGTAGCCTCATATATCCAAATTCATATATGCAAGTTCATGGCTCTAAACTTACATTTACAACCTCACACTTTTTTTGTATGAACTCAGCTTACATACTTTCTTTGTTTGAAATGAGTCTACCTAGGATACGAAAATCTAGAAACTCGGCTTATGACAAGGTTGATGTGTAATTATTGGTAATAAGTATACCTAATTCTCTAATAATTATAAATCTAAGAACTGGGCCTATGACACAATTGGTGTGCCATTATTGGTAATAGGTGTACCTAATTCTCTAATAATTATAAAGAAAAAGAAATTTTCATCAAATTTATATAGCTAGTACAGATCATATGCTAAAATCTTCCAAGGACATGGATATGTGTGCCCGTATAAGTCTTTAAGGTAGTAATAATTGGTTTGCCACTGTATTAGGTATACCTATCTCTAGACTCACGTCTATAGGTTCAGGTGTTGAGGCTCATGGGGGCAGCTAATATGTCCAGCTAGGCTCATAGCTCATGTGTCCAGACTCATGGCTCCAGACTTACATCTTTTAATAACTTTAAATCAAAACCAAACACATAAATATCTAAATCCAATGCTCCAAAACCGTATATTTTTTAAAGTGTGACCTCCTAATCAACATCGAGAAATATTAGGCAATCCAAATAGCTTGAAATGGATGGAAAACTAGAGCTAAGCCCTACGCTAGTCCTCGATAATGGCACCAAATATATGCCGACCATGTGTCATTGGGTCTTGCCTTCGAGCTATAAATGCAACTTCCTATTGTGGATTCGATAGCTCGTCTCTCATGTCCTCACTCTGTAATCACACCCAAATGCTCCTTGCCAAAGGGATGAAGGGAAATCTCTCAATGCCTAGATGGAGGCAAGAAGAGATGGTCCTTTATGATGGTTCTCTTTCACAAAAGGTGGGGGAAGAAGATGAAGAAGCTAATGTAAGAAGAAAATGTACAATGAAATCTATCTAGCATGCATCCATCAAGCAAGATTCAATAGTATGTAAGCAAGAAGAGGTTCAAAGAAGAAGAGCTCATAAGAAAAATATTTGCAAGGGAATAATTGTGTCTTGCTTATTGTCAAAAATAACTTATATATAAATGAATACTTTTCACACTAGCTCGACCAAACTTAAAAAATGGTCTAGCCTCTGTTTACTAATCTTAAGTAACTATGTACACTAAGTCCATAGACTTTCCCAATTCAACATTAAGCATATGGTAAGGCTGCTTTATATGTTCTAGCACCATTTGTAAGATGGCATGTTGGATAAATGTAATCCCAACTCCTTAGTCCAATCTATTGTGTGGTTGTTAGGCTAGTGGTCAGTGGTTGGTGTAAAGCCTATAAATGGTTGGTGCATATGGTTCATGCAACTCATGCAACTAAAAATAGGGTAGAGGAGTCTCTAAATAAGGTACAAGTCATGATCAAGTGATTATGTAAGTTTGGTTCATGCCTAATCATAATTAGAGTCTTCTTGTGTTAACCTCAAAGTAATTTTTTGCATATACTAGTTTTTGTCCCTCATATTCATGATATTTTGTACAAGCTTTGATCCACCTTGAATATGTTTTGATCAATCTTCATAGCTGAATTATCATATCCAACATTTGGTATCAGAGCATGACCTAATTAGGTTTAGTTTATTAGCAAAAATCTTAATCACCATAGCCAATTTTTCTCTGTTTGAACCACATGATGTAGATTGCCTCCATGCTTCCATCTGAGGTGATTATACCCCAATATTTTGCTATAGGCCTCTTGCTTTGCTCCCAAGCATGCCTAAAATGGAGATTGCAGGTGGATTTCATCGCTATTTCACGAATTTCTCATCGCCATCCATGTTGAAATTTGAGCAAAATGATGAGCTATGGTGGATCAAACACTAGAATCAACATGATTAACAAAGTGATTAACAAATTATTAAGATGTAATTAGTGAATAATTAGCAAATAGATTAATGTAGGCATGGATACTCAAAAACCAGCAAATTCTCATTAGGGCTATGCCTCAATTTATAGAGTTTACATCAAGCATCAAATCCCATTGATTTCTCCATGATTCACTCCCAGAATATCTCCACCTTTTGTTTGATTCTCTCCACCTCTTCTCTTTTCCCAAAATATCTCCACACTCCTAAATTCCCTCATGCTACCCATTATTCTCTCCCAGTAGATTCTTCTCACCTTTTCACAGGTTCTTTCACAATTACATCTCCTCTTTTACAGCCTCTAACCAAGGGCTTGTTCCCACACACACCCTATTCACTTGTATTTTCAACACCTCCCCTCCTCAAGTGAATACTCCTAGTACACCTAGACCCTATACCAAGTTTGCCTCCCCTTACTTGGTAGTCCGCGACCAGTGTCTACTCCTCCCCTCAAGTTATCTTAGCACACCTGGACCTTGTATCAAGTTTCTTTCTTACTTGACAGCCCGCGACCAGTGCCTCAAGTCCCTAGACTCCATAGTCCTTGACACTCTCCCTCTCTATGTGTCCAAGGCTACTATAAGTGCCCACCGCGACCTTGACTAAAGTGCTCACACATACATCTACACGTGGCCTACATCATCGGGGTGGCTCAGAGGTGGTTTTACTTTATTGGGGCAGATTACATTGGGTTGTGGGGTCTCTCTCTCTCTCTCTCTCTCTCTCTCTCTCTCTCTCTCTCTCTCTCTCTCTCTCTCTCTCTCTCTCAGAGATTTTCACATGGCTCCTCACTCTTTGGAGCCTCACATCTTCTCTTGTCTTCAGTCTTCTTGTCGTGGCAGCATCTCTCCATGCGTCCGTCTCTTCTTTCAGTCTTCTTGTGGTGGCAGCTTCTCTTCTTGTGGCAGCTTCTCTTCTCGTGTCCATGTCTTCCTTTAGATCTTCTTCTCGGTGTGGATCCTCTTCTTGGAAAGAGATATTCTTCTTCTTTCATGGTTGGGGCCATGAGCTTGTCCGTCAGGTCTTTTTGCTCCATGTGAGCAACATGTTTCAATGTTTTGCTGACAGTTCCTTTGGGCTTTTTATGTTTATTTTGTATCATTATGCAATGCAAACCCAAATTTATGCGGGAGGTCTTACCTCTTGCCTTATTCTGGACAAGGGCAGTGTCTGTTCCCATTTTTACACTGATGCAATGTGCCCAATACATAATGCGTATAGCATTCATTCTCATGCACATTCCTAATGCAACTCTGGCGGCTATGAATAATCTTGAATTTGAGTGAGATTTACAAGCATTAACCAAGGGTTAAATGCAAAATGATGATTATCACAATTTTATCAGCACAATTTTCCCAGAAATTACATTAAATTAAGGGTAACCGATTTGTACGGGATGGTTGGAGTATCAAACCAACTTCGATTTGCAATTTGAAGTTATAGGGATCTGTATCAGATACCTAATGGTTAATTTGAACCCTCAATTGTACCAAAATATAGTGATTAGCACTCATTAATCACTGATTAGCAAATTAATGCTCTGTTTTGTGTGCAGAAAATAGAGTATGCGGGGAGTCCAGATCTGGTGCCTTCCACTTCAAATGAGCTGAAATGCTTTTAAAGGCATCAATAGCAATGAGTCTAGTAGAGGATTAAGCCAAGAAACACAAGATTTGACCAAATATTGAAAGCTTAATCTCTGCTTTACCAAAGTCACCTGCAGATTTGATAAAGAGCTTGGATCTCACTGTAGACTTGATGAAACTCAATTCTGTCTTCACCAGCTTGTAGAGCATGCTTGATTACCCCTTGGGCTAAGAGGAATTAGAGACCTTTGATGTGTGGAAGTAGAAATCACCAAATCATCTCAGAAAAGCGTAGCTTTTTAATCAGCGAAAATCGGGAGCTTCCGTGGTGGGCGGTTTGCGCTTCTGATTCGATGGGCTGGAGCTCCTATGGGTTAGCTAGCTTGTGTTAGAAGCTTATGCCCTAACTCTATGTGTGCAAGGTGCTAGAGATCCTCCACTGGCTGGGGGTGAAGGGGAGAAGTGAAAACTCACTAAAAATTTGATTTTTTCTACTAATTCTAATTAATTAACTAATGGGCTCATAATTCTAATTAATTAACTAATGGGCTCATAAATCTAATTGATTCTATGGCTCTGATACCATGTTGAAATTTGAGCAAAATGATGAGCTATGGTGGATCAAACACTAGAATCAACATGATTAACAAAGTGATTAACAAATGATTAAGACGTAATTAGTGAATAATTAGCAAATAGATTAATGTAGGCATGGATACTCAAAAACCAGCAAATTCTCATTAGGGCTATGCCTCAATTTATAGAGTTTACATCAAGCATCAAATCCCATTGATTTCTCCATGATTCACTCCCAGAATATCTCCACCTTTTGCTTGATTCTCTCCACCTCTTCTCTTTTCCCAGAATATCTCCACACTCCTAAATTCCCTCATGCTACCCATTATTCTCTCCCAGTAGATTCTTCTCACCTTTTCACAGGTTCTTTCACAATTACATCTCCTCTTTTACAGCCTCTAACCAAGGGCTTGTTCCCGCACACACCCTATTCACTTGTATTTTCAACACCAAACAGGCTGTTTTCTGCTAATCTGGTTCATTTAGCACCGTCTCTACGAATTAGCCTAATTCCTTTTAGGTGCTTCAAGGCGATCATGTGAGGATTCAACATACCAAATCTTGACGTATTTGGTTCATCGGAGCTGCTGTACACATTGTTTTTCCAGTCGCCTGTTTTCTACCTCTTTTGCTCCAACAACATGGTGATTATTATTTTGATCTATATTGATGATATTACTATTATTTGGGCTTAAATCATCTATATGAGCAAGTTATCAACATCAAGCATCATATTGCATCATCATGAGCTCCAAATTCCCTGACAAATTCAACGGAACTGGGTTTCATACCTGGCAAATCAAGGCGAAGGGCTACCTCAAAGAAAAATTTGTGGAGTACGGTCAAGCCACTTACTGAAGATGAAGCAGGTATTTCTGTTGCAGTTACAAGAGCTACAACGACTACACTTCAAGCAAAAGATGAGCAAGCACTTGGTATTATCATTACTGCTTTAGAAGATGATTTTATTCTTATATTGATAATGTTGAGTCAGCTACTATGGAAGCTTGGGAATTATTAGAGCGTACTTTTGGTGCAAAGGCAAAGCATTCCAAGATCAGTTTGAAGATGCAACTCTTTGATCTAACCATGGAGAGTAATAAAAATTTAACAGCTGTGATGATTAACAGGTTGAAGAGCTTAATGACACAATTGGTTTATGTTAAGTCTCCTGTTCCTGAAGAGGATGCTATTGCTATCCTGCTTAAAAGCTTACCTTCAAACTTTAGGCAAATTGTGACGGTACTTAAAGAGAAGGAGCCAATCCCTTCCTTGGAAAGTATCATAAATTCTTTGCGGGAAGAAGACAAAAAGATTACAAAGGATGTGATAGATCCTTATGCATATGCTATTACTTCGACATCAACAAGGAAGAAATGTACTATTTGTGGTCGTACAAATCATCTTACTAAGGATTGTTTCTCCAAACATCCTTGTGAGTATTGTGAAAAGATGAATCATCCATCCTCAAAGTGCTACCAAAAAGATCAAAAGCTAGCAAAGGCACATGTGGTTGAAGAAGTCAACCCACAGGAAGAAACAAATCTTTGTTCTAGTCTTAGTATAAAAGATGTAGATGATGATTATGCTTTTTAGATTATGTCATGTATGTGGTTGAGTCAAGACTTATATTGTTCCAACTTGACGAGTTGTAGAGGAGAGAACACCACCCTATGTTGTTGTTAAGGGGGGGACTCTTACTCATGATGTCAAGGAGGTATGTTAGACTTGTTCATGTTCTTGTAAGAAGTTGGTCTTAAGGGGGGATTGTTGGATAAATGTAATCCCAACTCCTTAGTCCAATTTAATGTGTGGTTGTTAGGCTCAGTGGTTGGTGTAAAGCCTACAAATGGTTGGTGCATATGGTTCATGCAACTCATGCAACTAAAAATAGGGTAGAGAAGTCTCTTAATAAGGTACAAGTTGTGATCAAGTGATTATGTAA